>NW_022103896.1:49384110-49395336 GCF_000313985.2 Echinops telfairi | reverse complement strand
TTCTGAGCTAGATGGCTGCTTGTTTACCTTCAAGCTTTCAAGACCCCAGATGCTATATCTTTTGATCTATTCTGTCTTAAAGGGTTGCTTTGAGTCAGAACCAACCAGATGGCAGTAAGTTCTATTATTATTATTATTATTATTTTGTTATATATGAGGTAGGAGCCTGGTGGCACAATGGGTTAGACATGGCTGCTAACAGGATGATCTATAGTTTGGACCCAGCATCTGCTCCTGGGAAGAAAGATGAGGCAGATGGCTTCCAGAAAGGTTTACAGTCTTTACAACCATATGGAACAGTTCTACTCATTCTACAGGGCTGCTATGGGTCAGACTTGACCCCATGGCATGGGTGAGATGATTAGAGCAATACATCTTAAAAATCCAGCAAATGGGGCCTATATAGTCAGTTCTCAGTTAATCATCCCATTGGAGGGGCATAGGCAATATAAAATGTGCTCCCAAACTTATATCCCAATCAACAAGATGGTGGTATAATAGAGATAAAATGTATATTAATTTCCTAAAGCTTATGGTAAGATCTTACCCCTTATTGACTCTTGGGAGCACAGTATTTCTGATGGATGGATCAGAGACCCCTTTATGTACACAAAGAACCTTTCGGCTACATAGCTTGAGCATGTTCCCCCCGAGCCCCACCCCACCCCCAACCCTGGAGGTGAAAAGAGGAAGCTCTGACTTGAAATGCAACGAGGGAGTGCAGTTTTGAAGCAGGTGCCGGGTGCAGAGTTAGGGTGTTTAGAGATGAAGGTCCATTGCCAGCCAGAATTGGTTACAACTCCAAAGATAGTAAAAAGAAATCAAGGCATTCTTCAGTCATTAAGAAGTATCTGTGTTGATATTACTTGGAAAAAATGCAATTAAAGTAGTTGATTCTAACTGCCTGTCAGATATTGTGATTATTTGGTGTATGTGCCTTAGCTCATTTAGTCCTTCTGACCATTTTGCATATACCTGTAGTAAGATTAAGTGAACCAAGTCAAGCATTTACCGTATGCACTTGAGTATAAGCTGACTCGAATATCAGCCAAGGCACCTAATTTTACCACAAACACTGCATAAAAAGTGTGCTGACTCGTCTCCTCCCCATGACCCTTCTGTAAAGGGGTGTCCAGTTGCCTACAGATGGGACTTGGGTCTCTACTCTGTACTCACCCTCATTTACAATGATATGATTATTTTGTTCTTTGATGCCTGACACCTGACCCCTTGGATACCTTCTGGTCACACAGGCTTGTATGATTCTTCCATGTGGGCTTTGTTGCTTCTGAGCTAGATGGCCGCATGTTTACCTTCAAGCCTTTAAGACTTTAGACTCAATGACTAGGAAAGGCCATCATATGGACTTGACAGATACCCTCAATGAGGTGGTATGACACAACAGCCACAATAGTGGACTCAGGTGTTTAAGAACGATTTCCTGATTATGCCTGGACTTGGGGAGATTCCAGTTTTTCTTCTCTTGGTTCATGCCAACCACATAACGACTCAAGTGTGCTGTGTGAGTTTCTTTCAGAGCTGTGCTCCAGTTTGAGACATTTCCTCGGGCCTTCAGAGTTCGATCCCCTGCTGAGAATTTGTGTTTGCACTCCAAATATACTGAGTTGGAATCTATGTTTTAAACAAGATCCCTAGGTTATTCCTATAGATCCCCAGGTGATTCTGATGTGTAGTTGACCTTCCTAAGGATGATGAAAGGAAACTCAATGAATAATGGAGCACAGTTAGTGCCCTGTTTACAGTCCTTGTGTCCAATGTGTTTTCACTGTTACCTCATCCTCTAAAGAGAGAGGCTGAAAAATGCAATATTTGCTGAGGAAATTACTACTTATGAAAATCCTTTACACAATAAAGGTAAGCTACCAAGTTTGGAAATGTCAAGCTCTGACTTGTGTTCTATGTTATTTAATCGCTAAATCACTTACCATTGTAAATCTACAAATCAAAGAAAATGGTGTCTCCACTTGCTTCATGTAAGTGCCTACTGTATGTTTCTCACTACAAAGTCAGTATCCGTATTGGTTAAATTTCTTGTAGTCCCCCCAAATTATTATCTAGTACACTGTTGTGTGTAGGATATGGCACAAAGGTTACTGATGGAGGAGCCTTATAGCATGTGAGTGAATATGACAGTGCTTCTTTGGGTTTGGGACTTGTCCTAGATAGAATACTTCAGCATTTTCAGTCCCATTGAAACTCACCCACTCGAACGCATACTAGGCACACATATCGGAGCCCTTAGTACAATGTCCTTCCGTTGACATTGGTTCTTGATGGAAAGAACACTGTGAGAGGTATTCCTTAACAGTAGTGCTAAGGCTTATTCCAGTCCTGATTGCTATTGTTTATTATTTTTAAAACAATTTTTTATTGTGAATTAGGTGGAGGTTTGACATTTCAGATAATCAATTTTTTTTCCAGCTATTTAAGCTACTTATCAAACCTCCTCATAGTCTACCATGTGTTCTCAAACTTTTAAAACAGAGGCCAGTTCACTGTCCCTCAGACCCGTTGGAGGGCTGGACTATAGTTTAAAAGCACACTATGAACAAATTCCTATGCACACTGCACATATCTTTTTTTGAAGTAAAAAACCAAACAGGGCAAAACACCCAGTGGGCCGGATAAATGTCCTCAGCGGGCTGCATGTGGCCCACGGGCTGTAGTTTGAGGATGCCTGGACCCAATCTGCCCACCTTTGATTTATCTTCTCCCATCTATAGATTGTTATCTTCTTCTTCCCCCTAATCACTACTTCTCAACCTTCTAGCCTACTGCTTCATCTTCTTTCCCTTGCCCTCCCCTGTACGTTGGTAACTTCCAAAGTCCGCTCTCTTTGGTTGACAAGTCTTTGCCTTGCTTTTCCCTTTCATAACAGTGGCCTCCTACAATGGGTCCTTATCTCAGTAACTAGTTTCACTCGGTGTTCTCCAGGTCAATGCTTGTCACCAGGTGCTTCAAGTTTTCATTATAGGTTTTTAAAATGATGCATAGTATTCCATTGTGTGTATGTATCAAAGTTTCTTTATCCATTTTTTTTTTTAAGATGGGCATTTAGGTTGCTTCCATCTTTTTGCAATTGGGACCAATGCTGTGAGGGACCTTTGTATGCGACGGTTGAGTTGATTCTTCCTCCTTGTGATCCCTTGTGTCTCACAGAGCTCAGCTCCACAGAGTTTTCACCAGCTCATTTTTAGGAGGCAGATTGCTGTTGTTGTTAGGGACCATCGAGTTGAGTTGGGCCCACAGTGACCATAGCACAACAGAACAAAACGCTGCCTGGTCTGCAGCCAGCCTCACAATTGGTCCCATGCTTGAGCTCATTGTTTTGCAGCCACCGTGTCCACAATTGGATTTCTAGACACTTCTTTTGTAGGTGTCATGTTTTGAAGTTTTGATTAATAGCCGAAAGTGTTAATCATTTACATTACTTTGGAACTCCACCTGGGATAATGTAGATGGCTAAGGTAACACAGTCTAGTGGTTACTTACGTGGAATTTGATGACTTAAACTTGAATTGTTGATCCAATTATTAGCTTATGAGCTGTGCATCCTGAGTGGTTACCTAATTAAGCCTCAGTTTCTTTATCTGTAAGGAACCTGGGTGTCAGAATGTAGTTGGGCTGCTATCCACAAGGTCGCACTTCAAGCCCACCAGCCACTTCTTAGAAGAAAGATGAAACTTTCTGTTCCCATAAAGATTTACAGCTTCCAAAAAGAATAATTAAAAAAAAAGAAGATTTACAGCTTCTAATCTCTTGTGAGTCAGATTTGACTTGTGGTAGTAAATTTGGATTGCTTTTCCTCTTTTGTAAATGAGAATAATAGTATCTTTAAAGCTACTATGAGGTTAGATGCCATAATAAATATACAATGTTTAGCCAGGTGTCTGACACTCAATAAATATTAGATTAAAATATAAGACTCAATAATGTATTAGAAATTCCTTAAAAATACTCACATTGCCTCACAGAAAGAAGGAGCCCAATAAATGCTTCCAAGTTGCTGTTACAAACTGACCGCAAAGGCAATGGCTGAAACACTATTGTTTTCTTTACGTAGCAGTCCAAGGCGAAGAGAACTGTGCTCCCCACAATCACCCTGGTTGTCAAGGTGTGTCAGTGCCATCTCCAGCAGTGGTTGGTGTTGTCAGCCTGACCCACTCCCTCCCACTCAGAAAGAGCTTCGTTGTACAGCCATGCTGAACTGCAATATATTGGGAAATACACACACACACTCATGAGGGTGGTTCAAAAAGGTGTAGTAAAATGTAATGAAATGATAATGAAACATTTCCACAAGTTTTTAAACTTGGTATATCTGTGCATGTGTGTGTATTAAGGAGGTAGACCACAAATAATCTCTGCAATATTAGCAATTCTGGGGCAACAACTCAATATCGGTTCATTTATGAGATTAGACAAACAAATATTTCCTTTAATTTTAAACCTCATAAACGTTAACACCTTAACAAATTAGAGTCCATTCCTATAAATCTTCATGTCAGCCTCTACAGATCACAAATTCTTCTTAATTTATAAAAAAAAAAAACTTGTAAAAAATTCTAAACCCTAAAAATTCCTAGGGACCATAGGGTTGCTGCGAGTGAATTGACTGGATGGTCGTGAGTTTCACGTTTGGGTTTGAGAAGTTTCTAACAGGAAACAGTCTCGGACGGCATATTCATTAGGTGCCATTTGTTCAGATCTTTATTCAAGCAACCGTGATGCATAGTCTGCGGAGTTTCCTCCAGGCAACACATACCCCACCGGTGATGCCGAAACAGAGCTGGTCTTCAAGCAGCTTGCAGTCTAGGTGTGCGGGATGACGTGTCAAGCACAAACTATTATAAAGTTGGAAAGTGAAAGTGTGGCTAGAAGAAGGGGAAACAAAAGCCTGCAAACAGGTGATAAGAAAACCCAGCTGTAAATAGACCAGAGCTGCCCTTCCATTGTTGGCATTTGAAGTTCTGTGTGACCGTCTGCCCTGGCTAACTATAAAATTTCCCCAAACCGCTAGTTGGGCAGGGATCAATAAAGTAATGCAGCCCTCCTCCTCCCTGGCACACATGCATACAAATATTTGAAATAAAAAAAATAAGAGGAAAAACTTATTTGAAAGGAAAATTTCCTGAACCAAAATGAAGGTTAGATAGCTTTTGGAGTTTTATTGCAATCTATTTCTGAGCAAATTATCAAAGCTGCAAAAGTATATCACAGGCTCAACAGTCTTATCTTTTATGCTTTTAATATCTCCCGCTGCTTTTGAAGATATTATAAAATTATATTTTCTATTTACATAATAATTTGCTTTTTGAAAAATATTCTGGCAAGAGAATCTGAGACTAATTCACTAGTATCTATTTAAAGATAGAGTAAGAGATAAAGACAATTTGTAAATTAATTATACAGATGTCTCATTAAATCCTTTCAAAAAACTAAGGATGAAATAATTTCCTTTCTCCAAAAGTGAAATATAAGCTCACTTTGATTATAATTATGCTGTTACTGATTAGTAAAAGAACATATCACAGAACCAAAATGAAACTTTATGGAAAATATCACTTCCTATTTCAAAGAAAAAGAACTTTGAACACACTGTCTTTGTTCTTTTACAAGACATTTTTTATCCCGGACTCTTTAAGCACAGGATGTGTGTTTGCGCTGGTTATCATGGGTGCCGGGTGACTTTCTAGATTTTTTTGTGGGAACGTCAGCTGTTCTTTGAAGGCCTCCTCTCTAGCACATCACAATGTCGAAGGATTTTCCATCGCATCTTATTTCTATTTTCTGTATTATAGGCAATGATGCTGCAAACAGCTTTGGATATTTAGCATTTTCTTCTTTTGAAAGGTTTCCTTTCTTTTTGTCATGATAAAAGGATACTTTTTAACTATCACCCAGATTGTTTCACCTAACTGAAACATAATCAAAATAGGTCATCCTCATTATTTGTTCAGATAACATGTCCTGTTATTCTTGCTAGCATTTTGGTTTGTAGCACTCAGCTTGTCTTTGAGCTCTTGTGCTGCTATACCCGAAATGCCACTCATAGTGGCTTTAACAAACAGACATGTACTTTCTCACCATTGGAAGGATGGAGGTTCCAATGCAGGGTGCTACAGCGAGTGGGAGGCTTTCCCTCTCTGTGGGTTCTGGGTATGTCCTTGTTCCTGGGTGATTTTCAGGTGGCATGGCATTTATCCTGCCCTATCTTTGCTTGCTGCTCTAGCTAATCTTCTCTTTTTATATTTCAAAAAGTTATAGATATAAAATACATTCTACACAAATGCTATCTCTTAGCATAACACAGAGAGCTATGTTATAACTACAGGCATAGGGACTGGGATTTATAGCACCTGTTTTTAGGGCATGGAGGAACTGGCATGAGTGCCATGTCTGACCTTTTGAAGGCTACGCCAAGGAGAAGGGGAATTTAACTCCACACCTGTCCTAAGATTGTTCAGTGCTTCCTCTGAGGCAGAAGTCAGGCAGGCTTTTACCCTTCCACCTCCTTTACCCTATTCTGACACCAACCCTCCCAACCATCCCTCCCACGACACTTTACTTCTCTCCTAGGTTCAGTAGGTTCTTGCAATGGCAACACAGACCTTGCAGAGAAAACTCACAACAATGGAGGTTTATTAGGTTACAGTCCTCTTCTCAACCATGCTAGCAGACATGTCTCTCTGGTCCTTGGCCTCTCAGCCATGTGGTCCCTTGGACTTTGGCTCTGTGAACCAGGAAGCCAGATCACCCACCACTCTGCCTCGTGGTCTCAGTGCTATCCTTTGCTCTGTCTCCTGGTCTTGATGCTGCTGCCCTGGTCTTTCCGTCATGTCTGTCACTTCAGGCAAGGATATCACATGTGACCATTCCTGGCTCTTCTCGCTGGCTCCTGCTTCTGGGATGGCTCACTTTTATGCCCAGCGGAATGCCAAAATGGACTAATCCCAGAGTTAGAGTCCTCTGTTTCTTCTTGGCACGTTCCTATCCAGTCACATAGGATTCCTAATGTGAGCTGCCCCTGACAAATGCTTAGCACAAAGTCTCACTCCAAGTCCCAGTTTCTAGTCTCTTAGTTAGAACTTTTCAGTTCCAACATGTCTTTCCCTTACCCGTTCACACCCCAGACAAACTCTAATAACTGTATCACCTCCAAAAAACCCTCTCTCCCTAATCCTTCACTCAGTCAATTCTATTCCACCATTTATCCAACCTCACAAGGATGACGACTTTCTCACCCTTGAAGTCATCAGTAATCTAGCCAAAGCAATGGTCACATCTCTGATTTCATCTCCAGGCCTCTCATATGTATCTGACACACTGAGATGTCTCTTAAGCACAGACATGATTTCTTCTCTAGGTGTTTGTAACATGATTCTGGATTTCCTTCATCTTGCGTCTCTTTCTCTCCCTCCCCCCCCCCTCCTCCTTCTTCTTTCTCTCTCTCTCTCTCTCTCTCTCTCTCTCTCTCTCTCTCTCCCCATCGAGTCAGTGCTGATTCATAGCAACCCCCTGTGGGTTTCTGAGAGTGTAACTGTTTACGGGAGTAGAAAGCCCAGTCTTTTCCCCATGGAGCTGCTAGTAGTTTTGAACTGCCGACCAGGAGAATCATAGCCCAACGTGCAACTACTACACCAGATAGGGCTCAATTTTTCTTTCATAGTCTCCTCTTTTGATTCTTGATATTTCACAATTAGATTATAAATGCTGGTGATTCTCAGGGCTTGGTCTTTTAGTCTTTTTCTTTCCTCTATCATTTTTCCCTAGGTGTTTCCATTTAAAAAAGAAAATCCAACAAACAAATGAGGAAAACCAAACCACATGCACTGCCAACAAGTCCACTGCAATGTACCGCGACTGCGCAGGATTTCCAAGCCTGTGCATGTTTATAGTAACAGGCGGCCTGAACGTTCTTCCTCTGAGTACCTGGTGGATTTGAACTACTGCCCCTGTAGTCAGCAGACCATTGTTTATCTGACATCACCACAAGGGCTTGTAGGTTAAATCCACATTTCTAATCCTCTCCTTGGCTTTAGACTTCTGCTTTTATTTCAATTTGGATATCTAAAAGACACCTCAGACTGAGCAGTGCCATTATTTTCTTGGGCTCCTGTGTTCTCAATCTTCGCAGTATTACCATCTATGTTGATCTGAAGAAAAACAAACAAAGAAATAAAACATGTCAGCATTGACTGTCCCTTGCACCAGGAATTCTCTATGCTAATAAAACCTGTTGACAAAATATTCAAAATCGATCCAAAATCCAATGACTTCTCCCAATTTCTGCTATGACCCTAGTCTAGGCCTCTAACATTTGTTCACTTAGCCTAGTGCAATAGCCTCCTAAATTTTTGTCTGCTTCTGCCATTTCCCATCACAGTCCAGCCCTCACAGAGTACTTAGAATGGCCCATCTAAACATAATAATGATATGGAACACTTACTAAATGCTTACTATTTACCAGGCCTTTTTCTGAGGAATTTTTGTGGATCTATTCCATCAAACCCTTTGAATGGATATTACAGGCGTGTTCATTTTGCAGATGCGGACACTGAGGTACAGGAAGGAGAAGACACTTGTCCATGGATCTACTGCTCATAGATAAAGGACCTCAACAAAGTTTGAATGTGGGCAAAGCTCTGGAATTTGAACCATAGACACAATTCTTCATTGTCTGCATGTCATTCCTCTGCTTACACTGTTCTGAAAGCTGCACTAGATTAAGTGCAACTCCTTACCTACGTCAAGCTCCCCACCTCCCCTGGACTCTACCTCCAATTTGATTTACCTTTGGCCACCTTCTTCCCCCTTTCTTTTTTCCTCACTGGCTGTAACTCAATCTCTCTGACATCCTATCTGTTATTTAGAACGTTCAAGATTGTTCTTGTTTTAAAATTTTGGACTTGATTTCTTCTTAGAACATTTCTTCAAATCTCACCTCAACTGTCATCACCACTTCTCCAATTACTCCATCCCAAGTAGCACCTCTTACTACTTGAAAGTGTCTCTTTGCTTATTTGACTTGTCATTCCTTTCTTCTCTCTATTAGAATATAACTTTCTTTAGGGCCAGGACCTTTTCAATGATTTGAATGCTTGGAACAGTGCCTTGACTCTCATCAGCCTCAGATCTGAAGTGCAGATGGTATCTCTCTCATAGGGTTAGTGTGATGGGTAAAAGAAATTGTGTTCAAGAGAGATTGTTGGGAAGAATAAAGGTTTCAATGGGAAGAGACTGACTGTTTAGGAGCTATGGTGGCACACTGGTTAAAGTGTTCAGCTGCTGACTGAAAGTTGGTGGTTCGAAACCATTGGCCTCTCCATGGGAGGAAGATGCAATGATCTGTTTCCATACAGGTAGCAGCTTTGGAAATCCTATGGGGTAATTGCTGGGAGTTGGGATCCACTGAACGGCAGTAGGCTTGGGTTTGATATTACTGTTTAAAGCTGTAAGCACTGATGCAGAGAGATTCTGCTCAGGTAAGGGCTTACATCTCTAAATTCAAAAAAGAAAAGATTCAACAGGAACAGAGAATTCAAAAAGCACACATGATTTGGCATTGAAATAGAAACAGGGTGGTCATAAAAGATTTATGTCAAACCAAGGCTCTGTGAAGTTAAGTCCCTGGAAAGCAAGCTGTCTTCCGCTGTCTTGGGTGCCTGAGCACATGGACCCATCTATTTGTTGGCACTTACACATATCTTATTTGTTGAGAAGTTTTCTTTTTAGCTCTAGAGGATAACGTGTCTGGACAGGGCTATTAGAACTAATTATTTTCTAGGGCCCCTGCTGCACACTCAGCAGGAATATTTTTTACAGTTCTACTTTATGAGCTCCTGGAGCTATAAACATCTCCACAGGTTTCAGAGCTCCATTCAGGGGCAATTATCAGAAGCCCTGTAAGCAGTGACTATGCTAACAAACTTGATTACATAGAAACAATGCGTTTATGGTATTTTTTTGTGTGGGGGGAACTGCAGACAGCAAAGTAATCCCATAAACATTGATTCACCTTATATCCAGCTTCAAGTTTTAGCCCAAAGGCAATGATTGCATGCTTTTTCTAGTCTATTTAGCATTCCATATACCTTTTCCGTCCTTATCTCTAGTTTATTTTTATATGACTTTTATTTGTAAGGGAAATGTGTTTCCAATGGCCAATAGGATTCCTGTTTTTTCTTCTTTTATAAGGTTCAGTGGAAAACTGCATGGGGCAATATGACCCTCTCTGATTTCACAAGGGAGAAGGACAATTAAACTCCACAGTAGCCCCCAGGATCATTCCTATGAGGTTGAGGTCGGGCCTACTTCCAGTTTTACCAGTTCTGACACCACCATCTCATAACACTTCCTGCTTCTCTCCTGGATTCCATGATTCATTGCAACAGCCACCCAGAGCTCACAGACCAGACTCACATTTATGAGGTTTATTAGGGGAGGTAAGACGTTACAATTCAGGCTCAGAAACACTCAGGATACAGTTCTTTTGCTCAGGATAACCTATTCTCAGCCTTGCTTAGAGACATGGCAAGGCCATAGCCTAGTGGTGTGCTTTGGCAAGTGTTACAAAGCTATTTTAGCTCTTGATCTCTCAATCCCAAGGACACTTGACGTCTTGGCTTCTGTTCTGTTTGCAAGTGTTACAAAGCTATTTTAGCTCTTGATCTCTCAATCCCAAGGACACTTGACGTCTTGGCTTCTGTTCTGCTTGAAAGTGTTACAAAGCTATTTTAGCTCTTGATCTCTCAATCCCAAGGACACTTGACGTCTTGGCTTCTGTTCTGCTTGAAAGTGTTACAAAGCTATTTTAGCTCTTGATCTCTCAATCCCAAGGACACTTGACGTCTTGGCTTCTGTTCTGCTTGAGTAAGTGCAGCTCTTCCAATTAAGTATCTCCTTCACCAGTAAGTGTAGGTATGAAGGTACGAAACTCAAGCTTAGTGGGTTGGCTACTTTAGTCTTCATCACCTCACATTCAATGCCTCTAGAAAATTCATCTGCCAGCAAGTCTCCTGCCCTAAAGTAACTAATGTTCTTGCTCTGTGGACAGAGAAACCCACCACCATGTCTTGTCCTCTTGGTTTTGCTGCCATCGCATCTCTGTCACTTCTCACCCACCATCTCTAGTGTGGTCCTTCTCTGTCTCTTGGATTGAGGAGGTTTAGCACAGGGATCTTGGGGTCCAAATGACACGCTGCT
>NW_022103896.1:49377948-49383485 GCF_000313985.2 Echinops telfairi | reverse complement strand
CACTCACACCACTGGTCCTGGCACAACATCTAGACTATAAGTCAGTGAGCCCCTCCTGGGGACAGAAATGGAATGAACCTGGAAAAGTAAACCTGGTTATGGATGCATCCTTTGCTGGTCTCTGACCTTTAAATTATATGCAGCCCCAGGTTTCCATGACCTCCTGGTAGGAAACAAAGGATAATTCTGAACAGGGAGCATCTTTTTATAATTTTTTTATTTAACACATTGCATGTTTAGCAAAGGGCACTTAAAGAAGATGCCAGACAGCAGTCTCCAGCGCTCCTAATTTACTTGCTAAACTTTGTTATTTATTTATTTATTTATTTAAACGTTGTTATTTTTCATTTCTCCCCATGTCTTAAAATATAACTAGAAGTCAAATTCACTGGAAGTCAATTTATGTACATGAAATTATTCCTCCGTCCTCTTGAGTCTTCCTTTCTTGGAAAAACTCTTCAAAGCTCAGTTGTGGTGCCTGCAGACTGGAATTGTTCAATGATGGATGAAACTAAATAAGGCATTCCTAGCATACAGAGTCACAGCCAAAAGGCCAGCAGCAGCAAGTTTTCAAGCTGAGCCGGGTGTTCATGAGATCTAAGTCACTGCAGCCATCTACCCACTACTCCCGGAGCTTCGTCCAGGTTCTCTTCACTGCCTTCTTTAGAGGTTTCTGAAAGTGTGGGCTGTCCTTTTGGAGACCTGCGCTGAGCATGCCCGTTGGTGACTGCTTCGAGGACAGTAACATTCCCTAGATAATCTGCAGCATGGTCTGGCCTGTTGCCAGTGATGCCAAAGCTCTGGATTCTTTGCCATTGGCCTCACACGTTGCAGTGAATCATTTATGGATGTAATACTGGGATGTGGGGCAATGAATAAAGATGAGAACGAGGAACTAAGTAGACACATTGTTCTTAAAGATGAAACGATGAATACGACTATATTGAATGAGCTAGCACAAGTATTGCTGATCACTCGGGATATAGGCTCTGGAGAGAGGTAATGGTGAGTTCCCTCACAAAGTGGCTATTTTAGTGTACTGTGTCCGTTGAGTTGGTGCTGACTCATGGAAACACCGTGTTCAACAGAACAAAACAGTGCCTGTTCCCGCACCATCCTCCCAATTATTGCTCCGTTGGAGCTCATTGTTGTAGCTGTTGTGTCGATCCATCTTCTTGAGGGGTTTTCTTTTGACAACATGTCTGAAGCACAAGAGACAGTCTCACCATCCTGGCTTCTAAGAAGCATCTTGGCTTTCCTTTCTCCAAGACCGACGTGCTTGCTCTGCTAGCAATCATGGCACTTTTGATATTCTTTGCCGATACTATAATTCAATGGCAAACCCTGTTCTCTGTGGTATTTTAGTGAGGGAAAGTGAAGGGTGTGTAAACTGGCAACTAAATAAAGTGTATATGAATCCTGATTCAGTCCCATGAGAGAACATAGCTTAAATAACAGCTAAATAACAGGTGGGCTTAAATAACAGCTAAGAATTGTGGGAAGAATATGAAAAACAAAACAAACACAAGTAGATAAACAAAAACAACCGAGTTTGTTTTCTGTTCTCATTCTGTAACTATCTAATGGCCAGAGGGGATTCTCACCTCACCTTTTCTCTGTGACTCTTTCTCCCCAGAATGAAAATCACTTCGAAGGCAATGCTTACCATATGCACTAAAAACAAAACAAAACGAAACCTTTCTGGTAGAATCAGACATTCTACCCTGTCACTTCGGCTGTGAAACTCTGAAAACAAAGTTTATTTTTTGTCTGGACAAGTTTAACAACCTGACCTCAGGGCTTGCCAGGTGCCTTTCATTCAGTTCCCATGGTGTATCAACATGAGCATATTTCCATAGGGTTACCTAAACCCAGGGGAATGAGTGAATAGGAAGAAACAGAATTTCTTACACAAATTATCAGTGATATGGCTGTGGACACATGACAGAATTTACTTACAAGGTGTACATGAAGCAGGTTGGGGCTTATGAACCTTGGGATTAGACCTTCGTGTTTTTGTTGTTGTTTTGTTTTTTGGAGGTTATTTTTTTTCTTCTTCCCATAATTAAAAGAAAATCAGAGCAGAATGGTTGCAATGGAGGCACACACAGAACTGGGCCCATCTGTCTGCAGCCACAAATAGAAAGCTTGTCACAATTGAGACAATGTTAATCTTTGCCCAGAAAACCATGGAGTGGCACGTGTTGGTAGCATGCTTTTCAAAAGTAGAATAGTGTTTAGTTGAGATAAAAGAAATATATTAAGAAAGAGCATAGACCTTTGAAAAAAGGACCTCATTAAATCAATGTTCTCTATCAGGAAAGACCAGTCCCTAGAAAAAGGACACGATGCTTGAGGAAGCACAGGGGCAACAAAGAAGAAGACCCTCGATGAGCTGCATTGATACAGTGGCTGCCACAAAGGCACAGTCATTGTGAGGCTGGTGGCGGGCCAGGCAGTGCTTCCTTCTTTGACACAGAGGGTTGCTGCAAGTCGGGACAGGGGGACGTTCCCTGCCAACAACTTCCAGTGTCACAGGACTTCATGTCTGGGCATAATTGGGAAGTAGAATGCAATGATTTCCTGAGCTCTTTAAGCCCTCATCCCCACCCCCAGTGATAAACCAGCTGAGTGACAGCTCTGAATTTGCCAGCATGGTCACTGGGAATAAGGAGGCGATGGGCAATAAGGATAGAGCCTACATCTACTTTCTACCTACTTGCACCTTCTTTTTTTTGCTGCTCCAGCTACAGTTAGTGATGACTGATCATGCACTGAAATGACAGCAGCCACCAAGAAGTGTATTACTTTCTGATATGGCATCTAATACCCTTCCTCCAACATGCACACTCACCTTGTATCAAGGGTCTATTCTGCCTCCTAGACAGCTTGGAAAAGGGCAAGTTGAGAACATTGGTATTGATATATTTTGTATTATAATTGGACTGGGGTAGGGGGGCTTTGACTATATAATACCTAGTATCCCTTTCAGCTTGAATTTTAGGGTTGGGGACAATTAGTTTGAATACAGATAAGTTCGTAGTGCTGTGTTAGAATACTGTGCTGGTATTGTCTTACAACTACATTTGGTGACATCTTGTTGGTAGTTTGACCATGAGGATCATGTGAAAGAAGGAAATTAGTCAATGCTGCAAATAAGTCAGTACTCCACCCTGATACTTCCTAGTCACCCACCTTCCTGCCCCAGAGCAAGTTTATCAACACACTATTGTATAAATCTTAGATTCCTCTATTCACAACAGATTGGATTTCACCTCATTTTGTCATGAGAATGTGTGAGAAATCTTGCTAAATCTAATAAAGTTAGGGCATTTGTTTAAGTACTCTTAGTATGTTGTCTTAAGAATAGCAACAGTCAGGGTGCGATGTAGCAATGATGAAAAATACAACTTTCCTCTAGTTCCTAAATGCTTCATCCCCCCACCCACCCCTCCACTATCATGATCCAAATTCTACCTTGCAAGTCTGGGTAGACCAGAGGATGTACACTGGTACAGATAGGAACTGGAAACACAGGGAATCCAGGAAGAATGAACCCTTCGGGACCAGTGGTGTGAGTGGCGATACTGGGAGTGTAGAGGGAGAGTGAGTTGGAAAGGGGGAACCGATTACAAGGATCTACATGTGACCTCCTCCCTGGGGGATGGGCAACAGAAAAGTGGGTGAAAGGAGACATTGGACAGGACAAGATATGACAAAATAATAATTTATAAATTATCAAGGGCTCATGAGGGAAGGGGCAGTGGGGAGGGAGGGGAAAAGTGAGGAGCTGATGCCAGGGGCTTAAGTGGAGAGCAAATATTTTGAGAATGATGAGGGCAATGAATGTACAATTGTGCTTTCCACAATTGATGTATGTATGGATTGTGATAAGAGTTGTATGAGCCCCTAATAAAATGAGTTAAAAAAAAGAATAGCAACAAATGCAACATTTCAGTGGTAGGAGCCCTGTCATTATTACCCTCGGGGGAGATGGGATAAAGAACTTATACCATGGGCGTGCTGTTTGGGTAGAGAAATGCTTGTGGCAACTATTGTTTCCTTCCCATTTCCTGGAAAACTAAAGCCTTTCCTTCAACTCTTTACTTGTGTGATTACTGGAAAAATTTCCCCCCAAGAATTTTCCCTCATTTTAGTAATTTGCCATAAGTAACAAAGCTCTTTTCTCTAATTCTTGTGTCTCTTTTAATAAAGGTACGATGTTTATTGATTTCTTCTTAAGCATCTTTTTTTCAGATGCACCTCCAAGTGCACTTATACCAAATTGCCATTGCCAGCGACAGAAAATAGCCATGAATAGTATTTTACTTGGCATTACAGTACTTTGTGGAAAAGACAGGAGGCAATCAGATAAGTGAAAAAGACATGGAGAGTTATGTTTCTCACTTTGCCATTTGTATTTATCCTCAAACACCTACTAGCTGAAATTTTGACATGTTATCAGTAAATCATTATAATGCTTCTCCTTCATTCTTACTGGGTATTTATTTTGATTCGATTTGAAAACCAACACAGGTTCTGTTTTAAACAGGCAATTATAGAAAGGCAGAGATAGCATCAAGGAGATGGGAGGAAGAGGTCTCAGTCCATGCCAAGTCAAATTGTGAAGCAGTAACAGTTGAAATTGCTTGCCCTTTGATCTCTCTTCCTGTAGTTATTATTATTTCTTTTCAGAGTTTTCTCCCTCTTGAACTTTCAGGGTCTACATTACTTGCTCTGAGTAACCTAGTTCTTTGAAAAATATAAAACCACATCTAGTCCTGTTCAACTAAACTTGTCAAACCTCTGTTGAATATCTACTGCTTACCAATAGCTGCTGTAGTGTAAGGGCATTCAACAGTGAATAAAACATGGCCCATGTTCAAAGAGAGACTCTTAATTTGTGAGACACATACACACACCATCATCTTAAAGCTCATCAGATTATATCTAATCTGAATGTATACATATAATTCTATTGGCATAAACTGAGTTTTATATGGACAACAGGATTAATAAAGACTTTTTTGAAGTTGAAAAATAATTGAAGGCACGAATATTCCTATTTTGCAGAATTAAGAGTTACTGAGAACTTATGAAGCAGTTGCTCTTCTGATTGTCACATGCGTTGAACTCATTGCATCCTCACAAACACCCTGTGGATAAAGTCTTGCTGCCATTTTGCTGCATGTAAACTGCGGTGCAGTGTGGCTTCTGTGATCAAACATTCACAATTAGTAAGTGCTAACGACACGTAACTGAGGTGGAGCAGACTTTGAGAGAAACTCGTTATGAAGGATTCAACAGTGTCCTCAGGCTTACCACTGGATTCTATGTAAAGCTTTATTCATTCATTCATAGCTATATACATATGTGCATTTATTAAGTCGGCAAACAATGTGGCAGGACTTTATTAGCTAAAGTTCATATGTTGAAAAATTGATAAGGATCTGTGTTAGTCTTGGTAGTAGACTAGAGAAACAAAATTCATAGACACTCATATTTTATGAGAGAGTTTTATATAAAGGATAAGTGTA
>NW_022103896.1:49375233-49376724 GCF_000313985.2 Echinops telfairi | reverse complement strand
AAGAAAGCATCCCAACCTAGTCCAGTCCAAACCCATAAGGCCTACATTAGCTCATATGTCTGACACTGATCTACAAAGGCCTCCTCAAACTCACAAAACACACACAATAACATGGATTTCAGGAGGAAAGCCAAATCAGTGAGCATGTAAGCATCTCAGCGCTGGCAGGGGTCTCCATGAGACTGCTCCAGTACCCAGGGTTGCATCAGGGTAGGTCCATGTGGCTTCTCCTCAGGGATGTTTCCCAGGAAGTGAGCCTTGCCAGCTGAAGCTGAAGGGAACTAGCTAAGGTAGCTTCACCCTGGTCCGACCATCAGAGAGCAAGAGACCAGAAAGGTGAGGCCCCCGAGCCATTTATCTCTCCGCCCTTCAATTAATCCCACATGTGTTCATTGGCCAGATTGGCAACAATGAAGCTTAACTATCACAGGATCCATGTCCTCAAAAATTTCAGAAATGAATGCAATGTACATCTTTACAAATACAATTAAAGAATCCACTTAAACTTATGTATAGGGGATGATGGGAATACAAATGAGGGACTTGGAGATAGAAATCTTGTATGATGAATATTACTTCAATGAATTTTATGCTATCATAACTTACAGAAAACATTATTGAAGTAGGCTTTCCAAGATGCAGGAAATACAGAATCCATCATTTAATTAGGACTTTCAAGCTGTACATTCATCCTTCTTTCCAGTGTCCCTCATCTCCTTCTTTGACTCTATTCTCTTCCTTATTCAGCTCAAATTCAACGTCAGGTTTTCTAAGTACCCTCCTTCAACATCAACACTCTTGTCCTTGTTACTTAATTGTGTCCACTTGGCGCAATTCTAAATCTGCATGGGCCCAACCCTTTGCTATTCTATATCTTGGACTTGCAAAATGGAACTTGACATTAGAAAAACAAATGTCAAATACATGGTCAATAAGATAAAGGGAATCTTTTATGATATTTAGAAAGTATACTGTACTTGTATTTCCTGAGCTCATTCATCCACTCTTGAAGAAAACTATTTCACATCAATTTCCAAGATGTTCTCATTCTTACTTATAATTCTTGACTTTCCTGACTATTTCCTGAGAAAATATTTTCTGAGAAAATATAAGCAGATGGAGGAACTCTTCCACAAACTTCCAACAACACCTCTTCTACTCAGCCCAAATTAGTTCTTGAGTAACCTGTCTTTGCCCTGGGATTACTTTGTGTAATCGTGTGGTCACCAGTACTTGTACCTAAATCTCATTCTGTAGGGGAAAAGGTATTTGCTCCACAGGCAGACTGGACAGGACCACCACCTTCCATGGTGCACGGCATGTGGGAGGAAGCCGATGGCTAAGGCAAGGGAGCTGATGAAGCAATGGCTGGCCTCTCTGCCAGAGATAAACAGACACTTGCCTCTTGTTTCCTGACTAAAGCTGCAGAAGGCAGCAGTCTGCAAACGTATTAGTTACTTCATGTCCCCAGCCTTGCCTTCCCCTCTCGCC
>NW_022103896.1:49372572-49374572 GCF_000313985.2 Echinops telfairi | reverse complement strand
GTTTATTATCTGTCCGTTTATGCCACCCATTTTAGACCTCTTAGCTGAAATATATTCAATTTCCATTTGACATCTTAACTTGAATACTTTGTAGAGGCGTAATATGTTCAAAATTGAACTATCTCCAACCCTCCATAACCTGTTCCTCTCAAAGGATTCTACAATTCAATGCATGAAAATTCTATTTCTCCCTCTTTTTCATACCCTAGGCTCTGTCATTTTCTATGACTCCTTTCTTTATTGACCACCAACAGGGAATAATACCTTCAAAATGTGTCCAGAATTTGGTGACTTTTCATTCCCTTTACTGTGACCAACACACCAAGATCCAAGACACCATCATCTTTTATTTGGATTGTGCAGTGACTTTCCACCAGGCCAACTTGGTTCATCTCTGTGTTATGAAATGCTATGCCCTCGAGTCTAATCTTAACAGGTACACAAACCTATTAAAACACGAGTTAGATCATATCAGTCTTTTGCTCCGAAATTTCTAGTGACTCTCCATCTCCCTCATAGTAGAAGTCAGGCATCTTAATATCATCTTCAAGACTCTAAGGCTTCTGGTCACCACTATTAGTCTGAATTTTCATCCATCAAATATCATCATAAACATTGACTTCAAGTCTTTAATTAGATTCCATTTTCTTCATGTATTTTTCTCCATTTCATGTTACAGTTCCCAGTCCTTGCAACCTCTAAAATGCCTGTACAATCTTTAGGATGACCTTTCTTCTTTACAATTATTACCACCTCACACACTTTGTAAGGAACCTTGTGGCATCGTGGTTCTGTATTAGACTGCTGAGGGCAAGTTCAGCAGAGCAAAACCCCCAGCCGCTTCATCTGAGAAGATGAAGCTTTCAATTCCCATTAAAATTTCATTTCAGAAACTCACAGGACACTTCTACTCTGTCCTATAGGGTTGCTATGAGTTGGAAACGACTTAATAGCAGAGAATTTGGCTTTGGAGTGCACTTGATAGGCATTCCAGTAGCATAATGGCTTACATGTTGAACTGTTAACCACAAGGTCAATGGTTCAAACCCACTAAATACTTCACAGGTGAAAAGATGAGGCTATTTGTTCCCTTAAAGATGTAAAATCTTAGAAACCCAAATGGCCAAATGGGCAATTGTATTCTGTTCTATAGGGTCACCACGAGTTAGAGTTGACTCAATGGCAGTAAGTTTGTATATTTTTAAAAATTACACTTGCTACTTTAATTATTTACCATATTTGTTGTTTGCTTCCATGTCTAGAATATAACCTTACTTTATGGATTGCATTCTGCCCACTGAAAATATGTGCCACGAATTCTAACCTGCATGTCTGAAGTTATAATCTCATTTGAGAATGGGTTATTTTTGTTATATCAATGAAATAGGATTAGTATGTTAATCCAATCTCTTTTGAGATCTGAAAGAGGCTAAACAAGCAACTGAGGAAGCCGAGATGGGAGAAGAGAGATGCCAAGTCCCATGAAGACAACCTCGGAGCAGAAGCTGAACCAAACAAAGATGTTCCAGAGCCAAAGCTTTCTGTCATAGCAACCTGAACTCGATTCTTGAGTTGGATGTTCTTGAATGTTGAGAAAAATGTATTTCTGCTTGATAAAGCTGACAATTTGTGATATTTCTGTTTAGTGACAACATATAACAAAGATGCTCTATATGGGTTAAAAAAAATTTTTTTTCCAGTGGCTTTCTATTTGCTATTGTTATTTTGTTTTTTGTTGTTGCTGTTATTGTTTTCTTGGTTTTGACTTCCTTCATTCTTTTGGCTTTGCCTGGTTTTTGCACTTATTAATGTATCTGCATGTAATGAGAGGGGAATAGAACTATGTACTCATATCTGTGTGTCAAGTATTAAGGTTGCAGATGGACATTGGGTCTCGACTCAAGTACTCCCTCAACACAAAAACACTTTGTTCTAACAATCCAGCATTCTGTGATGCTTACCTTCCTGAAATGATCGCTGAAGACAAAATGGGTGCATAA
>NW_022103896.1:49367840-49372188 GCF_000313985.2 Echinops telfairi | reverse complement strand
CCATGATCATGACCTCAGTTCTATCTTACAAATTGGATTAGACCAGAGCATGCACACTGCTACAGATAAGAGCCTGAAACACAGGGAATCCAAGAGAGATAACCCCTCAGGGCCAACAATGAGAGTAGAGATACCAGGAGGGTTAGGGAAGGTTGGGGGGAGAAAGGGGGGGTGCAATCACAAGGATCAACCTATAACCCCCCTCCCAGGGAGACCAATAACAGAAAAGTGAATGAGGGGCGATGGAGGACCATGTGAGAGATGGAAATAATAATCTATAACTTATCAAGGGTTCATGAGGGGGGGCAGGCAAGGGAGGGAAGAGGAAGAAATGGGGAGCTGATATTGGGCTCAAGTGGGAAGAGAATGCTTTGAAAATGATGATGGCAACATATGTGCAAATGTGCTTGACACACTGGATGAATGTATGGGTTGTGATAAGAGATGTAAGAGCCTCCAATAAAAGTATTTGAAAATAAAAATTTTTAATCATTTTATTGGGGGCTCGTACAACTCTGTTGTTTTTAGTTCTATATTATAAGGAGCCCTGGACTGCTAATAGCAAGCATTGCATGCTAACCACAAGATTGGTGGTCCAAACCTCTCAGCTGATTTCCTGGAGAAAGACTAGGCTGTTGGCTCCTGTAAAGACTTAAAGTCTTGGAAACCATACATAGGATTGCTGTGAATCAGAATTGGGTGGATGGCAGTGAGTTTCTGGTTTTGATATCTCAGCACCTGGAACAATTCCTGACAAGAAGATGTGATCTATAATTATGTACTGGATGAATGAACAAAATAAAAATAAAAATTAGACTCTACTAAGGCACATAGATGATCTCATTAAAAATTTGTTGAATAGTAAGTAGAGGGTAAAATATGAGGAAGCTTAAAAGTCATGGATAAATTGTGCTCTCTTTTAATTCCATTTTCCAGAACTTTTGAAGTCCCCTCATATAATAAATGCAGTTAAGGAAAATGGAAAACAGAAATGAAATTACATAATGTGAAACTCAAATTTTGAAATACTATGGATTATGTACCCTGAACTTCAATATTTTTTATTAGAGTAGAAATTACATTCTAAGCCTTCAGACAGGCAATGTGAGAAGGAAAAAAAAAGGTGACACTATGAGTCACAGGACCGAAAACAAGACACTACAATCTTTCAGGCAAAACAAAATGATATCAGAGAGCCATTCCTCCCACAGGATATAAAACAGAAAGCTGAGTGAAAGGTGATGAGGTGCCTTCTCCAACTTCTAAGAGTATCCCTTAGTATAAGCCAGTCGACAAGTGGCACAGAATAACTCTGTGCTAGCAGCACTCTTGTTACTTGCCTGAGAGTCAGCTCTGACGCTGTCTAATAGAACAAATGCTGCTGGTCCTGTGCCAATCTTACAATTGGTGGTATGTCGGAGTCCACTGTTTGTCACTATGCCAATTACTTCATGGGAAATTTCCCTTTTTTGTCGACTCTGCCAAGAATGATGTATTTTTCTAGTGGTTGCTCTTTTCTAATAATGTGCCCAGAGTAAGCAAGGTAGAGACTTGCCATCCTTGCTTCTAAGAAGCACTTTGATTTCAGTTCTCCCAGAACAAAATTTTTATTATCATGCCTGTCCATAGTGTATATCATCCAATTACACAGTGCTAAATAGGGTCACTGTCACTTGGAATCCACTGAGTTGAGTCGATACCAACTGTGGTAGTTACATAATCTGTTGTCAAATTGAGACTTAAGAGTGAAGGGATGGAGTTTAGCCTGTCAACCAGGGTGCAGCTTGATGACCACATTTGGAGGCACTAAGAAGATAAATAGCTCACTGGAGGAGGAGCATTGAGATACTCCCTGTGAGACATTCCTTCTGACAAGACACATGGAGCTATGCTAGAGCCCTGGAGTTGGAGAAGCCACACGGAGACTCTGCCAGTACTGAGATGTGTCCACCGCCACTGGATCCACAAAACTTTCCACCCACTAGCCTGTGATGTTCCTGCATTGGCCTCATTGCATGTGTTGTGTGAGTCTGAAGAGGAATTTATAGATAGGTATTGGACATATGGGCTAATAGTGGACTTATGGACTTTAACTGGACTGGGCTGGGATGTTTTCTTAATATACAATTACTACTTTATATAAAGCTCTTTCTTATACACATATGAGTGTCCATGAATTTATTTCTCTGGTCTAACCGGACAGACACACCAATGTTGCTTAACTTGGAATATTTTAAAGTTCTAGAGCAGTGGTTCTCAGCCTTCCTGATGCCTCAGCTCTTTAATACAGTTCCTTATGTTGTGGTGCCCCCGCCTCAACATAAAATTCTTTTAATTGCTACTTAATTACTGTAATTCTGCTACTGTGAAGAATCGGGCGACCCCTATGAAAGGGTCATTTGACCCCCAAAGGGGTCACGACCCACAGGTTGAAAAACTGCTGTTCTAGAGGGACACACAGGCTGTGGATTTTTCACAAAATTGGTTTTCTATTTATACATTCCAATGGAGTATCTATTGAGAGTATCTACAGTGGACCAGCACTTGGTATATACTTGGGTGGCATAAACAGTTGAGTGCCAGCAGGCTGGCTTTTGAACCCAGCCACAGGGACCTAGGAAGTCAGGTTGGAGAGCTGCCTCCAAAAATTCATAGCCTGGAAAACACCCTGGAGCAGTTTGACTCCCGACACGGTTGGAATCAGCTTCACAGCTACTGACAGCAGCAACCGCAAGAGAATGTAAGAACGAGATAATGTCCATTATGTCTCAAAGATCACACTATCGCCTTTCCTCCAGCCAAATTTTGAGAATGACGATGATGGTGGTGAGTTTGAATTGTATTTTTTCCAGTATTTATAGTACAATTACTGAGTTGGCATTGTAAATATATTTCTACATGTTTGATAGTCATTATGACATGGTTCTTAACAGCCTCGGCTTTGGACTCAAGTGGGCCTGAGTTTGAGGTTTAGCTTTACAATTTATACCAACGGTTCTGAACCTGTGGATTGCGACCCCTTTGGGGGTCGAATGACCCTTTCACAGGGTCGCTGATTCATAACAGTGGCAAAATTACAGCTATGAAGTAGCAAAAACAATAATTCTATGGCTGGGTAGGGGTCACCACAACGTGAGGAACTGTATTAAAGGATTGTGACATTAGGAAGGTTGAGAACCACTGGCTTATACTGACAGGTCAAGCAGCATAGCAGAGAATCTTCTCTATTTTTCAGCCCTGAATGATTCTGACACATTATCACAATTGAATTGGCACCTTCTTTCACTTCATAGCCTATGTCTTAAATACAAGCGAATCATTTTATATAGCCAGGGTAAGGGGAAATTCTTTCATTAAAAGGATTCTGATATCACCATAGAAGGAATGAGATATTTTTGTTTGGTTGTATTTATGATAGTTTTAAGAGAGTGATCCAAAGTCAAGTAGAAAGCCTTAAATGTTTTTTGCTTCAAAAGAAAAAAAAAACTTAATTAAAGGCATGTCCCACCATCTCTTTATAGCAGAGGAGAGGGAGGCAGCATGATATGAGTCACAAGACTGCAGATATTAGATCATTAAACTAAACCCTTCTTTGGTGCTGTGTTTCGAAGGCTCCTTGGGATGGATAGATGAGTGGTGGTGAGAAGGTGGGTGTAAGAGAGAGAAGAGCATGTGGGCAGACAGTGGAAAGAAAGAAAAAAAACCCATCTTCCTTGATGTTTCCTCATTCGGTGTTTAGGATGTTGTGGGAAATCTAATAGAAGCTTCAAGGAGACAGGATACTTCTGCTCTATCTCGTCTCTTTTACACTGGCTGGCGCACTATGTTTAGGTTACGGTACTTAACTCTTGTTTTCTCAGACCTAGAATTCATTCAACATTTATTCATTTAACATGCAAGTTCTGACTGCCAACTATGTGCTTAGCCTTGTTCTAACTAGGCATGAGCATTTAGGCATATTTAGAATAAACAGGCCTGCAGAGAATTTAATTCCAGTGGTTTAGGAAGATATTAAGCTGTCAAAATATGAACACATGATATTGATTTATAATATATGTTTATATAAAATAAACACATTTTGTATAACATTATATATAGCTGGAATATGCTAATATTTGATTATTTATAAGTAATGATAGTACATATAATGCTGTAATATAATATATAATGAAATCAGAATAATAATACATTTCTTGTAAGCATGAAAAATGGCATAAGAATAAATTAAACATGTTATTGCTGAGTCTTAAAACATTGTCCAACTCTTAGAAACCCTATTGGCCAGAGTAGAACTGCTACAAGAGGTTCCTTAGGCTGTGTTATTTATAAAAGCACACATACATTTTTT
>NW_022103896.1:49365887-49367740 GCF_000313985.2 Echinops telfairi | reverse complement strand
GTAAGGGGAAATTCTTTCATTAAAAGGATTCTGATATCACCATAGAAGGAATGAGATATTTTTGTTTGGTTGTATTTATGATAGTTTTAAGAGAGTGATCCAAAGTCAAGTAGAAAGCCTTAAATGTTTTTTGCTTCAAAAGAAAAAAAAAACTTAATTAAAGGCATGTCCCACCATCTCTTTATAGCAGAGGAGAGGGAGGCAGCATGATATGAGTCACAAGACTGCAGATATTAGATCATTAAACTAAACCCTTCTTTGGTGCTGTGTTTCGAAGGCTCCTTGGGATGGATAGATGAGTGGTGGTGAGAAGGTGGGTGTAAGAGAGAGAAGAGCATGTGGGCAGACAGTGGAAAGAAAGAAAAAAAACCCATCTTCCTTGATGTTTCCTCATTCGGTGTTTAGGATGTTGTGGGAAATCTAATAGAAGCTTCAAGGAGACAGGATACTTCTGCTCTATCTCGTCTCTTTTACACTGGCTGGCGCACTATGTTTAGGTTACGGTACTTAACTCTTGTTTTCTCAGACCTAGAATTCATTCAACATTTATTCATTTAACATGCAAGTTCTGACTGCCAACTATGTGCTTAGCCTTGTTCTAACTAGGCATGAGCATTTAGGCATATTTAGAATAAACAGGCCTGCAGAGAATTTAATTCCAGTGGTTTAGGAAGATATTAAGCTGTCAAAATATGAACACATGATATTGATTTATAATATATGTTTATATAAAATAAACACATTTTGTATAACATTATATATAGCTGGAATATGCTAATATTTGATTATTTATAAGTAATGATAGTACATATAATGCTGTAATATAATATATAATGAAATCAGAATAATAATACATTTCTTGTAAGCATGAAAAATGGCATAAGAATAAATTAAACATGTTATTGCTGAGTCTTAAAACATTGTCCAACTCTTAGAAACCCTATTGGCCAGAGTAGAACTGCTACAAGAGGTTCCTTAGGCTGTGTTATTTATAAAAGCACACATACATTTTTTTGTCTCTTGTAGAGCAGTGAATGAGTGCTAAACCACTGTGCCACCAGGACTCTTTGGTGTAAGACAAGAAATGGATGAAAACGCAATGTGCTGTACAGCTGCAAATCACATTTCCCCACTCAAAGGATCATACGGGTGTCCTGGATTCAATTTCAAGGATCTCTCTGGTGGCTTAGTAGGTCACTAACTGCTCTTCAAGACAGAGATGAGGTTGTCTGCTCTTACAAAGATGTAAAGCTTCAGAAACCCAAAGAGGCAGTTCTGCTCTGTCCTATACAGTCAGTGTGTGGTGGAGTCAACTTGGTGGCAGTGGGTTTGGTTTGTTCTAACATTTGGGGCCATAGCTTTCCAATGGCACTGATCTCCTGGGTTCCAGATGTTCAGGCCTGAAATCTGGTCTCTAGGTGGCACTTAGATCTCTATGTAGTGCAAATGGTTTGCACTCAACTAGGCTGATTGAACATAACCAGCGATACTGCAAAAGGCTGGCCATGTACTTCCTTGATTACAGTTAAGAAAATCCTGTGGAGCACTCTGTAACACATTGAGTTACCACGAGCCAGAATTAGCATGATGGCCGCCACCACCGTCACCACCACCACCACCACCACCACCACTACCACCAGTTTTAGGCACTAGCTTTGCAATAGCACTGACTTCTGCGAAATTTTATCCTTAGACTTACGCCTTCTAAGAGTTTCAACCCTGCTTCTACATGTCAGTTTGGCAATACAGGCTGAGGGGGACTCCCATCTGAAAGTTCTGCTTAGTGTGAATCTTGGGGAGCTCTTCTGGCTCATTAGGCCTTAGAGCAAGGGTATCAAACTTGATTAAAATGT
>NW_022103896.1:49364018-49364990 GCF_000313985.2 Echinops telfairi | reverse complement strand
CTCTGCATCCCTTCTGTGAGGATAGTGTCTGACTCAGAACTGTGGCCTGCAGTTGTGGAAAGATCGATTCTTTGATCTCAGGACACCTTCCCTGACATTGGTTCCTATCACAGAACTTCTCAAAAGGTAAGGAATGTTTGTGATCCTGGATAAGGTTCTGTGCCATCTGCTCCCTTCATTTGCAGCTTTTTCCTTTTTCCAACGTGACTCCTAGAGAGAAGAGATTAGGCAAACGTGTATTTTTGAGCACCTAGAAGCTGTGTATTCCTCAATAGCTAAATTATTTTCTGCTTTTTCTTGAGAACATCTTGCACTGATTTAAAATGTTTAATACTGTTTCTATTTTCATATAACAATGAAGTTAACAATACACTTATTTATGTTACACTACCTAAAAACTATTTTTTATTATTCTCCAGGGAGTTATCACTCTATGGCTCATAAAGTCACAGAAAGGTGTTGGCGTTATTTTAACTTATCAAGTATACTCTTTTCTGTTTTTTAAAGAATGAATGAATCAGGAGGTATTAACTAATCCAGTTTTTAGGATGTTTGGGTATAGTCACTAAAATGAAAATAAACTTAATTATTATAGAAAAGTCAATAAACTTATTCCTCTAGCTTATTCCCTTCATTTCACAAATAACTTTTTTTTCTGCTTAGGAAATTGGGATTTCTAGGCAAACCCTAAGCTTTCGTGCTCACTATGTAATTGTACTACTGTTTATAAAGAACTGTTACTATGGGTCATCTATGGGCGAGTGCCAACACCCCCAGAATCAGACTTTGGCTAATTTTGTGCTCTGAAATGGAATAAGCTTCAGCTGACATCAGCTGTGTAAACACACTTCACTGTCTGTCTTCCTCGAAGATGACTCACTAACACGAATGGCTGAGATAACTAAGATTATATTGTTGGGCAACAAATGGTCCTCGAACTAACTGCAAGCTTTCCTTTTTTGTTGTGTTTTG
>NW_022103896.1:49349773-49361098 GCF_000313985.2 Echinops telfairi | reverse complement strand
ACTTTTGGGGGAAGAAAGGAATAGTTCTCAACTTTTATTAAATTCTCAGAGACTGACAAAAGCTAGGAGCCATTGGTAGAAAGGAAATAACATCCAGCCCGGCACTTCCTCTCTGGGTGATCTTGGCTGTGCACTTCACCTCCAGGAAGTTTGGTCTCTGATACATGTGAGATTTAATTCTGTCCTGGTGCTATGAGAATGAAATGAGATGAATGTGTGTGAACATCTTAATGCTGTTGGTTACTTATTATCGAGCTTGTTCGGATTCTTAGCACCCCTATGTACATAGAACAAAGCAGGTAACACTCTTGGTTATGTTGATGTTAGGAGCATCCTAATGGCCAGTCTCTGGACAAGCTCTCGTGCTTAGTAAGATTGCAGCAAATACAAGGAAGAGATGGATGGACACAGATCAATGAGCTGGATTTACGCAGAGGCTGCAACAATAGGCGTAAACTTAATAACCACGGGGAGGAGGATACAGGACCTGACAGTATTTGGTCCTGTTGCAGGGTCACCCTGGGTTTCCCATGAAGATTTAAAGTCTCGTGAACCCGATATTGGAGTGCTATGAGTTGGAGTTGACTCATTGGCTGTGGGTTTGTTTCTGTAATGGCCCGCTGAAGAAGTCCTTATGGTCTAGTGGGTTACACATTGGACTACTAACCACAAGGTCATCGGTGCAATCCACCAGCCACCCTGTGAGACTGTCTACTTTGGTAAAGATTTACCGTGTTGGAAACCCTCAGGAACAGTTATACTATGCGACGTGGGATGACTATGAGTTGGAAGAGGTTCAATAGTAGTGGATTTGCTTTCGGAGTTCAATGGTCCTGGGTTATGTGTTGGACTGCTGAACACAGGGTCAGCAGTTCTAAGCCACCAGATGCTCCACGAGAGAAGGATGAGGCATTCTACTCCCATAAAGATTTACAGCCTCAGAAGATAAGAGGGGCAGTTGTCCTTGTCCTTGAAGTTGCTATGGGTCAGAATCAATTTGATGGCATTGAGTTTGAAGGAGCACTGCTCACTGAAAGATTAACGTGAATTCACCAGTAGCTTCTTGGCAGAAAGATGGGAAGCAGCCTGTTTCTGTAAAGAAATACAGCTTGGAAATCCTTCAGGGCACCTGTAAGGTGTCTGTCAGTCAGAATTGACTCTGCAGCAGTAGGCTTGGATTTGGGGGTGCTCCCTCTCCCCAGTTCTAACGTGTTTGCTTAATGTGGTAGCTCTGGCTGATTGCTGATGAAGGGCATATGGGGTGTGGGTGTGGCCATGGTTTCCCTGCTTTCCAAGAGTGGGCCTTGAGGTTTGGAACACAGGAGAGCTAGAGAAGGTGTTTGTATATTTGTGTGAGCAAGAGCTTATTTTTGGCCCGTCCTTTTCCTGCCAAGGCAGCATGCTCCGTTGCAGCGGTGGTCTCTTGGAGTCTAGTGAAAATCTGGAGCAGCTCAGGATTCGAGCCGGACCCCAGAAGTCAGAGATAATTGGAGATACTAGTGCACTATGTGGTACCCAGACAGCTCCTCTATCACAGGCATCCCAGAGTGCCCTGCAGAGTCTGAGAGCTGCAAGGCTCTTCAGAGGCTCTGCTCTCTAGAGCTGCTTAACATGAGTGCAAAGAATAGCACCAGGATCTATGTGCACAGAAACATCTTATTTCTCCTGAGCTCACCTGTATCTTCCAGAAGTTTCTCACAGGGGAGCCCTGACCCTCATAAAATAATAATACAAAACCCCACAATTTTAATTAAAAACCAGAATCAGGGGAAGAAAAGACAGCAAAATTCAATATGACCCACCTAGAATAGATGCCTGCTTTACTAAACTATTCAGAAGAATACACACTAGAAACAACGGTTTTCAGCTACTCTTGCTTCTGGATCATGAAGTTACCTATTTGAAATTTCTAAGGTACTTTAAATTCATTTACTTCATTTTCATCTCTATGGTGATAGATGGAAAATAACTGGTCAGGAGTACCTTTAAGTGTTGAGGATAGTTACTAAGTTACTGACCAGTTTTCTTATCTCTAGACTAATAGCCCTGGCTCTTTTACTCTTTGCCCCTTAGTTCTAATTTTTCTTCCAGTCCTTTAATCCTTTTTGCCGGTCTTCTGGGGTCGGATCCACTTCTGCTGCACCCTCTCACCCTGTGGAGAGGGACTGCAACAACTCTCTAAGGGCTTTAGCAACGCCAGATGTAGTGAATGGGCCATATTTCATATCATATATCAAACATTGAGCTGTTACATCCACTGCTGGTGGATTATTGGAAGTTGCAATCCTGCACTGTGGACCCCATGACCTCACTGCCCGGCTATAGTCCCCTGCTTTCTCTGGGGACACTGAAGCTCTTGAAGATATGATTTAGGGCATATTTTAGTGCTACTTTGATGGGTAAGAAGCTTGAGAAGGTTAGTCCACTCTATCCGTTTCCTACATCTCTCTTATAAATTAGCTTAAAACAACAGAAATGTATTCTCTCAAAATTTGGAGGCTAGGAGTATGAATTCAAGCTGTCCGCAACACCATGCTTCCTTCCCTGCCACCCACCCCACCACCGGGCTCTGGAAGAAGATCCTTCCTTGGTTTATGGCAGCATAATTCTACTCTGATAAGTGTCTTTCCCACATTGCTCTCTGTCTCCGTATGTATTCACCAGAATTTGACAGTCGTTGAAGGGATAGAGGTTTGGTTTGATACTCCAACATGACCTTTTGTCAACACAAACTAATTAAATATACAAATAAGCTATTTACTTATAAAGCTACATTCACAAATTGCAGGAATTAAGCACATATATATGGACCACAATTTAAACTATGACAGACAATGAGCAAAGGATCAATAGAGCTAGAATTATCTCCCATGTCTTAAACACCAAGAACTATAATTATAGAGGTTTCCAGAGACTCTCAGCTAAGGTCTAGAAATGCTCCTGAAGTTCTTAGGGAAATTCACATTTCTTTTCTCTATAAAATGGAGAGAAAACACATTTCCCCAGTATCACATTGATTTCTAAAATCAATGTGTTCAAAGAATAGCCAAGGAAGAATCAAGTGGTTTTTGAGTTTCAAGCCTTACTTTACTCATAATTTTTCTGTTTTTTTTCCTCTTATGTGGTACAAAATACTCAGATATAAAAAGTCTCTGATAAGAAGCACCCAGTACAAAGCTGATCCTGAACCAACAGCCCATTTAAATTATTATGGGAGCAATTAAACCTGAGATTCATTGGCCGTACTCACACTTGTTTGAGTTTGGAAAGCATAGATGCTTATTTATCAAAATTGAGATTGTCATTGAAGTTTCCCCATATCGCCAACCTCCATTGTTTGTGTAAGTGGTATCCAGCCACTCAACAATTTAATCATGTATTTCCATCTTAAATCAGCTTGTACTTGATAATTTCCTTTTTTTCAACAGTGTCTTAAATTCCAGACCATTGATAAGTCAATAGAATTACCTTATGCCCCAGGGGGATAGTTGATAGTGTACTCTATCATAAAATGATGTCTCTAAAGTGAATCAAATAAATATAAAAATCATATGAATGGATTTGGGGCTTGCCCTTATTCTAACTCCAATTGAAGAATGATTAATTCTCATGACATGGCCCTGCTTGATGCCTGCCCTCATAAAGAGATCACTGAAGATATGAAGAAACAAGACGGTGTCCAGCTATGAGAAGGAGAGTATCTGAGATCTTAATGGCTTGTTTTAAAACAAACAACCGTCTACATGAGGTGTAAACCAAGTCTACATGGAGGTAGGACACCAGACTATGTGGCCCAAGGATTGTAAATAACAAAGTCCAAACCCCGAAGAGAGAATGGTATGAGATTTTTAATTGTGAACATTTGGTTTGTGAAGGCTCTGGATGACAGCAGAAATCCAAACTGCATTTATAGGATCCCCAGTGGATTCAGCCCTCAGGGAATCCGCTCTGACCACAGTGGAGAGACACGGAAAGTCTTGTTAGCAAAGAACATTGCAAAGTCAACTACTGCATGCAGTCAGGTTCTCATTTTAGCTCCCATTTGACCCATTTTAAAGTTATTTCAGTTTTTAATATTTTTGGCTTATTTTGAATGAAGTTTTTCTATTTTATCTAGCCATTGTTGTTGAGCTTTTTGGTTGCTATCTGTTTGTATCTCATATGGTTTTCTATATATGAAGCCCAGGATAGGTAGATCGATAGAGACAGTAACTGGATTGATAATCACCTAGAGGCATGGCCTGGGAGAATGAGGGTGGGGGGTGGGAGTGGGCGGTGAGGGGAATGGGGAACTAATGACAATTAGTACCAGAAGAAAATCTTCTGAAATTGATTGTGGTCATGATTTGAACAAATCTTAATACATTTGGACAATTAAATTGTATGATATGTGAAGTCTATCCAAATAAAAGTGTAATAAAAAAACTGAGAGAATTGCAAAAGCAATTCAGTGCCTTTTCATCCCTCAGGGCAACACTTTGCTAGTCTAACTGGTAAGTGTAGCCCTTGAAGTAGAGGCCTGCGCATCTCCAATTCACCTCATTTTTTTCTTACTGAGATTTTGAAACCTGCTCTAAAGGGTGAGGCATCGACAACTTGGAAGGAGGATGTGTGTTACAAAGCATAATCAAAGAACACATTGATAGTTGAATGAACGACATTTCAGGCCGTGGCTGAATAGTTTGAATGTGGTCAGAAAAGTCACATATCTTTTTGTGACTTTCTTGAAACACTCGTAAGGAAGGGATTCATAGAATGATCACAGGATGGCAGCAAGGAGGCTGTAGGGAATTGCTAGACTGCCTTACCTTCTGAATAACATGAATGAACTCAAGATGAGATAAGGATCCAAGGATGCGGTTGCATATTTAACTGGAAGATGTCTGCACTCCATCTTGCATCCGGTGATTACAGATTGAAGGTGCTTCTGACCTTTGCTCACTTTGTAACTGTCGAGATTCACAAGGAGCACTGGCTGGTGAGGTGGCAATTGTGAGAAAATTAGGCCCTACAGCTAGAGCTATTTTTTGGCCAGATACCTCATAACAGTTATAGACAGCAGCCTGGAGAAGGATTCAATTCCCAGAGGTATAAGTATATAAAGGAGAATTCATTTAAACTTGCAAGGCCCATATGATTCTGATAGCTTCCCACATGGCCACGAGCCTGAGAGGATAATCTAAGACAGCCTTTTGCTAAACCAACTGTTTGGCAAACCAATGTTGAAATGCCATGGAAGTTAAGTGTTCTTTTAAGAAGCACAAATATTTGCAGTTATTACCTACTGGGAATAACTTGTTACCATATGTTCTTAGAAGATCAAACAGAGTTTCAATTCTAGCTCCTCGACTGACTAGCCCTGTGACTCCAGCCACGCTAGTTTAACACCTCCGTGCTCCACTTTCTTCACTTTAAGTAGGGATGCTAATGGTCAAAACAAAGCAAACTGGAACAACAAAACCAAACCCATTGTCCTCACTTGATTACAACTCAATTGCTTTTTGGAGTTTCAGAGACTAAGTCTTTATGAGAGCAGACAGCTTGTCTTTCTCCTGTGGACAATAATGGTAGTTAAAATTGTTAAGAGGAATATATGAGCCACAAAACACTCAGAAGAGTGCTTAGTGCTCAGTAAGTGTTCAATAAATATTGGCATTATTTATTTATTTGTTATTGTTTTGGTGGTTTTGAAAGGTAGAAAGATTAGGGATAAAGAGGGTTGACTTCACCGAATGCCTACGCTAAAGCAAAAGTTACCTGGCCATGCCATAATAAAGGGGTTGCAAAGAAGTCAGGCACACATTACACACTTCTGGGAAAATCCCAAACTGAGCATGTGCAGATTCAGGCCACGTAAGTGCAGGTAAAGACCAACCTGGAAACCAGGCACTGGCGACATCACATCCCATCCCATCACAGGTGTGCCTGAATTTAGCCACTAAGGATGGTAATCCCCTCAAACCATGCCCCTCAAGTAGTCTGGGAGGGGATACCAGCAGGGACCCAGGGCAGTCACTGCCTCTCTGGCCCTGTACTCTGGTTTCACGCTCTGGTTCGGTCCTCCTTTCCCGTGGGTTTTCGCAGTCCCCTGAAGTGGCCATCTGCAGTTGCGAACCCTTGCATGGTCCCTGCACGGCTTGCACGCTTTCCAGAGATAGCATGTACTTTCTGGCACTGTAATACCTGAAACTTCCCATTCCCACATAAATGATACTTGGATTTACAAAAGTGCTTCTGCTACATGAATTTCTTCAGAATTGAGAAGCAAGAACTGAGATAAACTATCGCAGAAACCCAACATTTTTACTAAAATATCAAAGCCAAACTTAAACATATTTATTATAAATCATTATTCTATTTAGAGTATTTTGAATATAGCTCTGACATTTTATTCAGAGTACATGGAGGAAAGGAAATGAAAAATGATGTACTTCTGTAAAACGGTTTGAATTTCTCCTTGAAATGAGCTACTCAGCAGTCTTTCAGAGTGAAAACCCCTTTCCCGGTCTCTGTGAAGGCGGACTTTGTTCAAGGTGTCGATTACCGGAAGGTGGAGCGTTCATTACCTGGCGCTCTGAAGTTCTCCTCGTTCAGCAGGATCCCCATAAGAAGATCTCTCAGTAAGCATTAGAAATGTAAAACATGGTGTCTGAGAGCCAAGTTTCCTGACTCCTTGTTTATAGATCCGCGGAAGAGCTTAAGTAGCACCGGGGCCTGTGGGGAAAATCCCACCTGTGAAAGTGCTTTCTAAATACGCGGACATGTCTGTAGTTATCTTTTCTGTGATTATGCAAAGTTGTGCAAGATTTACTCCTGTCATTTTAGTGGAGGTTTTATGAAACTTGCCTAGATGGTAAGCAGGCAAGCTCACTATGGTTTCTTTGATCGGAGATGTTGTTAGGTACCATCTTGTTGCTTCTGACCCATAGTGACCCTCTGCACAACAGACGAAACACTGCCCGGGCCTGCGCCGTCCTCACAATTGTTCCCATGCCTGAGCCCATTGTTGCAGCCACTGGGTCCGTCCATCTCGGGGAGGGCCTGCCTCTTTTCATTGACCCTCTACTTTATCAAGCATGATGTCCTTCCCTAGAGAGATAGACAACTTATTTAAAACAGTGGCGGGGGTGTTCAGGGACATATATTGAGTTTCTTGGAATTTATAGGAACCATAACAGATAAATCTCAACTTTCATGTTTTGTCACTGAGACAAATTATCAAGTGCTTTATGTTCTATTAGTGTATATGAGGAGATTCCATTCTTCACATCAACACAATGAAGGTTGTTTCCTACCAGAGAGTGGACCCGGCTCTTGTGAAGGTACTAAGCGCGTCTCTACACAGTCAACCATTGATTCAATGGCCACTTTGTTCAAACCATCAGGTAGCTTCCTTCTGATCACCTCAGTTAAAATGATGTGCTGTGTAGATATGACTGGGTCTCTGGAACTTCAAGTCGTTTGATTGTTCTTCCCTGCTTGTCATTGTGATAGAATGAAATGTTTGTGTCCTAGGAAATCCCACACCGGAATGTGGAAAGCCCAAGTTTTAGTGGGATGAGTGAGGAAGCTTGTGGAAAATGTACAAAAAATCTCAAAATCTAATGGTGGTCCAAAACCTTAGATGACAACCACAGTGTTTTTAGTATCAAGTGGATGCATCATAGATGAACTGTCTTTGGTAGTTGCTTTGCTGTTTCTTCTGACCCTTCTGCCTATTGTATTTACATTTCTGTTTTTTTTAAAAATCATTCCATTGGGGGCTCATACAACTTTTATCACAATCCATACATACATCCATTGTATCAATCACATTTGTACATTTGTTGCCATCATCATTCTCAAAACATTTTCTTTCTACTTGAGCTCTTGGTATCAGTTACTCATTTTTTCTCTCCCTTCCCCACCTCCCTCCCTCATGAACCCTTGATAATTTATTATTATTTTCTTATGTCTTACACTGATCGATGTCTCCCTTCATCCACTTTTCTGTTGTCCGACCCCCTGGGAGAGGATTATATGTAGATCATTATGATCAGTTCCCCCTTTCTCTCCCCTTCCCTCCCCTTTCACCTTTCCCCTCCTGGTATGACTACTCTCAATATTGGTCCCGAGGGGTTTGTCTCTCCTGGATTCCCTGTGTTTCCAGCTGTTATCTGTACCAGTGTATATGCTCTGGTCTAGCCAGATTTGTAAGGTAGAATTGGGGTTATGATAGTGAGGGAGGAAGAAGCATTAAAGAACTAGAGGAAAGTAGTATGTTTCAACAGTGCTAGACTGCACCCTGACTGGCTCATCTCTTCCTTGTGACTCTTCTGTAAGGGGATGTCCAATTGTCTACAAATGGGCTTTGCGTCTCAACTTCGCACTCCCTCTCATTCATATTGATATGATTTTTGTTGTTGCTGTTGTTATTGATTGAAGTGAACTTGTTTGTCGCAAAGACTCCAAGTCCATTTCAGTTTCACTTTCCTCCTTTTGTCTTTAAGCCACTCCGACCACTGTTCAGGTTTGAGGGCTAAGGAATCTGGAGGGGGATATGATTTTTTGTTCTGGGTCTTTGATACCTGATACCTGATCCCATTGACACCTCATGATCACACAGGCTGGTGTGCTTCCTCCATGTGGACTTTGTTGCATTTCTGTTTGTTTAAACCAGTGGTTCTCAACCTGTGGGTCGTGACCCTTTGGGGGTCGAACAACCCTTTCACAGGGGTCACCCGATTCATAACAGCAGCAAAAGTTATGAAGTAATATCGAAAATAATTTTATGGTTGGGGGATCACCATAATAACACGAGGAACTGTATTAAAGGGTCACGGCAGTAGGAAGGTTGAAAACCACTGGTTTAAAGAGACTTAATCTCATGTATTCTCGAGCCCTGTTGGTGTAGTGGTTAAGAGCTGGGCTTCTAACTGCAAGGTCAGTAGTTCAAAACCATCAGCTGCTCTGAAGGAGAAAGATAAGGCTTTCTACTCCTGTAGTTAGTCCCAGAAGCCCACAGGGGGAGTTCTACTCTGTCTTACAGAGTCACTATGAGTTGGCATTGATGTGATGGTATTGGGTTTGGCTTTTGGTATTTTTGGTTTGGTTAAAATGTCTTACATTTATTTATACTGTAGCCTAAAAAGATTTGATAAAATTATATGATAATATTCATTTCTTAATACCTTTGTTTTCTGGAGTCTTAGTTTTAAGTTGTGCACCCCGTGTATCCAATAACCATTTAAAATGCCTTATCAGAATACAGAAATAAATATAAAACACTTATATTTTTCTTACATATATTATTTGTTGAATTAGTTAGGTTATTAAATAAAGAAGAAAGAACAAGGATGTATGCATTTGATTTATGGTGCTGAAGAATAGTGAAAGTACCACAGACTGTCAAAAGAACAAACAGATTGATTTTGAGAGAAGTACAACCAGCTGCTCCTTAGAAGCAGGGATGGCAAGATATCACCTTGATAAGATGGACTGACCCAGTGGCTGTAATAATGGGGTCAGACGTAAGAACAATTGTGAAGATGGCGTAGGACTAAGTGGTGTTTCATTCAGGTGTCCATCAGGTCGCTATGAGTTGGAATTGACTTAACTGAACAACAACATTGTCATTAACTATCATCAGATTGTCTCCAACTGAAGGGACCCTTTTATCTAACAGAATGAAAGGTTGCCTGGTCCTATACCTTTCAGAGCCATTGCTATGGTTCAGTCTATAGTTATGGCTATTGTATTGCTCCCTCCAATTGAGGATTGTCCTTATTTTTGTCTACCCTCTACTTTACTGAACATGACAATTTTTTTTCTGGATTTCTGGATTTTTCTGGATATGTCCAACAGAAGAGAAATTAAGCCTTATCATTCTCACTTCTAAAGAGAATTCAGGTTTCATTTCCTCTTAGATTGAAAACACTACTATTAACCAAAACCCACCACCAACAAAAAACCCCAAACTCATTGCCATTGAGTCAAACCCCCTTGTGGAGTTTTGGGACTGTCACTGTGTACTAGAGCAGAAAGCCCAGGTTTTCTCCTGGGGGATTGCAGCCCAACTTGTAAGCACTACCCCACCAGCACTCCCACTACTTACTGCTTATTGCATATTGCCTACCAAGTTTTCTTCTTGCTATTTTGTTTATATAATAGCATTTATGGAACAGAAAAAGAAGTGATACTGAATAATCTATAATTTCAAGAACCCCTATTTCTCAAATAACACATACAAGTGCATTTATTATACTATTGTGAGGGTTTTTGTTTTAAATCTGATAAGGCTCTGTTTCAGCATGACTGTCTAAAATATTAGTCATCCTATTTTTAAGCCTGGCTGACACTCGTCCCTTCCCCTGCATTCTTCGTCTGACAATCAGCTATAGATTAAGGAGCAGAAACCACAAAGAAAGCTGTTAACAAAATTTGCTTTCACTCATCAACCGCGTTCCAGACTTTCCCATCTTATTCCAGATTCTCATATGGATGTTGGTTTTCAACAACTAAATGTTGATATTTGGTTCCCTCTGCCTTTAATGTTCAATGTCTACTTAATTTGACCCTTCTCAGACCAATCTACCTTAGGAAAAAGAGGTCTATTTTTGTACCCCTGAATAGGGCTGTAGCTAGTTCACCTCTGATCTTTTGCATAAGTGGGTCTTTGGTCAGCCTGGAAGCTTAACTAATCCCCATCACAAAGAATATAATATTCATTTAAGTACTTTATTTCTTTCCTCTGAACATTGTCCTTCAAGTGATCTCACCAAAGAAGCAGTTGTTTCTCACCTGGCACTAGTTGTCTTACACTTTAATGTAAATGATTTAGGATTGAAATCTTATACAGTTGAATGGGAACCGACTGTCCCCAGGACCTCAATCTTGCTTCCTGTTGAAATCTGTCCCAAAGACAAGTGCTCACTATTACATTAGGCATGAAAGCTAAAACAATAATTTTTTTGTGCTAGCAGTTACTTTGTGTTCTGAATCCACTTTTGAACAGACCTAAAACTACAGAATAGCCTTAAATGTCAGAGTCTGACAATGAGGTTCAAAAAGAGTTCTCAGTCAATATTCTACAGGCTTTCACAAACAGAGCATGCATAAATGCTAAAGTATTGTAATATATTAATATATCTATTTACTATGTTAATGAGCTCTTATGCAACACACTAAGAGCAGATATTGTGGGAAAGTACATGTGTAACGCGTTTAAAATTTATGCCTAAAGAAACCAATATTACTGTATGAATATTCTGCTCATATCTGACTTGCTAGCTAATATAGACACAGTGAAGTTTCGAACACATTTAATTGTACTCATTACTGCTGATA
>NW_022103896.1:49347012-49349089 GCF_000313985.2 Echinops telfairi | reverse complement strand
TCTTGAGCAGAGTAAGCACTCATGATGAAATAACTTTCAAAAAGATAATTGAATTTTTCAATCAGTCTGTCCATGAGCAACTATTCCTGGGTTTATTTCCTACCTTGTCCTCTGTTTTAGAGATAAAAATCATATCACAGGCCATTATTAATTTTCTGATAATTAATATGTAGGCATACATGGAATCCACATTGACAATGGGAAATGTATACACTATTGTACTGTAACTGCTATTACCTTTCTTCTGATTTAAAGCTCCACACGCTGTCCTCTCCATCCGCTCCCTAGGGTTGCGCTACAGTGCTTTACCTGCATTACCCGGAACACTGTCAGCAATGACGGTCTTCATGGATAAGGGGCAGCAGCCTCCGGGTGCTTCTTTTCCCTCCTGCATTTAAATGTAAGCTTTCCAGGTACAGGCTGGAGTTCACTTCGAAAGGGAGTGAGCACTTCAAATGGTCTAAATGCTTTTCAAAAGACCTTGCCTGATTCTGTGGCTTAAGCTTCCATCTTCAATATGGAAACCCAGTCCAGATCTCTCTGTAAGGTCTTGGGATCTTATCTGTAGTTGCTTACAGTCCATTAAACGTCTCCATTTTGATCCCATATTTTTCAGTTGTCGTGGAGTCAGTTCTGACTTATGGTGGTCCTATGTGTGTCTGTGTAGCACTGTGATTGGTAGGGTTTTCAGTGCCCTCCCTCCTCTAACGTAGATCACCAGGTCTTTCTACCGAGGTGCCTCTGGAATGGACTAAAACCTCTACCCTTTTAGTTACTAAATGAATGGATTAATCATTTAACTGCCCAGGAACTCCTTAATATTTCTTACCCAAAACCAAACCCCTTGTCTTTGAATAATTTCCAACTCTTAGTGATCCTAAAAGATAGAGCATTCCCATATGGTTTCCAAAATTCTAATCTTTACAAACACACTACCCCATTCTAACCACCAATCTCGCAGTGAATAGTCAAGCACTGTAAATATTTCACTTAATTTCTTATAAACCCCACTGCTATAGAGTAGATTCGGACTCTTAGTAATCCTATAAGACAGAGTAGATGGTCCCAGAGAGCTTCTAAGGCTGAAATGTTTTATGGGGTCAGAAAGACTCATCTTTTACCTGGAGAGTGGCTGGTGGGTTCGAACAGTTGTGGTTAACAGTCCAATACTTAACCCACTGGGCTCTTTGTATATGATGTCTTATAGAAATTTAAATGTAGCATAATCAGAACTGAACTTATTATTACTTCATGAGCTAGACATTATCGGCAATTATCATCCATCTATTTTCTTCCTCTGTTCTAGTACTCTCCTCCAATTCATTAGATACTATAAATGCTGTTAGCCTTAAAAGTAATCCTTGTGGCATAGTGAGTTACACGTTGAACTATTAAACACAAAGTCAGCAGTTAAGTCCCATCAGTTACTCCATGGGATACAGATGAGGCCTTCTGCTCCTTTAAAGATTTACAGCTTCAGAAACACACACGGACTGTTCTCTCTGTCCATACAGTCACTGTTAGTCAGAATCAGTGGCAATGATTTTAAAAGATCAGTCTAAACAAAGAACAGACCAAATTGGATAGCAGAAGACACCCTGAAATTTCTTCTAGTATGTAGCATGTAGCTAAAGTTAGTGGGGAAAAAATGATGCTGCTGCAGATAGATGTCAACAGATGGCTTGAGAAGATACAGTAAAGTATTATGGTGAAATGTGCAAAGACTTGGAGTTAGAAAACCCAAATAGAATCAGCTCATTTTCCTTTCCCCCCTCCCCCTCCCCCATGAACCCTTAATAATTTATAAATTATTATTATATCTTATCTTACACTGCCCAGCGTCTCCCTTCACCCACCCTTCTGTTGTCCAGCCCCCAGAGAGGAGGTTATATGTAGATCCTTGTGATCAATTCCCCCTTTCTAACCCCCCTCCCTCCCTGTATAGTCACTGTCACCTCTGGTCCTGGGGGGTTCATCTGTCCTAGATTCCCTGCGTTTCCAGTTCCCATCTGTACTGCTGTGCATCCTCTGGTTTAACCAAGTTTGCAAGGTAGAATTGGGGTCATGGTAGTTGGGG
>NW_022103896.1:49340694-49346290 GCF_000313985.2 Echinops telfairi | reverse complement strand
TAGGCAACAACAATTGGCAAAGTTCAAACACAACCAATAAGTGTTTAATGTTATTCATTTATTCGGTGATTCAGAACATTTTAACTGAGCTAAGAATTCAAGGTGTCATATGTAAAAGTCTGCACAACAGACACAGGGCAGAGCTGGCCTAGAGCACAAATAGGTAATCTTAGAACTACAGACCTTTAAGAAAGAAAAAAAGGAAAGAAGTGATGATGGAAAATGCAAATATATATATAACATATAAATATATATATATATATCTAATATATATAATTATATATATCCCAGTGTAGCTATACTAAGTTAGATATGAAAAGTAAGAGTTTAAACTACATCAGCTCTAAGAGATTTTCTAGGTCTATAATTCTTTGAGTATATACAAGGGTAAGTCATAAAACTATTGGTACTAGGGACCCAGATCATACAGAGAGAAACACCTTTATGCGGTCCTCTGTGATGGGGCATGGCTGCCTTCAGGTTGAGGCTTATGAAAAAGTGAGATGCCTTTGGGGCATTTTATTAGCATACTTGACAGAACTTTGCAACATATACTGATAAACAATTCAACCCTAAACTTTTCTCACTGGCATTACTACTTGTTAATGTGCTTAATAAACCCTTTAGTCATGAAAAAAAAAAAAAGAAAACCCAAAGGGAAGCACACACACAGTATTTCTCAGGCTGAGAGAACTGAAGAAAAAGTTTAAGCTTGTAGTTGCAATATTGAACGATTCTGTGGGCAGAGTATAGAATGACAAAGAAAACATCAAAAGAAGATAGAAGGAATACACAGGGTCACAATACACAAAGAATTGGTTGAAAACCAACTGTTTCAGAAGGTATCACATGATCAAGAACCAATAGTATTCAAGTAATAAATCTAAGCTGCACGCATTTATTGGTAAGCCTCTAGGAATTGATGGAATCCCAATTGAGGTGCTCCAGCAATCAGATGGCATGAGAGAACAACAGAATTTTTGTTGAGGATAATTTGAAGATGTTTGCAGCAGGACATGCACTAACAGAAAACTGCCAGAAATTCAAGTCAATTCAGAAGAGAATATGAATTGAAGAATACAATTACTGATGTCAAATAGATCTTGGCTGAAAGCAGAGAGTCCCAAAAAGAATTAACTGGGTTCTATTGATGCTGCAAATGCTGCAAATGTTTTGATTCTTCAAAACATTCAAGAGGTTTTTCATAGTAGATCTGCCCATTGGAAGGCATCATTTGTTTTATTGAATGTTGTTTGAATGAATGTTGATTATGGCGCTGTGAAATGAAATTCTTGGCAACCTTAATCTTTTTTACACTTATCATGATGTTGATTTGCAGTCCATTTGTGAAGATTTTCTTTTCATTTTTCTTTTTTAAAAATCATTTTATTAGGGGCACATACAACTCTTATCACAATCCACACATACATCAATTGTGTAAAGCACATTTGTATATCCATTGCCTTCATAATTCTCAAAACATTTGCTCTCTACTTAAGCCCCTGCCATCATCTCTTCATTTTCCCCCCTCCCTCCCTGCACCCCCTCCCTCATGAACCCTTGATAATTTATAAATTATTATTTTTTCATATCTTTCACTGTCCGACGTTTCCCTTCACCCCCTTTTCTGTTGTCCATCCCCCAGGGAGGAGGTTATATGTAGATCCTTGTAATCGGCTCCACCTTTCTACCCGCCTTTGCACCCTCCCGGTATTGCCACTCTCACCACTGGTCCTGAAGGGATCATCCGTCATGGATTCCCTGTTTCCCGTTCCTATCTGTACTGGGAGAATTTTGTTTTCTTTATGCTGAGGTGTAATCCATATGGAACAGTATTTTCTTTTCTAGTAACTGCTGTCAGTCCTCTTCACTTTCCGTAAGCAATGTTATGTCATCTACATATTGTATAAGGTGTTAATGAGTTGTCCACTAACCCTGATGCCACCTTCTTCCTCACATGGTCCACTTCTCAGATTATTTTCTTAACCTACAGATTTAATAAGTGTGCTGACAGGATACAAGACCAGCACACATGTTTCCTGAGTTTAAACCAGCTCATTGCTCTGTTAGAAGGATTGCCTCTTGGAATGTGTGCAGGCTCTGCATCAGCACAACACGTTGTTTTGTAGTTCTCCTTCTTTGCAGTGTTATCCATAATTTGTTATGATCCACACGATTGAATTTAAATTTAGCATAGTATGTTCTATAGTCAATATAATACAGGCAATATCTTTCGAGGATTCTCTAATTTCAGCCAAGCTTCATCTGACATCAGCCATATAGTCTGCATTCCACAATCTCTTTTGAATTGGCTTGATCTAATATTTGCCTGTCAATCTACTGATTCAGAGTTGTATTCAGCAACATTTCACTTGAGAATGAAATTGTTCAATAACATCCATATTGTGTTGCATTTCCTTTATTTGAAATGTGCACACGTACGGAACTCTACCAGGTGGTTGGTCACATAATTGTCTTCTGAATGTCTAGGCATATAAGAGAGGGTGTTTCCAGCATGTCATCTGTTTGTTGAAATAGATTTTGTTAAATCCACACATTCAATGCAGACGAGTTCTTCCTTCATTACCACTGGTTCTTAGTCATGTGATATCTCTTGCAATGATTGAAACTTGTACCACTGTTTGTGTGTGTGTGCAGTGACCATATGTACATCTTTTGTATTCTTTGGATGCTTACTACCTTGTTCCATATTTCCCCATAGAATCCTTTAACTAGAGGCTTGAATTTTTTCTTCAATTCTTTTATCTTGAGCATATTTTCTCATATATGTCTATGTTTGGGGCACTAGTGTTGAATGCTTCAAATCTCTTCTTGAGATACTCTATGTTCAAGGTTATCTCATGTACTAGGGTCATGCTATTAGGAAGGACTAGTACTTGGAAAAGAACATAATGGCTGGCAGAGCAGAGAGTTAGTGAAAAAGAAGTAGTTCTCCAATGAGATGGCTTGACACGGCGGCTGCAACAATGGGCTGACATAGCAGTCGTTGTGAGGATGGTGCAGGGCAGGCTGTGTTTTGTTCTGTTGTACGCTGGATTTCTGTGAACCAGAATTTACTTGACAGCACCGAATAGGAACAGCAACATGCTTAAAGTAGTGCTTTCATTCTTGTGAACTTGCGTTAACTTTGTTCAGCTTTTATTGAACTTTCATAGGAGCAATTGATACAAGCAGTCAGCAACCTTCACTTTTCTGACTGATGTTGCTGAACTTCTCCATAGTTTCTGTCCACAGCTGTAATTGCATGATCCGTGTGTGTTCCATTCAATAAGGTCTAGGTGTATGGCCTCTCTTAATGTAAAAAGATATTTGCACTGAATAACTCAAAGTGTTGCAAAATTCTACCATGTGGTTTTAGGCATTGGTTCTTTTACCAACCCATCATTTTAAATGATTAATCCATATTTTTTATTGCTAACGTTCTCATTCCAATCATCAATAATTATCAAAGCACCTTGAGTACATATTTGAACAAATGTACTTTTTAATTTGGTAAAAAATTTCAGTTTCATCATCTTCCCCCATCCCCTGCCCCAACTCTTTCATTGACAGATGAGTCACATATCATACAATTCAATAGTTCCATCACATCCAGAAGAGTTGTACCATTGTCACCAAAGTTTTAGAACATTTTCTTCATTCTTGTACTTGTTATAAGTTTCCCATCCCCCCCCCTCACCATAGTTTCTGGTTTAGTTATGATTGTGGCTCTTATTACTTTGTTATTTTTGTTAATCTTTTTAATCAATGTTTTCTATATATGAGATGCAGGATAGGCAAATCTATAGAGACAGTAGCTGGATTAATGGTTCCTATTTTCTTTATCTTTTAACTAGTGCTTGGTGTGTAAATTTGAATAATAGTCATAAGAGCTGAAATTTCTTTTATCTGGAGTTTCTTTTAAGCATATACATCACATGCTTTCACTGACGTCATTCTACTTCACGAGAGGCCTTGAAACTTTCCCCCATAAATACAGTGCCTTTCCTTTTCAATTTGTCCTTCCTGGCATTATAGACCATATGGTTATCTGATCAAGTGGTCAGTACCTGTGCATTTCAGCACACTGGGGCTTAGGATATCAATTTTAAGTATACTTTTTCGTACAATTTGACAATTTCCCATATTTCTAGGTTTAAACTTTGTCCATCCCAAGTTCTGATGATTAATGGATGTTCACAGGTGTGTCCTCGTGTGGAATCATTCCACATCAGCGGCTGCAGGCCCCCAAAGCTTTCCCGGTTCGCACTTTGATTCCCAGAGCGTTGGTTCTGCTGTGCAGAGGGAGATCTTCCCCAGACATAGTGTGAGTGCCTCCCAACACGAGGGGTTCATATTCATGCACTAGAACACTGAAATTTTATTAAGACAGGATTCAAGAGTAAACATATTTCAAATGAGATTAATTTGGCTATGAATGCCTAACAACTACTCTTATCAAATTGTGATGAATATCAAATTAGGATCAGGGTGTTATTCTCTCAGATTATATCACTTTAGGTGAATGCTCTGTATGTGTCAAGTGTGTTTACTGCCTTAATGTTCTTAAAAGATTGTGTTAATTTCAATGATTAAAATAATTTTTGTGTGTGTGACCAGTGACTATTTTATTTCCTAAATCCATAAATATTGCTGCATGAGCGCACAGAGAGCTCACAACTTGGTATCAACATAAAAATCTGAGGCTACCACATATTCTTAGGTTATTTTTCAGGATTATATATTGATTAGAAGACTTCTTCTCTTTTATCCATTATGCCCTTGGGCATTTAAGAGAGGCGAAGAAAAGGTGAACTAAGTTTGTAGAGAATGAATTACATGAAACAGAAGGATTCAGAAAGATTAGCCAGCCAGGCAGGGCATTTGGGAATCTACAAACTATTGCGCATTCATCTTTTTGTTGCTTACCAAAGGGGTTAAGTAGCACATTGATCTTCAAAGGACAATAAATTGTGCATACTCCGCAGTCATCTCCTCTTTGTGCCTACAAATTGTGTATCATGCAGAACTGAATTCTTCAGGAGCCACATTTTATGTAGAGGAAAACCTCACATCAGCTTTCTGATTCTGATTTACAATTGCATCACACTTGTACAGGAGGAAAAAAACACTCTTATTTTTTTCTTTTGGTATAGTTTAATTGATTTATTAAATAATGTGTAACATTAATACTACTAATACTACTTGAGTAAGATAAAGAGTAGCAATATAATAATATACTAATATAATAGTGGTATCACCAACCAATATAAGAGATGGACCATTACTGGTGCCGTTGAAGTTTCCTGTGTACCCCTCCCCGATTTCACACCTCTAGAAGCTGCTGTCTTAGATGTTCGCATCTCTAACAATACGGTCCTCATTTTCTAGGGATTTGAAATTTACACAAAGAGAATCATTCTGAATTTGATTTACTTTGATCTAGCTTTCTGTCCTTTAAGACTCATTTATTTTGATGTCTGTAGTTGTAATTAATTCATTTTTACTGCTATAGAGTAAAAATTAAAAAAATAAATGCAAAAGGGGCATAGGGAAAAAGCTACTGCATACAAACATTCCTGGGGTGAGGACCAGG
>NW_022103896.1:49325381-49338846 GCF_000313985.2 Echinops telfairi | reverse complement strand
GAGACGAGCCAGTCAGGGTGCGATGTAACAATGATGAAACAACTTTCCTCTACTTCCTAAATGCTTCCTACCCACCTCCCCTCCACTATCCTGATCCCAATTCTACCTTACCAATCTGGCTGGACCAGAGGATGTACACTGGTACAGATAGGAACTGGAAACACAGGGAATCCATGGCAGATGATTCCTTCAGGACCAGTGTTGTGAGTGGTGATACTGGGAGGGTGGAGGGAGGTGGGTTGGAAAGGGGGAACCGACTACAAGGATCTATGTATAGCCTTCTCCCTGGGAGACAGACAACAGTAAAGTGGGTGAAGGGAGACATCAGACAGTGCAAGATATGACAAAATAATAATTTGTAAATTATCAGGGATTCATGAGGGAGGTGGAGTGGGGAGGGAGGGGAAAAATGAGGAGTTGATGCCAGGGCCTTGGGTGGAGAGCGGATGTTTTAAGAATGATGAGGGCAATGAATGTACAAATGTGCTTTACACAATTGATGTAGGCATGGATTGTGATGAGTTGTGTGAGCCCCTAATAAAACGATTAAAAAAAAAGAATATTCTCTAGCCTGTTCCTTGTATAGTTGATATATATATAGACTTAATATTTTTAGTATATACATGTAGAAGCCCTGATGACATAGTGGTTATGAGTCTGGCTGCTAACTGCTAGGTCACCCATTTGAAACCACCAGCAACTCTGAGTCAGAAAGCGGAGGCTTGCTACACTGGTCGAGAGTTAGAATCTTAGAAACCCACAGGGGAAGTTCTACCCTCCCCTACAGAGTCACTATGTGTCAGGACTGACTAGATGTAAGAAAGCCCCCTCTTTATACCATGGAGAGCCTGGTGATTTTGAACTGTGGTTAGCAGCCCAACACAATGGATGGAGATTTAGATGGATTTCATTATACACTAACACACACTAGTAGAAGGTTACCACTCTTCTAGTGTATTTGTTCAAGTTTCTAATTCCAGCATATGTACCTGGAATGAGAAATATTGGGAGGGGGTGTGTAGAAAAGGATAACAGTGAATTGGAATTGACTCAAAGACAATGGGTTTTAGGTAAGATAGGTGGTAAGGTACGGTGCCCTGGTGGCACATCGTCGTGTTCAACTGTTAATTAAAAGGTTCATAGTTCAAATTCACCAGCTGTTACATAAAGACATGACAGTCTGCTTCTGTAAAGGATACAACCTTGAAAACCTGTGGAAGCAATTCTGCTCTTTTCTTTAGGGTCACCATGAGTCAGAGTCAATTTGATGACAACGGGCTAAAGGCATCTTTAACACCACAATGCCGTATTGCACTACCACTTGTGCTGTCCAGTGCTCCACATCTCTGTCTACTCTTCGTGTTCTTGCCCGTTCAGGCACTATAGCTCCCTCATTGACTCCCTGCCCCTGTGATCGATCGTGACCTGCCATATTGCCTGCCTACTTGGATTCATTTGACTTTGCAGCCAAAAGTCTGACTGACTGACCTTGGATTAGTTTACCTCTCACTCTATCTTCCAGGTGGTTTATCAGTCCTACCAGCTGCAAGGGTCAGGAAAAGCTTCCAGCTTAGTGTCTGACCCAAAGGCTTGAACCAGACTGGACTTACCTGTTTCTACAACTGTGTGTGAGCCACTTTCTTTATACAAGTATATAAGCTGGGCTTTCTTTTGTAGAGAATACAGACTAATATAATGTCTATGGAAATGCCAAACCAATCCAAACGGACTGCCATCTAGTTAATTCCTACTTCTAGTCACCCTATTGAGGGTTTCTGAGGCTCCTAATCTTTAAGGGAGCAGCCACCCTCATCTTTTTTTCTTTGGACCAGCTGGTGGGTTTGAACCTTTTACCTTGTGATGGTCAGCCCAATGTTTACCTGACAGTGCCACCAGGGATGTACAGAGGGGAGAAAGAGTGAATTCCCCAGGGATTTGACAAAATAATTTTATTTATTTTAGCTCCTCAAGTTAATTCATCTAGGAAGACAGGCAGTTTAGTACGTTGGCACAGCTGATATCAGCTAAATTGCTATCAAGAATAGCAAATGTCTCATTCTGGAGGTGTGGGCACTCACCCACAGAGGACCCGGAGTAACAATTCCTTAAAAACAATAAGAGAATTCCATACTAGGCCTGAGCAGCATATGGTTTGCCTAGAAATACCAACTTCCTGGGAAGAAAAAAGGTGATTTGTGAAAGTAGGAGAGTAAGCTGGGCATTAACAGTTTGTATAACCTAATGTCCACTATCTTACATATAAGCAGCCAATTGAATAATTAGTAGTTATGGATCAACCTAGTAAAGTCTTATAGGAGCCCACCAAACAAAGTCTGAGAAGTATGCTGATAGCTGACGGAGATGTCACTTACATCTGACTGCAGGGCACATGGGGGTGGATGGGACATAGAGGTGGCCATGAAAGCTTGTGGGTGCTAGGAGGATGGCTAAAGGTAGCAGTCGCAGACTTTGGTGAGTTATCTGGTTAGTGCGGTTGTTTCTTGGTTACCTGCAACTGCTGCTGCCACCTGGAGTCAGGAGCCAGCAAATGCTCTGGCTGGACTGCTACCCCTGCCAGTAGTTCTAGTACAAACAGAAGCCATGGTCTGCACTGCTCTGAGCTGATAGTGAATGGCTGCCTGGATTCTGGGGAGGCAGATAAAGCCAGAAGGAGGTGAAGGATGATGAGGAGGCTCTGAGGAATTGAGATGCACCCAGGGACGCAAGTGTTTCTCATGCGGTGGGTTTAGGGTCTTTCAAATTATTAGGTGGAAATAATAAGCAAAGGGAAAGCTACTTTCCCTTAAAACAATAACAACCTTATGGGACCATAGTTGTATATGCCACTGGATGTTGCCTTAAGGGTCATTATGCAACACATGGCTATATTGAGCTAAAAGTATACAACTACTGATATGTTGAGTGCTTTGGATCATAATAAGCATGTTATACACAGAGATAAAGAGTCCTGGTGTAATTGTGGGTTGAATTGGGCTTCTAACTGCAAGGTTGGGTTCAAACCAATAATCTGCTCAATGGAAGAAAGATGAGTAGTAGAAGTGGTTTCCGTGGAAGAAAGAAGAGTTTCCATGCAGATTTACAGTCTCAAAAACCCGCTGGAGCAGTTTTATTGTCCTTTAAGGCCGATAGGCATCTGAATCAACTCTTTGGCAGTGGGTTATTTGTTTGTTTATTTATCTATTGGTATCAGTAGATAATTGTGTTAGACTGGGTTCTCTAGAGAAGTAAAACCAGTGACACATGTATGTGCATGTCTATAGAAAGATTTATATCAAGAAATGGCTCGCACACTTGTAGAAGTGGCCAAATCTAGTGTAGCTCAAGTTTAGATCAGACGTCAGCTGGAGGCTTCTCCTGACTCCTGTAGCTACAGGGGCTGATGAACAGGAAGCAGAAAGATGAAGAAGAAGAACCAGATGTAAGATCCACTTCCAGCACTAGAAGTGAGCTAGCTTCCACACACTGTTTCAGTCTACACTCAGTGTAGGCTACGACCTTAATGTAGCCTCCCTTAATTAACAGTAACCAGATTAAGGAAATGGTGCTCTGGTGGAGTAGTGGTTATGGGTTGGGCTGCTAACCGCAAGGTCACCAGTTCAAAATCACCAGTTCAAAACCTCCCCATAAAACCACTATGGGACCATTCCATTGTTCCATGAGAGAACAATGAGGCTTCCTACTCTGGTAAAGAGTTAATCTCAGAAACTCTCAGAGGCAGTTCTATGAGTCAGAATGGACTATGAGTCAGAATGGACTCGGTGGCAGTGAGTTAACGATTGTCTTTTCAAAACTACTTGGTTGTTTCACAGACAATCCTATCATGGAGCTGACTACACTATGTTAGATCATATCATGGGAGAATACTGGCACATCCAAGTTGACATAAAACCTATCACAATAATGTAATGCAATATTATATTATCTCATAATGTATTAAAAATGTCAGAATTTGGGTGCTCACTTTGGCAGCACATATACTAAAAAAATTCAGAATTTGGAAGACGTATGAGAGTGCTAAAGTCTCCATCTTTCAAAGTAGAAAGCAAAAAAAATGACATTTAAAATAAATATAATTATTAAAAGCCTTCAGTGCAACTTCTTAATTTTAATTTTTGCAATCCAATTCTATCATTTAACTTTGAAGGAACCCTTAAGATATATTCGACCCAGTGAAATATATCTTAACCACTATTTGTAGTTCAATATTTTTTCAGTTTATTTTTTTTCTTTATTTTGAATAAAATGAAATTTATTGTTTTATTAAAATATATACCTTATTTTTATAATAGATTGTCTATAAGCCTATTTTATGCATATATTTAAAACATATAGCATACATATAACTTGAATAATATTTATCTAATATTTATGATGTCATTTTTACATAATGTAATTCGGAGTTATTTTTAACATATTTTTCTGCTCTTCAGCATGATTTAAAATGTTACAAAATGTAAATCAATTTTAATCAAATAATAGGGTAATTATATGAGCAAATATATAGTTTACATATATGCCAAAAAAGTATATGCCAAAATGTTAACATCAATTAAATGTATTACTGCATTTTAACTTTCCAAAAATCAAAAGAAATATTGAAATACTTTTTTTCTGCAAGTTTTTTAGTTTCCCATATAGCCATAAAGGACAGCAGTGTTCACATTTTCATGGCAGGTTCATTTCGACATTGCCTTTTCTCCTTTCTAAGAGTATTAACCCTTCTTCTGACTGATACAGGATGCTGAGTCATCTTTCAGTATTGCTCTCTCTGGGGGTTGACCTTCTTCTCGTGAGCTCACATCATGTTTATAGCTGGTGACCCCTTTAGAGATGCCTCTTCTGCGTGAGCTGCCATTGATTTCCCCTGATTCTTAGGCAACTCCTCTTTAACCCTTATAGCTCAAACTAATTTTTTTTAAAACCATTTTTTAATATTGTGAATTAGGTGAAGGTTTACAGAGCAGATCATCAGTTTTCATTACACAGCTCATCAACCCTCCCAGTGTCTTGCCCATCTCCTGATTGTTGAATGTTGTCTTTCCCTTCATGTAAGCTACCATCTTTCTGCCCTCTAGCTTGTGACTTCTTCCTTCCCTTCCCCACCATCCCTCCTGGACCATCAAAGTCTGGTATTTTTCATATGAAAACCTTTCATTGACTCTATACGAGTGGCTCCATCCAATAGTTATCTTCTTTTGCTGGACTAAATGAATTCAGTATGATGTCCTGTAGGTCCATTCATGTTATGAGATGTTGCACAGATCCATCATTATCCGACCCGAGATGGTATTCTGCTGTGTGTATGTACCAAACTTTGTTTATCTATTCTTCCATCAATGGGCATGTTGAATATTTTCATCTTTTTGCTATTGTCAGTCATGCTCTAATGAACATGGTATGGATATATCTATTTGTGCTGTGACTCATTGCTTTAGGATATATACCAAGTGGAGAGATATTGGTTATTTCTGCTTTCCAGGGGTTGGAAGTACACATTTTCTTGGCACCTCTAAAATCTAATTTGCAAAAGCCCAGCCTCTGACATGAATTGAAATCAAAGCTGTGGCAAATTTCTCCTTCTGTTAGTTCCTAATTATTGTGTCATCTTATGACTTCAAAAGGTGAACACATTTGGTAGTTAATAAAATAAAATAAAAACAATCTCATTGCTATTGACCCATAGGACATAGAAGAAATGCCTCATAGTTTCCCAGTATGTAATTGTTACTAAAGCAGACAGCCTCATCTTTCAGCCAACGGGCAGTTAGTGGGTTCAAGCCATTAAACTTTTGGTTGCAGCTGCGTTCTTTTTTAAAAATCATTTTATTGGGGGCTTGTACAATTCTTATCACAATCCATCCATCCATCCATTGTGTCAAGCACATATATACATTTGTTGCCCTCATCATTCTCAAAACATTTGCCTTCCACTTTAGCCCTTAATATTGGCTGCTCAGTTTCCCCTTCACTCCCCATTTCCCCCTCCCTCATGAACCCTTCATAATTCATAAATTATTATTATTTTGTCATATGTTACACTGTCTGACGTCTCCCCCGCCCTCTTCTCTGCTGTCCATCCCACAGGGGGGAGGCTATATGTAAATTCTTGTAGTTGGTTCCCCCTTTCTACCCCACATTCCCTCCACCCTCCAGGCATCGCCGAAGGGGTCATCTGTCCTGGATTCCTTGTGTTTCCAGCTGCTATCTGTACCAATGTACATCCCCTGGTGCAGCCAGATTTGCAAGGTATAATTGGGATAATGATAGTGGGGGAAGGAAGCATTCAAGAACTAGAGGAAAGTTATATATTTCATCATTGTTACCCTGCATCCTGACTGGCTCATCTCCTCCCCACAACGCTTCAGTAAGGGTGTGTCCAGTTGCCTGCCGATGAGCTTTGAGTCTCCACTCTGCACTCACCCACCTTTACAATGACATGATTTCTTGTCCTTTGATGTCTGATAACTGGTCCCTTCTGCACCTCGTCATCAGACAGGTTGGTGTGCTTCTTCCATGTGGGTTGTGATGAGTCTCAGCTAGATGGTCGCTTGTTTATCTTCAAGCCTTTAAGACCCCAGCCGCTATATCTTTTGATAACTGGGCACCATCAGCTTTCCTCACCACACTTGCTTATGCACTCGTTTGTCTTCAGCGATTGTATCAGGAAAGTGGGCACCCACTGATATGATTTTTAGTCCTTTGATGTCTGATAACTGGTCCCTTCTGCACCTCGTCATCAGACAGGTTGGTGTGCTTCTTCCATGTGGGTTGTGATGAGTCTCAGCTAGATGGTCGCTTGTTTATCTTCAAGCCTTTAAGACCCCAGCCGCTATATCTTTTGATAACTGGGCACCATCAGCTTTCTTCAACACATTTGCTTATGCACACATTTTTCTTCAGCAATCGTTTCGGGAAGGTGTGCATCTTGGAATGCCAATTTAATAGAACATGTTCTTGCATTGAGTAAGTGCTTGAGTGGAGGCCCAATGTCCATCTGTGCAGCTGAGTTCTTAACCACTACATCCCAGAGTGCCTTTGATAGTCTACAATTGGCATCAACAGGTCTCTATCTCAGGATCTATGAGATAGACTGACCACTCTTAAAGATTTGAATATAGTTAATTACTGACTGTAATAGAAAAATAAACACAAAATGAAACATGCCAATGTCTTGGTTAATCTGGTTTGATTTTCAGTTGTAGTATTTATAAAAGTATAGATATTTTAACCTCTTTGCATCTCAATTTTTAAATCTGTAAAGTGGGTGTAACAATGCCTAATTTAGTGTTGTTTTATGAGAATTTAATGAGCTAATACATAGAAGACACATATTATTAGACTCTTGAACATAGAACATGTAAAAGTGAATTCACTGGCAGGACATTCTTTAAAAATTAGTGAAATTTATTCATAATCCTTAATTCTTTCACTCATTAATCAGTCAAATTTTGTTTTTATACTCATGAGTGAACTTACTCATATTTTTTGCTTGTTAGTAGTTGGAGATGGGATTTACCGATGTGGCTAAATTCACAGATGTAGAAGACAGAGACAGACTGCATGAGTTTGATGACTTTCTATAGTTACTAGCGTTGTGACTTTGCACAAGTTCCTTATCCTCTCTGTGCCTTGATTTATGCATCTGAAAAATGTAATACAATTCTTACTTTATATATTTGATTTAGGATTAATTAATTTCTTCCTATTGAACCACTTAGAACAATTTCTGAAGTTTGGTTGGGCGCCAAAAGCATATCTCCAAGGAAGGTCCCAATGGTTAGGTCAGCTTGATAGAAAATAAAAAGTAACAAGGCCAGTTACCATCCAAGTGAGTCAGACTCAGGGAAGAGGGAGCAGTTTAACCAGTAAACAAGGTAAGCACAGGCGCCCTGTGTTTACTCACTGAGCTGTAGAAAACACTTTCACGTTGTTCACGGCATCAAAGAATCAGCTTCTAGGTATGTGTAAGGGTTTTTGGGGCATGAAGCGGAATTAAAGATCCAATTGGTAAAGTTTTAGAAGCAGGCTTTATTGAGAAGCTTGCGGGTGGGTTCAATAACTCAGGTATTGAGCTAATGAAACCGTGCGAGGGGAATTTCTGGCTGCGTTTTTATATCCCCTGGTGGCAGGCACAGCTGCACACAGGGGCTTCAAAGGGAAGCGCTCATTAATTTTATCTATAGGTCCGGGATGGGTGGAATAAACACATCTTCAAGGGATGCAGGGAAGTGGTCGTTAATCTTATCTATAGGTACCGGGGTAGGTGAAGTAAACATATCTTCAAAGAACATTCTTTCTCGGGGATGTCTGGTTCTCAGAACTGGTGATTTTCAGCGAGGGGAGGGGAGGCCGATGTGAGGGAGGCCCATGAGAGGTGAGTTCTGAGACCCAAGAAGGTGCCGGATTTAAAATGGAGTCCCTTGTGCCAAGACCAGGCAGTATGGTTGGTACCTGTCTCTCTCCCTATCCCAGAGTATTTTCTTCCAGAATCAAAAACTTCCTTTCAATTTACAATCTCAGACAAGGATGGAGTACCCAGGATGCAATGTAAGCATGGGCTTACTTGTGCTTACTTAGATGAGTAGTGATTCCTCTGTTTATTAGGCAACCCCATGTGCGTCTGAGTAGAACTGCATTCCATAGAGTTTGGAGTTTTGTTCCCAAGCAGACCATCAGGCTTTCCTTCTGAGATGCCTCTTGATGGACTAGCATTTCCACACTTTGGATTAGCACATCAAACTTCTGCACCATCCAGGGACTCCTTAATGTCAAATGTACCTCTAAGGGTCTTTAAACTTTTTGATCCTTACAAAACTGGTGTAATAGCTGGTGTGAACACTCTTTTCACCTGTCTTTGCTTCTCATTCTTCAAGTTTTAACTTAAAAATAATGTTCTTCAGCAAATCTTGGATCTCATGGAGTGGTTAGGTCACTGCAGCCTGGAGGCCTATCTTCTGTTTTAATTTACAAGATTCATGAAGGCAATGAATGGATCCTCTCATTCACTATGGAAATCTGAGCTCCCGTCACTGTGGTGAACAACACCTGTCGGAGAAGGAAGGAATGGTTCCCTTTCTCTGTACCAAATGGTCCTTCATCAAGTCCCCTGAGTGATGTCAGTGAAGAGAGAATTTGAATTTCTTTTAGACTTCTTGTGCATCAGGAAAACCTACAATTTCCTGAGTCCTGGGACTTCTCCTTGGTGCAGATATGCAAAGAGATTGTAATTCCACTTGATGGCAACAGCGTGGACTACTCTTATCAGCGTGGACTATCTCCTTATCAGCAAAAACGGAATACTTTTTCTTTCATTCTAAAAGCAAGAAGGAATCTTTTCCTGACACAAAAGCAACAGCCTCTGAACCTTCTTTGATATTTGTAGATAGTTTAAAAACAATCGCTTCTCTTTGCAGCTGGCGTTGCCCCTGGCAACCAGCGCTCTCATCAGGCTCTGCTCTCTGATAGAATCTGTTTCTGAAGGGCTGGAATTCCTTCAGCACCTGGATCGTACATCAGAATTTCTGGTGCTCCTTAGCTCTAGACTCCTAATGCTTTCCTCCAAGGATTCAAGTGACCTGATTATTTGTAGATATTACTGGCTTTTCATTTTAGGAATCTGTTCTACACGAACTTCTTGCAAACTCTTTTCAATCAACCAGGAAGGATTCTTGGAGAAGGAAGTAAAATGAAATAGATGGCATTTGAAAATATGCAAATGAAGCCTTGTTGCACATTTGCTTTCAAGTATTTGATCATCACTGAATAAGAAAGATAAATGGGCACTAATAAATCAGCATAATTTCCAAATACATGTGTGTATATATAGGATCAAATAAGCCTTCAAGGTTATTTTTATAATCGTGAAGCAACTCTAGGATAAAGGACATGGAAGAAAAAAGGAGGGGTGGGGCTTTGGTCGTTCTCATGGTTGCATCTACAAAGAGAATTACACTTGACCGTGAAAACACATATGTATTCCTCTTCAGTGATGTTAAACTACTCAAGAAAAGTTGAACCCACAGAGAGAGTCCTGTGAATTCACATAGACTCACAGAGGAAAACATTTGCAAAAGACTCTATGTGAAGCATCTGCCTTTGAAGTTTGGAAACAAAACATCAAATATTTAACAACACTCAGCTTTGTCTATCAGGCCTAAATCTGGCCACATCTTTTCCAGGTCAATAAAGTGCTTGCCAGCCATGAGGAGCCCATTAAACAAAAGATAAAAAGGAAAGTGAACAATTCTGTAACCAAGCCTGAATGATAGTCAGTGTGTGGAGCTACCCTAAAGAGAGAAATACTACTTCATCTTAGAAGGACCCAGAACGAGCATCCGCCACATGAAATGTCAATTTTATCTGTTCCTTAATCCTTATCTGTAAAGATGGTGCCGGTTAGTATTATTTTTTTCTGTGCTTATGTCGTGGCAGATAGCAAGTCAGTCAGCAGCATTTAATAGGTATCCGAGATGTGCTCTGGAGAGTTATAAAAGGAAGCAGCTTCTGCCCTTGAGGAATTTATAATGCGGTGGGAGAGATGTGGCAAACATACAAACAAACACACAATGGTTGTCATAGAGTTGAAGGCTAGCTTTCTGATAATAAAAAAAAATCACAAAAGACATTTATGTTTTCCATTTTTCTTTTGTTTGGAAGTTCAGAGGGAAATGTCACTTGTTTTCAGGGGTATCTAGAGGACTACCTGAACACATATAAGGATTTATTTTAAGCATTTTAGGAAAATGCCTCAGATTTTAAGTTAATATGAAATTTAAACCAAACCTAATCCATAGCCTTTCAACCAATTTTTTTGATATCATTTTATTGGGGGCTCTTACAACTCTTATTACAATCCATCCATCAATTGTATCAGGAATATTTGTACATATGTTGCCATCATTCTTTGGTAGACAATTATTTTCTATTGAGCCCTTGGTATCACTCCTCTTTTTCCCCCTCCCTAGCCCCACCTCCCTCATGACCCCTTGATAGATTATAAATTATTATTATTTTCATATCTCACACTGACCACTGTCTCCCTTCCCCCATGGTTTCTGTTGTTCTTCCCCCTGGAGGGGTATGTGTGGTTGTGCGTTGATCATTATGATAGGTTCCCCCTACCTCTCCCACCCACCTCCCTACCCCTCTGGTATGGCTATTCCAAGTCCTGCTCCTGGACTGCATGTGTCGTGAGCTCTTATCTCTTATCAATACCTGTGTACATGCTCCTGTCTAGTCCAACATGAGAGGGATCACTGGGGTCATGATAGTGGGGGCTGAGGAAGCCTCAAGGAACCAGAGTAATATTATGTGTTTCATTGGTGCTTCACTGTGCCCTGGTTGACTCATCCCTTCCCTGTGACCCCTCTGTGGGGGATGTTCCATTGTCTACAGGTGGGCTTTGGGTCTCTGCTCCCACCCCACTCATTCTCAACCATATGTTTTAGTTAGTTTGTTCATTTGAGCCAATTTTAACTCATGGTAGCCCAATAGGACAGAGAAGAATTGTCTTCCAAGGTTGGTGGGCTTGAACTGCTGACCTTCTGATGTGCTGTTTAGCACCTAACCACTGGGCCCTCAGTGTTCCTGAATATAAGTTTAATGCTTTTGAATTTTTCTGCAAAATTTTTTGCAAGGTATCTTTAAATACCATTCATAGATTGGAAAACCTGGACTACATTCCTGGAGTTGGAACTGGATGTAACAATGATATTTTTGCATTAAATACAGTTTTCTTTTTGTTTTCACAATTTTGATCATAATAGATAGTTGTGTTTTTATTTTTATTAAAAGATCATTTTATTGGGGGCTCTTACAACTCTTTTTTTTTAACATTTTGTTGGGGGCTTGTATAACTCTTATCACAATCCATACATCCATCCATTGTGTCAAGCACATTTGTACATTTGTTGCCAACATCATTCTAAAGCATTTTCTTTCTACTTGAGCCCTTGATATCAGCTACAAATCTTACAAAAATCCATAGATTAATGTGTCAAGCACATTAGTACATATGTTACCATCATCATTCTCAAAGCATTTTCTTTCTACTTGAGCCATTGGTATCAGCTCATTTTCCCCCCTTCCCCACCCTCGGTTTATGAGTAGTTGACAAGACATTGTTTTGAAGTAAGACTTCCATGTTTATACTAAGTGCCTTTCTAGCTGCCATCTAGTCTGCCTTCTCCTGCCCCAAACCCAAACCTCACTGCTGGGCAGTCAATCCAACTCACAGAGACCTTACAGGACAGGGTAGGGTGGTCCCTGTGGGTTTCCGAGAGTGTGACTCTTTGAAGTAGTAGAAACCCTCATTTTCCTCCCACACAGCTGATGGTTTTGAACTGCTTACTTTGAAGTTTAGAAGCCCAGTGTGTAACCACCGCCCCAGGTGCTTCCTTATCCTAGCACTTAAATAATTGCCTGAAGGCTTCCACTAGGATGTTCTGATAAACAGGCTGACACTTTGGAGACGTTTCACCTTCTTAATTTTCTCTTACTTCCAAACTCACCTATTTCCTAAGGTGAGACAAACTGGCAAATTAATTGACATTCATATGTTCATGAGAGTAAGATGAGGCTTTCTACTTCCATAAAGAGTTGCATTTTCAAAACCCACAGGGCAGTCCCATGCTGTCATACAGAGTCTCTATGAGTTGGAGTCAATGCCATGGAAGTGAGCATATTCTCCTGACTCACGGAGCAGACCCGTCCTGGTGGGTTTCTGAGACTGTCAATCTTTACAGGAATGGAAAACCTCAACTTCTCCTGTGGAATAGCTCGTGCTTTCAAACTACTGACCTGGTTAGCAGTTTCCTGCCTAATCCTCATGAATCAGAATCAACAGAATGATAGAGAGTTTGGTTTTATGAGTTCAAGGTACTAATCAGTTTAGTAGTTGACCTTATGGTTTTATTATGATTTTCTAATATTTGCAGCCTTAGAGATGGTTTAGAAATGAAAAGAGTCTGTAAACACTCTGAAGAGACCTGGAAGAAAACCTTTGGGATGGGAGGTCCTGTATGAGCTTCACATTATTGTCCTCAGGCAAGTTCTCATTCAATGTAAGACCTACGTCAGATTGCATCAAGGGACCCTGAAAGATGGCTCTCATGTCTTGAGAATTCCAGAGATACAATCTGTCACCTCCTTCTTTGCCCCCCATAGTTTGCTTTCACAGTCAGAATAAAGTCCAGATTCTTCACTGTAACCTCAAACTTTATTAAGCCTCTTCCCTATCTTAAAAGCTCATCTCTATTCAACCCCACCCCACCCCCCACTTTTTTCTAGGCTCACAATTCCACTGACAGTACCTAATCCTTGAACCATCCCAATTAGCTTCCCATAAAATGCCACCTCCTCAGATTGCCTCCTTCAGGGACGTTCCTATTTAGAACTGCCCCTTGTCCACATCTCTCCATTTTATTTATTTTTTATAGCATTTCCA
>NW_022103896.1:49324255-49325281 GCF_000313985.2 Echinops telfairi | reverse complement strand
GTATCCCTCTCCAGGGACTGGTCTCTCCTGACAACATGTGCAAAGTATGTAAGGTGAAGTCTTGCCACCCTTGCCTCCAAGGAGCACTCTGGTCATACTTCTCCCACGACAGACTTGTTTGTCCTTTTGGCGAACCATGGCCCTTTCAATGTTCTTCTCCAGCACCACAGCTCAAATGCATCGATTCTTCTTGATCTTTCTTATTCGATGTCCACTTGCACTTGCATCTGAGGCAGTACTGTGGCCAGGCCCACTTGTATCTGCAAAGCAAGACCCTTGCTTTTCAACACTTGAAGGAGCAGGCCTTGTACAGCAGATTTACTCTGTGCTACTCACCTTTTGATCGCTTGACTGCTGCTTCTCTTTGCAATGATTGTGGATCCAAGCAAGGCAAAATCCTTGACAACTTCAAACTTTACTCCATTCATCATGATGTGACCTGTTGGTTCAATTGTGAGGATTTGGGTTTTCTTTTCTTGGAGTTGTAATCCATACTGACGGCTGTAATCATTATCTTTATCAACAAATGCTTCAGTTCTTCTCACTTTCAGCAAACAAGGTTGTCTCCTCTTCATATTGCTGGTTGTTATTAAGCCTCTCTCCAATCCTGATGCCACATTTTCTCCATATAATGCAGCTTTTCTGAGTATTTACTCTGTATACTGATTGAATGGTGTGAAGATAGAGGCTTGTCACACAGTTTTTTTAAATTTTTAACCATGTAGTATTCCCTTGTTCTATTTTCACTTTGATTCAAGTACAAATTCTCTATGAGCAAGATGAATGTTCTGGAATTCTGATTCTTTTCAAGATTATACATAGCTTGTTATGATGCACAATCGTATATGCTCAATAAGAGTTTATTTTAAATGCTGATTGAGAAATGATCATTTTGATGTGTTGGACTTATGTTTGGTTTTTAAAAAAGGAAAGCACATAACTTATTATGTCCTTAAAAACTTGATCCACTGTCTGGCTAGCAAAAGATATAGCATCTGGGGTCTGAAAGGCTTGGAGATAAACAAT
>NW_022103896.1:49320426-49322925 GCF_000313985.2 Echinops telfairi | reverse complement strand
CCACTGCCGGACATGGAGGGATTTGGAGGACATTATGTTGAGTGCAGTGAGTCAATACAAAAAGACAAATACTGTAGAAAACCAGCGTTATAAGACAAAAAAGTAAGATAAACCACCATATGCAGTTATAGGGTTTCATGTCAAAAGAAACAGGCTTGGATGGTTATCATGTGTAAGGTGGTAAAGGAGGGAAGGGGCAGTGATAGGATAGATGGCAGATAGGTGTTAGCTTGGTTAAATGGAAGAAAATATCTTACACGAGGAAGATAGTTTGGGAAGACTGGAGTAGGAGGCGGGCGGAAGGTGCAGGCAGAGCTATTAGGAGGGTTGATAAATTGTTGAATACAAAAATGATAATCTGATATGTAAGCCCCCACTTTATTCACAATCAAAAGTTGTGTGTAAAACAAAACAAAACAACAAAGCCACATGACCCCAGATAATGGAAGAAATTATTCTAAACCTTCTTAAAATTGAGTTGCGTGTAAACACTATGCTCTCTGAATATCTCAGTTCTTAAGAAAGAAACAGATGTACTACAAATTACCTTATCACCACCGCCAGGGGACTATGTTAGTTTTTGAACTGTTGTCAAGCCTGAGAGCAAAAGTTTTTTGTTAGGGCGAGGTAATCGTGTGTGCTGGGAAGGAGAGTCCCCATTGAATCATAGTGCAACTTGAGCATCAATGATGCATGGTCACCACAGGGATGACACCCCAGGGAGAGCCACCGTCCAGAAGTCTGCTGGAGTCAATTTCTGCCTTGATGTTCTACATCCCCAGATACCTGCAGGGATGCTAGGGGTATGACGGAGGAGCTTGAATACACTAAACAACACAAATGCATGGTAGGAACGAAGAGAAACAGAAAGCAGAGACGATGAGGGCTGTGTCCCCTAGCTTCTGGCAGTTCATAAGGCAGAACTACAAGGAAGAAAAATTACTTCTACTTGACATGCTGTCAGCACATGGCCTATTGAGACAGACCCAAGAAGACATCTTAGAGAAGGCCCTACTTTTTGTCACCTTTATGATAAGCGCTTTTCTTTCCGCAATGGCAGATAGACTGGTTATTTTGAATTTTTCAGAAGAATATGTATGTGCTTCTAAAGAGATGAAAACACAGAGTGATAACAGCACCTTCCCCTGTTTCTTTATATGAAGGAGAATTCCGCATCAATATTGGAGGAAGGTTTGCTAACACCGTGCAGTATAACCTTGTCTGCTGAAAGACAGGAGGACTTGATACACTTGCTGATGGAGATCAAGGACTGCAGCTTTTAGTATGAGGGACGTGAAGCACGTGGTAATGAAAACCAGGGACTGCAATTTCAGTGTGAATTACCACTCAATGTAAAGAAAACCAAATAGACTTCTAACTCAGGAGGAAGTGCTTGGCACCTCATCAGTCCCAATTGGAAAACATTAATAAAAGTCAGCAGACAATGGCGAGGATGGTGTAGAATGTGTGGTGGGGTTTGAGCAAGTGCAATGTAGCTGAGAGGAATAAATGAAGGGTGAATATGATAGTGGGACAGGGGGAAAGTAAAAGGAAATAGAAGAAAGAACTAGGAAACAAAAGTTATTTATAGAGGTGTAAATATAGGCATGCATGTATGTAAATATATTAATTTATAAGGATAGGAATATAGGTCTATGTACATATATTTATATGTTGAGTATTACAATAGCAGATAGACTTTGGGCCTCTACTCAAGGCCTCCCTAAACACATGCACACTTTGTTCTAATAACCTGACACTCTGTGATACTCACCTTCCTAGCATGTTCACTGAAGACCAAATGGATGCATAAGCAAATGTGGTAAAGAAAGTTGTTGGTGCTCAGCTATCAAAAGATATAGTGTCTGGGGTCTTAAAGGCTTGAAGTTAAGCATGCAGCCATCTAGCAGGAAAACAACTAAACCCACATTGGAGAAGCACACTGGCCTGTGTGATCATGAGGTGTCGGTGGGATCAGATATCAGGTATGAAAAGATCCTAAACAAATAATTATATCAATAATGAACGAAGGGGGTCAGAGTGGAAACCCAAAGCTCATCTGTAGACAGTTGGATACCCCTCACAGAAGGGTCACAAGGAAGGATGATTCAGTCAGGGTACAGTATTACACCAAGGAAACACAACATTCCTCTGGCTCTTGCATGCTTTCTCCCCTCCACTATCATGACCCTAGTTCTACCTTACAAATCCAGCTAGACTGGAGCATGTACAGTGGTAGAGATAAGAACTCTTAAAACACAGAATCCATGACAGATAAACTCCTCAGGAACAGTAGTAGGAGTAGCGATACCATGAGGGGAGGGGGAGTGGGGAAAGGAAGAAAGGGGGAACCAATCACAAGGCTGGATATATAACTCACCCCCCAGTGGTACAAATAATAAAAATGTGGGTGAAAGGAGATAACGGATGGTGAAATAACAATAATAATATATAATTGATCAAGGATTCACGAGGGTAGGAGGGGAAAAAAGAGGAGCC
>NW_022103896.1:49302264-49319383 GCF_000313985.2 Echinops telfairi | reverse complement strand
TGGAACTGTTTACGGGAGTAGAAAGCCCAGTCTTTCCCCTCGGAGCTGTTGGTGTTTTTTTGCTTGTTTTTATAAATTTTATTAGGGGCTCGTACAACTCTCTTTTTTTGTGTGTGTGGTTGGTTCTTTGTTTTTGTTTTTCTTTCTTTTAAAAATCATTTTATTGGGGGCTCATAAACTCTTATCACAATCCATCCATCCATCCATTGTGTCAGGCACATTTATACATTTGTTGCCATCATCATTCGCAAAACATTTTCTTTCTACTTGAGCCCTTTGTATCAGCTCTACATTTCCCCCCCACCCTCCTCCTCCCTCCGTCCTTCCCTCGTGAACCCTTGATAATTTATAAATTATTATTATTTTTTCATGTTTTGCACTGTCTGATGTCTCCCTTTACCTTCTATGTCTGTTGTCCATCCCCCTGGGAGGGGGTTATGGGTAGGTCATTGCGATCGGTTCCCCCTTTCTTTCCCACCTTCCCCTTACCCTCCTGGTATGGCTACTCTCAATATTCGTCCAGAGGAGTTTATCAGTCCTGTATTCCCTGTGTTTCCAGCTCTTATCTGTACCAGTGCACATCCTCTGGTCTAGCCAGATTTGTAAACTAGAACTGGGGTCATGATAGTGGGGAGGGGGAGGAAGCATCAAAGAACTAGAGGAAAGTTGTATATTTCATCTGTGCAACATTGTACCTTGACTGGCTTGTGTCCTCCTCGCAACCCTTCTGTAAGGGGGATGTCCAATTGCCTATAGTTTGGCTTTGGGATCCCACTCCACACACTCCACCCCATTTACATTGACATGATTTTTTGCTGTGGGTCTTTGATGCCTGATACCCGATTCTATCAATACCTCATGATCACACAGACTGGTGTGCTTCTTCTATGTGGGTTTGGTTGCTTCTCAGCTACATGGCCGCTTGTTTATCTTTAAGCCTTTAAGACCCCAGATGCTATATCTTTTGAAAACCGGGCACCATCAGCTTTCTTCACCACATTTGCTTATGTGCCCTCTTTTTCTTCAGCGATCGTGTCTGGAAGGTGAGCATCTCAGAATGCCGATTATTAGAACAAAGTGTTCTTGTGTTGAGGGAGTATTTGAGTAGAGGCCCAATGTCCATCTGCTTCCTTAATACTAAACCTATAAATATATTTACATAGATCTATTTCCCCATCATCATACATAAATATGTTTTCATATGTACATACCTGTATTTAGATCTCTATAAATGCCCTTTGCCTGCTAGTTCTTTCCTCTATTTCCTTTAACTTTCCTCTTGTCCCAATATCATGTCTAGCCTTCATTTGGGTTTCAGTAATTTCTCTCGATTACATTGCCCTTGATCAGATCTTACTAGACTGGCAAGGGAAAGGAAGTGGGTGTTAACAAACCCAAGGACAAGGGAATAACAAGTGATCTAAAATTGATGGCAAGGAGGCTGTTGGTGGTTTTAAATTGTTGAGCATGTGGATCTCAGCCCAATGAGTAACCACTATACCACCAGGGTAGTGGTTACTATCATACATAAGACACAGAAATAATATCAAGAAGAAAGGAATGAAAAAAGCAACCAAAATAGATGCCAGAAATACTTTGAAGTTAAAAATGCTGAACATTTTATCTAGTTTTCATGGAAATAAAAGATTCATGTAACCACAAACAAAATATAAAATAGAGCAACCCAAATCTTATGGTCCACAAGCATGCCAAGACAACATTCTCTGCAAACCAAAATGATCTGTCAAAGTGATGAACAATACCTGGAAAGTGGAGGGCTAAGGGGCTGGGTCCCTTTCCCAAGGCATAGCATTTTTGTGATGAGTTGTTTTTATTATCTTTTTAAAACCATTGTTAAAAATGTTAGCAACATGGAGACAGTTTAGCACCAACGCAGATCATAGAAGGTTTTTTTTTGTTTTGTTTTTTTTTCCCGTAGAAGGTTTTAGCACTCACATTGACCACATGGAATCTGATGCCCTTTTTCCAGTCACCCTGCTGAGGGGGACAAGGAACACATTGGAGGCAGGACTCCTCCTGGCTTCTCGATGCTCTGGTCCTTTCTGACCACCCCCAGCTCTTAGGTGGCCTCGAATGGGCACCATGTTCAAGAGGACATGGCTAGTTCACAGTCCACACACCCATACTTTGGGCCTGCCTTTCTCACCCACCTCCCCCAGACTCCACCTCCCTGAAGACTTCTTGGTAGTTGGCGATGAAGCCCATGGCCTGTCCTGTGTCCTGGATTAAAGAAAACCAGGAAATTCAGAAACAGTGGCTCTATTTGCGCTTTTTTTCAAAACAAAACTCTTAAGATCAGTGTGAGCTTCGACTCTAGCCCAGTAGAAAATGGAAATGTGTGCCCAAGGAATAGGTGGGACTTCACCTTGTCTCCTGAGCACATCAAGGAGGCTGGCTGAGCACACTGATGAACCACACATGTGGTTAGAAGTGTTCTAGATCAGCAGGCATGTGTGAAAGCCAGACAGACCATAAAGGAGCTGCCAAAGGAAGTTCTCTGGGCAGAGAACCAACAACATCAGTCAACAATCAGAGCATCACACACATGAAAACATAACCCAGCAGCTAATCCAGATATAGAAATATCAAAAGTAAATTAAACCTACAAGAATGAAAACCAAAAATCAGAAATATCAATTTGTAAATGATGGCAGTTATGAAGTGAAAAGAGGGAATAAGTAGTGTACTTATGTAACATACAAATGGAGCGGAAGTCAAATGGGTTTCAAAATAGAATCGGGAGTTTAAAATTTGGGAGAGAAAATAAAGGGTTCAAGGCCACCAGACTTTATGGAGAAAGATGAGAATATTTGCTCCATAAAAATTAACAGCCCTTGGAAACCCTGTAAAAGGTTGCTATGAGTCAGAATTGACTCAATTGTAATATATTTTGTTTTTGTTTTTAAAAAATTAATAAACCTGCTCATCAAAATAAAAAAATGGAAATAATAAAAATTCAGTCAGTACTAAAACAATAGCAATAAAGAAAAAGGTAAGGAAATCCACAAATTAAACAAATTCAGCACAGAAAATGTGGAGCAAAAAAACCCAGTAATATCACAAAACAACATTAGCAACAAACATAATAAAATGGCACCAATTGATTTATACTTCCCAATCATTACACCGAATGAAATGTTTTAAATACACTAGACATGAGACACAGCATAGCAGAATGGGTAGGAAGAAGTTGTATATATATATTTTTTGGTTATGGTTTTGAATATGACCTTTCAAACAAGTTAAATCTTTGAGAAACTGATTGTGACTCCTTTTAAATTTCTCGCCTCCCAAGGATTGTATCTACGCTTTCATTTTGTTCTAACTAATAGCACATGTTCATAATTCATTCACTGATCTATACATGCATTCATTTATTCAACAAATATTAGCTGAATACTTAGAGTAAGCTAGGCAATATTCTGGAAACACAAAGATGAATTCTATGGCTACCTTCAAGGTCTTGACTATCTCATCAGAGAAATGGATTTAGACTCTAAGAAATGAAATTCAACATCAGAGAAGCAAATACAGTAGCAAAGATGGCCAGTCGTGTGGTTTAGTTAATCTTACTCTAACATGCCTTTGGGTTGCCTCTTTCCTCATCATGGGACCCGCTTTCTCATATGCTCAAGGGTGCTTTCTAACCGTAAAGGACTTAGGTTGGAACGAGAGAAGAGCCGCTGATTTCCAGGAAACATGACTATGTGGCTCGGATTTCACCTTTCTTTAGTCCAGGATCAGGGCTATTATGGAGTTCAGAACTCGATATGCTGCAAAGACCCTGCTTTCTGACCTTGCATCGTAAAGCAGAGTGATCAGAGTCCATTTCCATTGGTTGCCCATCGAAGGATACCACATAGACTATTTCCCTGATAGACAGTTTCACCACCATACACTGTTTCTTAAGGAGGAAGCTGCTGGAAAGAACTTGGATCCGAGTTCTGAGATTCGAAGGTTAGCAACATTTGCAAGCAATGTGTAGCAGGTGAAGGATGGCGATCCCTAAGGATTATAATTCCTCCTGCAATGTGTCCCTTTCCTGGTCTACAATCCACTAAATGGCTAATATGCATATTATTCATTCACAGATTTAAAATCTAAATAAAAAAGTGATTTCAGAGATTTTCCTCCCCCCACTCCACTTACCTATCATGTTAATTAAAGCATTTAAGGCAGATACTTATGTATCTTCTTAAATATCTATCACACAAAAGTTAATTTCATTGTTCAGAAGTCATCCCAAAGTCTGTGATTTAATGTGAAAAACAAACTAGGAGGTTGTAAGAAACGTAGGAGAGAAAAGAGGCCATTCATCATTGGGCCCGGACTGAGGCAGCGTTGGGAGGGAAGGTTTCCGGAAGAGCAGGTGCTTGAGCTGTGTCTTAAATTCGTGCTCCTCCAAGTGTTGTTTCCACATCAAGGACCTTGGCATCATTTGGGAACCTATTAGAACCAAAGATTCTCTCACTCCACTTGCTAAATCAAAAGCTACATTTTAATAAGATCTCCTGGTGATTTATATGGCATTTAAATTTGAGAAGATATGCCTTAAGGATGCTTCAGAATGGACAAGTGGTTATGGAGGAAGGAAGAATATTTTCCAGATGATAAAACACTATGTGTAGTTCTAGCGGGTTGGATTCCCTAAGCAGACCCCGGGACAAGGTCTGCTTAGATTCAAAGAGTTTATTTGGAGGCAGATATTGGTAGGGGAGTGGAAAGTGAGATAATGGGGGGTGGGGAGGGGAGTGTTTTTCAGCATATTACCTTTGCGTGCCACGGGGCTTAGGATCTCAGGCAATCTCCATGAAACTGTGGACTATGCCTTGGGGTGTTCCCTGCCCACACCACTCTAGTCAGCCCACGGTGGAGAGCAGTTCTCCAACGAATTCTGGCGCATTTTTCATTTTTTCACAGGGGGGCCCAAAGCACTCTGCCCAGAAGGGAAAGCTTTTAGGCAAAGAGCTGCAAAGGTAAGTCAGCCCTTTGGTGGTGCTGAGGGAAGTGCTGAACGCAAGGCTATGGGTGGGAACTAACCGTGGCTGTTACTGAAACGGAGGCAGGAGACAGCAGCACAGGGTCGCTGAGGAGCATTCCAAGGACTCCTGGACAAATGGATTTCAATGATAGTGGAATTTTCCACGAACCTCTTGAAGCTCTCTGTCGTCAAGGAATTCCTGGCGGTTGGGCATTCTGGAAGTGCAGGAGGTGAGAATGCAAATATCAGGATTGGCGGGTGCCTGTGAGACAAAATCAAAGGTCTTCTTGAGGATGATAACCTAAGGACGTGAGGATTTATGTGGGGGAGAGACAGTAACTTTTTCAGTGAAATATCACGATAGGCAAATTATACTTTTAGAACAATTGTTTTGGCGGCAATTTGGAGGCTGGATGGGCGTTCAGTGAGGCAGGCCGCAGAGAAACCCATTAAGAATCATAGGAACTTACAGTTAGTGTGTCACCATTAGCAGACTGGACTAATCAATGCCTCTAATGAACTTCTCTGCAAAGGATAATGTCTCTACCTTTCCTTTTCTTTAATTAATTAACATAATCGCTCAACCTGAATTCTCTTCAAAACATTGGTGCAGTCACCGCCTAGCACTGTGTCGGTGCATTTCGATCCACTCTGGATATGCCCATGGTGAGGGGTTTGAATGCCTCAGCTGATGCCTTTCTTCTCTGTAAGAGAACACAGTTGTCCTCAGAGCACAGGCCATTGTTTAAACTAATCATGTTCTTTCCTACCACACAACACTATGAATAGGTTCCCAATTCATTGTTGTATGGATCCATTACTTTGTTCATGAACATTAGTTAAATTTTATTTGACTATTGCCACATTTTCCATAATAGGATTTTTATGACTGTTGCTATACTTACTCATATTAAGCGTTAACTATCATATGTTTCAGCTAAGGTAGATTTACTACTTTTTTTGTTTAAACCAGAGGAGTTATTGCTTCTGTGTTACTTTTATATTATAAAAGATCTGTGGTGGTAAACAGGAAAGGAGTCCTGCTTGGATCATTCATATCCCTAATGTACTTTTACTGCATATGTGTGAAAATGTCCCATTTTTACAGATTTTGTTTTAATTACTATAATATTTTGCAAAGCCTTGTTCTATATTCCCCATTACTGCCACCATCCTAAAGATTAAGTGGTGTTTAAAGTGACCATTGACTTTATGAAACCACACTTCTTAGTTCATCGCGATATAATTTGGGATTAACTCTATTTTCCTTCCATTTTCACATTTTGATAGACTTCTCAGTGTTCAAAGCTTTAAATTATCTAAAGAACGACAGTTGTAAGCTCTTACCCTTGTGATGAGTCGATTTGTTTCTGGTAATAACTGTAAGAATTGTACAGCCTTTAGCTTATCCTTTATTTAAATTCAGAGCCACTTTATTGAGGACACTCAATCTCGCATGGTTATCTATATCCAAGACAATAAACAGGATGCTGAAATAGAGTTCAAATCTTCCATAATCACCAAAGCTACTGAATAAGAGATTTATCTTATGGAGACAAATCAGCTTAAAATAAGTTAAGTATTCATGAGTCCTGACCCAGGCTCTTTGTTCATGTATCTCGCATCTTATTTGCTGTCACAAAGATTCAACAAGTCCTGATTAATGCCAAATATGTTTTATTGGGGCTCTTGGCAAAGTCACAAATACTTTTTTGCTTCACACGTTTTCTATCATGAGGGTTATGTCTTGAATCCTGCCCCACTAAGGCAGACATATAATGAAGTCATAACCCCCAGGACCTGTGACTGTGACCTTGTTGGGAAACCAGGCATTTGAAGATGTTACTAGTTCACATAAGATCATATTGGAGTAGAGTTGTTTGTAACCTAATTGATGACCTTACAAAAATGTGAGCAGGATCACTGAGATGACCGAGATGTGAAGGCAGAGGCTGAAGTTAAGATTTCTGGGAACCACCAGATCTAGGAAGAGCAAGGAAGGCTCTTCCCTTGGGTTTTAGGAGAGAGCATGGCTCTGCCAGAATCTTAATTTCAGACTCTGAACCTGTGATACAATGAATTTATCTTGTTTTCCTATATCCAGTGTGTGGAACTTTTTTCCAGCAGCCCTGAGAAACCAATGACAGGAGTACCATAGAAGTCCAGTTAGAAGCACCCAACGTAAGTCAGGATAGTTAATCCATTGATGGGTCTGGAAAGTCAAGATAGGTGAGCGAAAACTTTTCTAATGCAATGAACAAGTCCACTGGAGTATTTAAATAGTAGAACAAGTTTTAAACCAATTCTTAAAATAATGAAATGGTCTTAAAATACCTGAATCAATTTCTCTCTTCTTGTCTAATCTAATGAGACAGCGAAGTGGCCTGGTTTTGTTGAGTAACCGTGAGTGAGTAGCTAAGCTTCCAGGAGTCGTTTAGCTTCAGTTTTTTAAAGTACCATCTCATCGCAGTTGAGTCCGCCCAGACTCCCAGTGGGCTGGTTTCGGTGTGAGGCTGTCAAGCTTCAAAGGAGCAGAAGCCTCATCTTTCTACCTTGAAGCAGCTGGTGGGTTCAAACTTTTGACTTTGCAATTACTAACCCAACATATAACTCACTATGCAACTAGGGCTCCTTAAAGTGACATCGAACACGAATGCTTTTATTATGAAAATGTTATAAAAGGCTTATCATGGTTATATTTTCAAAGCTTCCCAAATGATGAAAAAATTAGTTACTTATCTGTGAATAGATTACCTTTTAGCAAATGGTACAAATGTTGTTAGAATTCTGATGAAAAAAAATCCCCAAAGACCCTTTTTCTGTAAAACCCCAAATCTCCTATAACTGCGCTTTCTTCCCTTTTATTCTAGCTATGCATTGCTTTTGCGGGGGGCATAATGTGTTAGCATTACTGCTCTGCATACGTTTCATTTTAAAGTTCTATTGTTCTGTGGCATTAAGGCTGCTATCAGATTTCCAAGGTCAATGAGTCGGAAGAAGCTGGAGCACAACACATTTTTCTTCCATTATTTAAAAATATCTCTTATGTACCTTGAAAAGACCAGAGAACCTCCACTTTCCTTGCTCTCTTCTCTCAAAGTTGTTCCAATTTTATTTTTGAAATTTGTACTTTTTTGCAGTACAATTACAATTTGTGTCACTTTGGGCTAACCTTAAACTTCACAAAAAATGTTTTCTTTTGCATTTTTAACTTTGCTGAAGTGAACCCTTTCGGACATCTATAGGTCAGTTCTTGTTGGTCAGCTGATGACAGTGGAAGCACCCACACATTGGAAATGACTCAAATCTAACTCAAAAGACGTCAAGCAGCTTTAAAAGTGAGGCATGCCCATGAATCACAGTGCTCATAGGAGCCCCAGGCAGGAAATGCTATCAAATCTGAGATGCCAGTCACTGGGGAAGAACACTGTTCTCAGCCAGACACCCTCTGCTGCTGGACAGCCAACACATTTCCCTAATGAAAGTCAGCCTTTGTCCTAGTAATGGGAAATAGGGAAGATATTTTCAAATAAAAGCAGGGAAATAAAAGAGATAAATGTGGGTATAATTGTGAAATTCAATTTTTCCACCCCATTAGATGTTATAAACTGAAGATAACCCTTTGAATTAGACCCCAAAGAGAGTTTCTGTATCTCCCTTTACAGTTAAATAACTTCCACCTAAATAGAATCTTCATCATAGTGATCTCATGGGGCAGAGTAGAACTGCCTCTGTGAGTCTCTGAGGCTGTAGCTCTTTATGAGATTAGAAAGTCTCATGTTTATCTTGTGGAATGGCTGGCAATTTTGAAGTGCTGACCATGCAGTTAGAAGCCCAGTGCATAACTCACTGTACCGATTAGTACCAACTGGATGCCAGTGCGTTTTTTGGTAAATAGACTTAAGGGAGTCCTCGTGGTGTAGTGGGTTACTCACTAAATGATGTAACTCAGACATGGGTGTCTGAAGATTCAGACTTTCCTTTATTTAGAAGATTTACTGCCAACCCATAATTCTTTTACAAAATGATCTTTATCCTATCTTTATCTTAGAAGTAATGTGAAGATGCTCTGGTTCATATCTGTGCATGGGTTTTGGACTCTGGGGTTTAAGTTTGGTCATGAGTATGGCTATTGTGAGGGAGTTAGTGAGCACAAGGCCCTCAAGTTCACTATTGATGCCCATCAAACAAGTTTGCTGTGATTACTTCGCGAAGTTTTTGGTTTTGTGAACTGGATAAAGCAGACTTCCTAAAGAGCTAGGCATACTGTGCAAAACTTCATTTTGAAAGCTCATCCAGATTGCTAGAAGCTTTTTAAAAAGTTTGATTTTAAATTAACTTTAATGAAAAAAATATTAAAAGTTCTTCCTTTGGTTATTTTGAGCTACGTCTTTTGAGACCAGTAATGGCTCCGAGGTACAAAGAGAAGCATGAAAGGCCTTGCTTCTTTGCTTATTGCAGAAACATTGCATTTTTGAACTGAGAACCCAGAGGTAACTACCTCACTTAAGAAGAAAATATGACACTTTGACACATTCTACAAACAAATTAAATATGTTGGTAAAACAAGTGACCTTAGAGAAATGTCATTTCTTTGTGTGGAATATAAAACCTCAGATTGCAAACACAAACCCTACTGAACTCTTCTCTCTCTGCTACCTTCTTTTATTCCAATTAATCTCCCACCTATAGATAAGGAAATACTCTTGAGTATTAAAGCAATGGAAGATACAGCCAGTTCAGTAATGGAGTGAGATACCGGGTCTGTTTAGAAAGCTTACAGAAAGCTCAGTGGTGCTATGCAATGTAGGGAATTACTTGATATGTCCACTCTAGCTATAGTATTTATAAGTCCTATTAAATGACTGGATAGGACTGAGAAAATGTGAGCTCTTTGTCACCTTCCAAAGGAATGAGGCGTGAGATCATGCAAATAAGACAAATGAAACCCTAATATGGGGATTGGTCTGTTTTACCATCCTGCTAGGTTTCAAATGAGCCATCTCAGAAGCAGAAAGGGGAATCTTACCACCATCGAGAAAGAAGAGCCAGAGTGGAGCACCACCTCAAGATTCCTGTGCTGAACCTCCTCAACCCAGGAGGCAAAGGGCTATGACACCCAAAATGGCAGAGAACTGAAAGAGAAGCGGCATAGAAATATTAGGTGCAAGACCAGGAGATCAGCAGGACACTGCAAGGAGACTTCACTGTGCCTTCCTGGTGGTGTTGGGTGCCTCTTGGCATTTATTGCTAGAGCCAAAAGAGCTCTGTAACACTTGTCCAAGCAAGGGAGTGGCCAAGGGGCTGTGGCCAAGAGTGTGCTTGTGGACGTGAGTGAGAAGAGGCTGTCTTGACTAAGAACTGTGTTCTGAGCATTTCTGATCCTGAATTATAACATGCAACTTTCCTAATATGCCTCATCATTTAGTGAATTATTCTCTCTGAGTTGTGTGTGACCATGGTAGCTAATTGATTCAAGCAGAAAAATACAGAGTGTGGTGGGAAAGATGGTTGGTGTAAGTACTGGCAAAAACATTGGAGGGTGGAGGCATATATGATTATTAGGAATTTGCCTTGCGCTAATGCTACTGGCAATTCTTCTCTTTTATGAAGTTCTAGGTCAGATACAGCTCCCACACCATTTTCACATACCACCTGCAGAGTCAGACCTAACAGCAGTGCCTGACTTTGAGTGAGTCATATAGTCATAGCTTGCTTTCTTATCTGTAAAAACAAAACCCCAACCAAATGTGTTTCCATAGAGTTTATTCTGACTCATAGCAACCCTGTAGGATCATGTAGAACTATTCCTTACAGTTTCCAAGGCTGTATATACTTATGGAAACAGACTACCATATCTTTCTCCATGGAGTGGTCAGTGGGCTCAAACTATTAATTTTTAGTTAGCAGTCGAGTACTTTTAACCAAGATATCACTATGGCTTCTTATCTATAGCAAGACAAAATATACAAGATAGGACAATATATCAGCCATAACAAGGCCAACGTCTTCAATGACTCATTTATTAGTTCAAGTGAAAGCTGAAACACAATAAAACAAGTCCGTGAGAGTCAAAGAATGATGCTGAGTATATTCTACTTGAATGTAGAGATCATCTGAAGAATTTATTTGGCTCATTGAACACTACTGACCCAAGTTGTGGGATGATACCAAGGGTACCATACGCGGAGAAACCCAAAAGGCATTCAAATGAAAGGGAGGACCAAAGTGGATGTCAGAAGAGACTCTGAAGTTTGCTCTAGAAAACAGAATGGATACCATGAATGAGAAAAAATGATGAAATGAAAGAATATTTCCAAAAAGAAGAGAAAATGAAGTTTTATAATGAAATGTTCCAAGGCATGGAATTAAAGACTCAAAAGGGAAGAATATACTGGGCATTTGTTAATCTGAAATGACTGAGAAATATTCAAGCTTCAAATTGCCATATTGAATGAATCTATGCACAAACCATTGAATGACACGGGGAGAATTAAACAAAAAAAGCTGGAAGCAAAATATTGAGTCAAAGTACCAAAAATAATTGGTTGACATTAAAGCATTTCCTTAGCATATCCCATGAACTGATGGTGTTGAAGGAAGAATTCCAAGCTACATGGAAAACACTGTTGAAAATCAAGGCTCCATGATGGATGGACTACAGCGCCTGTAGCCATGGGGATGTTTACTCATTTAAAATAAAAAATTTGGAAGACAGTTACCCAGCTAACTGACTGATATAGGTTTATATTTGTGGACATTCCAAAGAAAGGTGGGCCATCAGAATGTGGAAATTATTGAGCAATACCATTAACATCTTTTGCAAGTAAAATTGTGCAGAAAATAACTCTAAAATCAACAGAGAACCCATGAAACTTGAGCTAGGTTTTCAAAACAGCATGAAATAATGGATGTATTTATTGACATCAGATGATTACAGGCTCAAAGCATGGAGTACCAGAAAGATGTTTATTTGTATTTTATTGACTATGCCAAGACCTTAAACAGTGTGGATAATAACAAACGATGAGTAACAATTTGAATAATGGAAAACCCAGAACACAATTTTGTGCTTATGTGGAACTTGTACCTAAATAAATACTCAAACAGTTGTTTGAGTAGAAAAATGGCCTGAAATCAGGAAATATGGGGTCATAATGTGGCAGTGATTTCTTTTAGATGAATTAATACCAGATTAGACTCAAGAAGTTGGAAATTAAGTATGTCCTAAATGTTCAACTCTTCCAAGTTCCTATTCTGTTCAACTTTCTTCCCACTCCTATCTTGAGCACATTCCCTCATGCCCCTGGGTTCTGAAATTCATGGCAAGGTCCTACAGAAATTCAAAACACTTTACGGAAATGATTCATGTGTTGGTGGGTGCTGTTGAGACCCAAATCCAAAAGTCAGGCATAGGTGAGCCACATTAGGGTCCAAAGCCATACGCCAAAAATGTCCACGTTTTCAGGAATCTTCTTGTTCTTACCAAAGCTCAGTCAGGAAGTAGAGCATGGCTTTCTGAATGAGATGATGTGTGTTAGAACTGTATCATGGTACCAGTATATATCCCCCATCCACAGAAAACTGAGGATAGTGTCTTAAGTCACACCCACTACTAAGGTAGTCAAAGATCCCCCCAAGGGAACAAAGGGTGTGTCTTGGCTTATACTCTCTACTAAGGCCATATCTTAATCCCAACCTGATCCTGTCCGTTAGTATAGTAGAGAATGCCCTTCGAGATCAGGCTATAGCCATAGGTGTATAGAGGCCAGGATTATATCTCATTAAGAATTATGGCTAGAAGGGCCATAATAATTGATCATAACTCACAGAGCTGCATCCTTTCACCATCTTTACTCAATGTATATGCTAAACAATCTGAGAAGTTGACAAAAAGGCATAGATCTTTTTTTTTAACATTTAAAAGTATATTTTAGATACATTGAATAAAGTTAATGTCTTTACACGCAAAATGTTAAATGCAGTGTATTTAGGCTACTCATAAGAATGATAAGATTAAAAATATTTTCATTCATTATTCAGTACAGATGATGTGGTCAAGTAATGTGATGAAAAATTTTAAGTAGCATAATGGTAATAATCATATGACTACATATTTGTCAAAATTCATGAAATTGTACACTTAAGAGGATTAGGTTTTTTGGGAGGTATATAAATTATGCATCATAAACCTGACTTCAAGAAAAAATAAACAAAGCCCACATGGAAGAAGCACACCATACATCATTTTTTATGCATCACTTTATTGCAACCAACATAGATTGCTTTCAAAAAAACAAAATTAATGACAATTTCTTAGGAAGGCTTGTGATAAACCTGCACTGAGCAAGTCTATCGGCACCATTTCCCCAACAGCATGTGCTTCTTCATGGATTTAAATTTACTTGACTGTACAATCAATGTGCATGGAAGCAGCAGTCAAGTAACCAATGACACACTGAACTGGGAAAACCTGTTGGAAAAGACTTTTTCAAAATGTTAAAATGCTAAGATAACACTTTAAGGAGGAAGGTGTACCTGGTCCCAGCGATGGTGTTTTTATTTGCCTCATAAATATGATTCACAATCTGGAACATGAATAAGGGAAATTGAAAAATAAATTATGGATGTGAATTATGGTGTTGGTGAAAAATATTAAAATTACCATGAACTGATAGAAGATCTAACAAATATGTCCCAGAAAAAGTGCAAATCCAATACTCCTTAGAAACGAGAGTGGCAAAAATATTTCTCATGCACTTTGGACATGTTATCAGGAGAGAACAGTGGATAAGACTATCATGCTTGGTAATGTAGAAGAGTATCAAAAACGAGGAAGATTATCAATGATATGGATTGATACCATGGCTGCAACATGAGCTCAAACATAGCAACAACTGTGAGGAAGATCCTGGATTGGGTAATGTCTTATTTTGTTAAGTAGTTTTTTGGAATATACTTCACCCATCATACAGTTTAAATTCTTCAATGATATTAAGAAGAGGTGTGCGATCATCACCACAATCAACTTCAGAACATTTCCTTCTGGTCCTTATTGTTGTCAGTGCTCTACTTTTCCACCACCTGCCCTGCCAGGCCCGTAGGTAATTATTAATCCGGGATATAGTGTCTAAAAATTTACCTGTCCTGCATGTCATAGACAGCAAATCATACAAAACACAAACAGGAAGTAAACAAAACATCAAAAATTAAGAGACAAACAGAGAAAAACCTCAATGGAAAAGAAAGCAGAAAATATTAAAAACGGAAACAACTTTAAAATGGGCTAGAAGGGAGATCAAATGATAAGATATTATATTTTGACCTGACTCCATCAGCCATATATAGACTTGACAGTGCTCTCTGTCTGATAGCAAGGCTGTTCACCTCCGTGGACTATGGTCAGACAGGATTCACTGGAGGCTTAATCCATCTGGAAACTGAAAATGGTTTGGGGCTCCCATTGTCATCTATAGCCTCCTGCAAACAGGGTGTTCACAATTTAAACTCTGATACCCTTCCTTTCTTCAGATTTGGATTTTATTACTTAAAATCCTTGAATCATACTGACTGGTGTGCTTCTTCCATGTGGACTTAGTTGATGCCTCACTTACCTGCTTGAAGACAAGCCTTTAAGACCACAGAAGCTATTCTTTTGCATAACTGGGCTTTTTTTTAAAACCACATTTTGCTACAGCACACATATTTTCAGTGATCTCTTCATGAGGACAAGTGTCAAGTAGGGCCAGGTTATAAGAACTAATGGTAGAAAGGTTGCGGTTCTTGCAGAAAGAATGTTTATTCACCACTAATTACTTATTATGTGGAAGGAGCTCTGGTGGTATAGTGGCATGGAGCTGCTAATGGCAAGGTCAGTGGTTGGAACCCACTAGTAGCTCCGAGGGAGAAAGGTGAGACTGTGTGCTGCTGTGAAGATTTAAAATCTAGGAATCCCCAAGGAGCCAGGTCTACTCTATCCTATAGGGTTGCTAGGAGTTGGAAAGTGGTGGAGATAGAGTTTTCTAATAGCTAATCGCTTATCCCTATAGAGATCCCTCTTGCTTACTATGGTTGGAGCAGAAGGAGTAGAGAGATGGAGAGGGAAGGGGAAGAAGAAGTGGACGGCATCCAGGTAAAACTCATAGTGAATTGGCATCTCCTTCTCTGGGAGTGGGGAAGGTTACAGTTGATTGTCTCTTGTGAAATTTTTTACTTAGTCTGCAAACTGGCTCTTGACCTTTCCAACAACTCCTTTGACCAGGCTGGATGCGCCTGGTCTGGATGAAATTGGCATTCTTTCCACAGACAAACTCCTTGCTTTTTCAGCCCTTTTGGCACCTACAAGGTTGTGCTCTTGGACAGAGCCCAACGTGACTACCCCTTAAGGGAAGTTCACCTTCCTTGTTTTCTCTCAGTACATCCAAAGTTCAGAGGAGTAGGGAATCTACTCCTGTTCACAAGAGCCCATAGTGGACTTAATTCCTTTTAAATCACCATAGGCAGGATGAGCAGATAATTGGCACTTAAAGGTACAACCAATGACTACACTTAAATATATATAGATAGACAGATATCCAGTGACATGACCTATTTACATCTACTCCCCCTATCTCCCTTCTTGCATCATAGAGCTCCCTGAAGACTTCAATGTAGCAAACCTGAGCATATCCACAAAATGCATTTGGATTATATTCCAAATACAATGGAAGCCATTGGAGATTTTATTCAAGGAGAATAAGATGCAATTTCCACTAAAAATAAAAAAAGACTATTTAGGTTTAAGTGTTAGGCTCCTTCAAGGGAAGTAGCAAGAGTAGTAGTCGAATAACTCCAAATAATCATATGACCCAAAGGGTTTTTGATTTAAATGTCTGTGTTCAGTGGCATGGTAGAGATAGAGCCCTAGTGATGTAGTGGTTACAGGTCAGGCTGTGATCTGCCCGGCCAGTAGTTGGAAACCACCAGGAGCTCCATGAAAGAAAGATTGGGCTTTCTAATCCCACATATTGTTACAGTCTCAGAAACTCACAGGGGTCGCTATGAGTCCACATTGATTCAATGAGAGTAAATTGAGTGAGTGGTAGGGATGGGGGAAAAGTGTAGTATGGATTAACACATAAAGTATGGAATAAGTGGACAATGAATATTGTTTTGATTGTAATGATTTTTAGAGATAGAATAATGATGATATGAAAGCAAATCATAGTTGCTGCAACATAATTACCAAAGAATTTACTTTCTGTATCTGCTTTTCCCTATGGATCTGACATAGGATTATTTCTGTTTCTAGTCTGTTAAGATCTGTAGAAGCTGCTTCAGAGTTTGATGGCCTCTCTGCTTGTGAATTAAGTATATCAGGTACAACAGGTGATAAAAGCACTACGTCTGAAAGATTTGGGCACAAAAATAGTCCTTGGGCCAGGACTGAACTATAGGAAAACAATCTTTCTTTCTCCAATTAGTTCGGCTTTCTTTATTTTATTTCTTTGGTTGTTATACCATCAGTTTAGTTGACTTGGCACAAAGAAACACTTCCGCAGTTCGTAAGGAATCCAGGTTTCTTTCTTTAGTGACGAGGAAAACCCACAGAACAAACATGAATGATGTCTCTTGGGAAAGATCATGCTTCTGAAAATGGCACTGGCGTTTTTTCCTTTATAAAATGCTCTTAGACTTTTATGTTTTGATCATGATCAGATAATAGAATGACTGCACACCCTAACAGGATCATTTAGTTTATGACATGGCATCTTTGAAATTGAAGAGATTTCTTTTTTTATTTCAGGAGAATTGTGCAACTTCAGGAAAAAAGTATTGGAAAATTCTCCACTTCAGCAGTCTATTATTAGAGTAATTTTATATCTTCATTGATCTGGAAACATAAGTAAAGAATCAAATTATTTTATATGCCAATTCAGGAAAATATTTTGCACATGTTTGAATCATGGGTGATTAAGAACTGCATTGAGTGGCAAATGTGTAGGGACTGTATTAGATCCACTTTAAAAGAATATCCTTTTGTCATATATGTACCTTGAATTGTAAAACAATTAAGTGCTTGCTATCACTATGTCTTTTCATGAGAGCTCATAGAGGTAAGGGAGAAAAGAGATGGAA
>NW_022103896.1:49300057-49302143 GCF_000313985.2 Echinops telfairi | reverse complement strand
GACCCTTTAATACAGTTCCTCATGTTGTGGTGACCCCCAACCGCAAAATTATTTTAGTTGCTACTTCATCACTGTCATTTTGCTACTGTTATGAACCAAAATGTAAATATCTGATATGCAGGATGTATTAGGTGGCCCCTGTGAAAAGGTTGTTTGACCCCAAAGGGGTCACGATCCACAGGTTGAGAATTGCTTGTCTAGACCATAGGTTCCCAAATGTATTTGTCCTACCATCCCCTTGGATGGTGGCACCCTACTGGCAACTCAAAATTTATGTACGACAGCCCCCAAACATGGATATATTGTAGATGTTTGCTTTTGTAGTCCTCCCTCTCCCCTAGATTGTTCCAGTACTCCCAGGAGGCACTATTGCCTACTGCTCTAGACATGTATGGGAACGTTCAAAGAAGAGAATAATCACTTGGGATTGAGGAGAGCCGGAGGGTCAGGAACTGTTCCAAACACAGATGTCAGCAAGTTCAGATGGAAATCAAAGTTTACAGTGGTGCTTCAGGCATGTAGAAATATTGACTAGGAGTGGGCATCCTGGGATCATCTTGCTTGTAGTTGGAAGTGGGGCCCCTCCGACACTTTCTGAATAGAGATATAAAAGATCAGGAACGTTCTATAGTTCCAAAACTCTGGGAATAAATCACTGTGCTCGGTACAGCTTACTTGAGTTAGATCCATCTATTAATACCACGGTAAAAGAGTCTATTGTTCTTTCATGGTTTAATGATCAGAATTCAGTGAATTTCTAGTGTCAATGAATACACCTAGAAGAAACAGAGGGTGTATTAGTCTGGGTACTTTGGAGAAACAAATCCACAGCAACTCATGTATAAGAGAGAGTCTTATGTAAAGAAAATGTGCATCACGAAAACATCCCAACCCAATGCTGCCCAAGCCCACACGTCCAGCATTAACCCATTAACCCAACACCAGTCCACAAAATCCTTCACCTCACAAAACAGAGGCAATGATGCCAACTGCAGGAGGAAAGCTGAGTCAGTGAATGAATAAGCATTTCAGCACTAGTAGGGGTCTCCACATGGCTGCTTCAGCACCCAGGGCTGCATCGGGATAGGTCCATATGGCTTCTCCTTGGGGATGTCTTGTAGGAAGTCAATCTTGCAAGCTGAAGCAGGTAACTGCTAAGGTAGCTGCACCCTGGTGCGACCATCACAAAGCAAGAGACCCGAGAACTAGAAAGGCGAGGCTCACCACCCATTTATCCCTCCACCTTTCAATTAGCCCCACATGTGTTTATTGGCCAGGCTGGCACAATTAACTAACTCAGAGGGACAGAGAGATTCACTTTTCAAGAAATCAATTATTAAAAATGAACAACTGAATTCTAGTTTCAAAAGTCAGACTAATGACACATTTATCAACTCTTTTCCCCATGACTCAACTAAAGCAGCAGTAATGACATTAAAGTATATTGTTCAATGAAAACATTTTTCTAAAGAAAGGTCCTTGATGGGGAAATAGATCTATGTGCAAAGTTTTGTAGGTTTAATATTAAGGTAGCAGATGGACACTGGGCCACTACTCAAGTACTCCCTCAATGCAAGAATGCTTTGTTCTATTAAACTGGCATTCCATGATACTCACCTTCCTGACATGATTGCTGAAGACAAAATGGGTACATAAACAAATGTGGTGAAGAAAGCTGATGGTGCCCAGCTATCAAAAGATATAGCATCTGGCATCCTAAAAGCTTGAAGATAAATAAGTGGCCATCTAGCTCAGAAGCAACAAAGCCCACATGGAAGAAGCACATCAGCCTGTGTGACCACGAGGTCTCAATAGGATGAAGTATTAGGCATCAAAGAATAAAAAAATCATACAACTGTGAATGAGGGGAAGTGCAGAGTGGAGATCCAAAGCCCATCTGTAGGGAACTGGACATCCCCTTACAGAAGGGTTGTGGGGAGGAGATGAGCCAGTCAGGGTGCAGTATAGCATTGCTGAAACATACTATTTCCTCTAGTTCTTTAATGCTTCCTTCCCCCCACTATTATGATCCCAATTCTACCTTACAAATCCAGCTAGAACAAATAATGTACACTGGTACAGATAA
>NW_022103896.1:49298315-49299296 GCF_000313985.2 Echinops telfairi | reverse complement strand
ACAGAAAGGTCCTTAAAAAAGAAGCCATACTTAGGGATTAGCCTTTGAAAAGAGAAGCTACTTCTTCCAATTTTTAGCAAAAGAAACAGGATAGTCTGGCTACCATGAGGTTAAATCACGGAGTGAGCATCAGGTGGACTAAGAGGCTGGGGACTTAGAAAGAATGAGACAAGTGTAACACAGCTGTGAGGGAAACTCTAAAGGAAATGACACAAGCAAAGGAACTACTGCTGAAGCGCAGTGAGAGCTCAGCTGAGTTCAGAAAGGATCCCAGTGCAACCAATAACACAGCCATGTTCTCCAGCCAGGCTCTTTCGGAAGCCATGTAACATTAACATACCAGAGTGTTAAGGTAAGATACTAGAGTGCTTGTGTAGATTATGAGGGACAGACAGGGAAATAGTAATGTAAATAACATCAGAAAGCATTCACGGATTGGGAGAACATAAAGGAGAAATTAGGCTGCAAAAATGATGATTATCAATGGCAGATTTATTAAGGCAGTTCAGAGGTGGAACACTTAGTGGTCATGATTATAAGGAGACCTAATTTGTGAGTGTAGTGTATTTCATATTAATTTCATAAGGATGGCCAAAGTGTAACTTTAAAGGTGACTGACGTGGAGTAGATATTTAGAAATTTCTTCTGAAGCATTTGTTGTGTAACTAAATTAGTATCATTTTCAGGGAATGGGATTTTTTTTAAAAAGTGTGTGTGTGTATCCCAAAATGAATAAAAAATAATTAGGATACAAATACCTAGTGTGAAGGATTTGGGTAAAATGATCAAGAAGTAAACACTTCTGATAAGACACATCTGAGTACACTCTAAGCTGTTATTTTTGTATCTTAAAAGCATGTTTTCGGGAATCCAGGGCAGATGAGCCCTACAGGACCAGTGGTGTGAATGGTGAAACAGGGAGGGTAGAGGGAGAGTGGGTAGGAAAGAGGGAACCGATTACAAGGAACTATATGTGACCTC
>NW_022103896.1:49290424-49295161 GCF_000313985.2 Echinops telfairi | reverse complement strand
CTTTGTCTTCAGCGATCGTGTCAGGAATGTGAGCATCATGGAATTCCAGTTTAATAGAACAAAGTATTCTTGCATTGAGGGAGTACTTGAGGGGAGGGACCTGGCCAATATTTATCTAAAAGGCAAGTTAGTAAAAAGTTCAGCTATTATGGACCACTTATATAGTCTGTCCCATATATTCCTTTGCTTTGTTTTTTGTCTTTTTTAAAAACCCCACTATTTAACATGATTTCAAACCTTCTTAACTTACTGCTAAGGCATACAGATACAGGCAATGAGTTGCATTTGGCATGTAGACCATTTCTGATCTCTGTTCTTAGCAATATACTTATACTCCTTTTAATAAAGTTATCAAAATTAACTCTTGTGTATTGATTTTTATTTGTGATAGAGAGGAATTTAGTTCATATTTACTTCATCTTACCTCACTATATAGATTTCATTTTCTCATTTGATAAATCTTGAAGCCATAGTCCTTTTTTATCTCCTGCTAATTATTGGCAGTATTTGTAGACTCCTCACTTTGTAAAATGAGAGTAGTGGTCTTTTGCCTTACATCTCTCTTTCTTGGATCTCCATATTCCAGCTTCTACGCTTACTTTTATATAATCAATGTTATTTTTGTTCTTTAGTTTGTCCTAACTCATCTAATTATATTAAGTTCTTGCATGAATTATAAACTTTCAAAACTAATAGTATTTCAGATAACTTCAGGGGTAAAGTTCTACTAGACTAATTGATGTTTCAACTTGTTGGTATATGTTCACTATGAATCTAAGCCAATGGCATGGTAACAAAAAACCAATAATGAATGAAGCTGAATATCTGTATGTCCTAAGGTCCAGGATTTCTGCTTCAAGGTATAAATCCCAAAGCTATTCTGAATATATACATAAAAGGCATTCACAAGAATAATAGCAGTATTATTTGTTATAACCCCAAACATTCACCAATAGTAGAGGAACTATTGAATGTTCACACAATACATGTAAGAGTATATAGCAATGAAAAAGGAATCAAACACAGGTATATGTAACCATGGGAATCAATTGGATAAATATAGTATTGAGAGAAGGAACTTTATAGGAACTTCATCTTTCTCTCTTGGAGTGGCTGTTGGATTTAAACTGTTGACCTTGAGGTCAGCCGCCCAACACATAGCTCACCATGCCCCCAGAGTTCCTTCTGGGATATGGTGTGCCTTATTTGTTGATTTAGGCTGTAATTTCACAGGTGTGCTCATTTTGTTATAATTCAGTGAGATGTAAATCTATCTACTTTTCTGTGTGTATGTTTAAGTTAGTGATGGGTACATTTAAAACACACACACACACACACACACACACACACACACACACACACCTAAATCAGTAGCTCAAAACAACATGCTTTCAATCACGACATGTAGACAATAATGACATGACAACCTGTTTGTAGAAATCTCCTTGTATGCAGGGGAAAGGTGTGCATCTTCAGTTGGAGATCTGGTGAGATCCATTCTGTGGGAGATTCGGGAACTTTTAGGGTTCAGTGAGGAAACTTGTCTCTGCTCCTTGCTGCCGCCACTTGGCTTGAAGTGGTGGCTTGAAGACTGAGGATAACTTGATGTCTAGGGACTGGAATTATCTGAGGAAATTTTATTCCCATGTCTGACTATGAATGCTGAGTATTGACAAGAACTTCATCTGGGTTGTTGGCTGCCAGCCTTTTAAATAGCCTTTTCATATGTTTGCTGGACATTCTCATAGCAGGGCTCCAAGAGAGAGCATCCTAATAGGACTAGGTAGATATGCAGGGCATTGTCATCACCTAATGGTTTAGTACCATTTTCACCATGCCCCAGGGTCAAGGAATTATAAAACTCTATGCAGGTTCAAGAGGGGCCACATAGACACCATTGTTCAACAGGAGGAAAGGCAATGTCACTTGTAAGAAGATCTTGTGACATGGAATATATTATTGTGGCCTTCTTTGAAAAATACAATTTCCTGAGATGTGTTAAATATTTGATCTGGTTTTTGAATCAAACTAAAGTAATTTCAAGGTAGCAAAAATAGATGTGCACCCGCTTTAGGAGTTGTTTTGAAGTAGAGAGTGTCCACTTGATAAGAAGTACATCAAAGGGGGATAATAGCAACCCAGTCATATCCACTCTCACAAATTAACAGATTTATGTATTCGTCAATAAATAATTGAGCATTCTGTATTCATCAAGTCCTGGGAGAGAGAGAAATGAGTAAGACAAGGATTTTGCTTTAAATGAACACACATATGACCAAAAAAAACCACACAAACAACTTCACAGCAATTTTAATGCTATTGTTTAACTTGGAACATGCATGGTGTGGGTGCAGTAGTAAACTCTTAGAAGAGTTAGTCTATGATCAAAGACACTTTACAACATTTCCTATCACATTGATGCCCCACTCTTCATGTGGCCTAGATGCTCACGGTGTGTTCATGGTCTGTTTGAAATTGCCAATCACATGCTCCTGGCAAGTCTTATTGTTGCTACTCACATTAATATTGAATTAAATAACCATGGCACGTGGCTTCTCAAGGATACCACTCTGGAGGGTATACAAATTTAGTTGGAATTAAAATAAACTGGGGCAGTGTATTTGGTTACAGAATCTAGCAATGTGTCCTACTAAGGGCAATGCTCTGTCAGGGGAAAGCTATTTTTAACTCACTCTTTTTTAATTGCTTTGATATAGTTCTATGAACATTGAAATTTAATCTCATTGGAAACTTTCCATTTTTGTAAATCCCAAGTCTTTCTCAGTTTTTTCCTCCTTAATGTATTTATCTCATTTTAGAAATAAATATTCTTCAGACAAAGAAAACAAATAACAGGGAAAATATTATTTTAAAATAATTGCACTTTCAACAACACCTAGAACATGGAATAGGTAATAGTATAAATTTTAATAGCCTTAGTGTATGTGTCTACATTTGCTTCATGTTTTATAAACCCATTTGAAGTTGGGACATGGAGCATATTTGTGTAAGGCTAGAAAGTTAGCAGGATTTCATAAAAGGTAGGTCATGAAGATTTTCAGAGTATGCATATTTTTTTATATTTCTGTGTTTACATTCATGGTATATAGTCAGTGTAGGGCACCATGACTCATTTCCAGAAATCTCCTTGTTGGTAGAGTGCAGGCGTATGTTCAGTTGGAGAGCTGGTTTGACTCATTCTGTGGCATATTTGAGAGTTTTCATAAACAAGGAAAATAACCAGAATTAGGTATTATATATAGATTTTTTTATAAGCTTGTAGAAAATTGAATTAAAGGAATTGAGTTGAACTGAATTAAAAAGTCTCTTCCAAGAATTTTTTGAAATTCCATTGTACATGGAAAATATATAGTGGTTTCTCCCACCAGTGAAAGATGAGGCTTTCGACTCCCATGAAGCTACAATCTGAGAAACCCAGCTGGGCAGTTCTACCCGGCCCTATAGAGTCACCGCGAGTCAGAACAGACTTAATGGCAGTGGGGTTTTGTTGAGGTATTTAACTTCATCCCAAAGCACTCCTGAGTCCTCACTGTCAGAAAATTCCTCTGATCTGAGCCCGAATCTTCCCTTCAATTTTTTCCCTTTAGATATGTAAGTGTAAACTCATCTTAAACCTTCCAGTTTTCTAAATGTTTGAGGACAACTCTCATGTCCACTCATCCAGAGGAAGGGAACTCCTAGAACATATGAGTAGACTCATTACTCTGCTCAAACAAGGGTCATTATATGCTAAGTATGTCTGCTCTTCACTTACTGTCTAGTTTTCTGACATTTCATATTTAGGACAATGGTAAAAATTTCTATCCAACACTTTTGTGCATTAATATATGCCTGGTCATAGAGGTGTGAGGTGAGAGCAATGACTGCTTTAATGGTTAAGGTTACATGTCAACTTAGTGGGGCCATGAGTCTCAGTGGTTTGGCAGTTAGGTAATGGTAGAATCTGGTAATTTATGTACTGATGTAATTTTACCATTATGTAATGATGTGATCCTTCTCCAATATTCCCTTAACAAGCTGGTTTGTGGAACCCAACCATGTTGATAAGGGAGGAATGGGCATATTTTACTCCTTACATTGTTGTTAGGTGCCCGGGAGTCAGGTCCAACTCAAAGTGACCCTGTGCACAATAACGCACTCCTGTGCTGTCCTCACAGTACCTGCTAAGCTTGAACCCATTCTTGTAACCACTGTGTCAATTTTCATCGAAAGTTTTCCTCTGAACGTCTGCTTTACCAAACATGATATCCTTTTCCAGAGACTAGTCTCTCCCAAAGTACATGAAAAGAGGTCTTGTCAACCTCATTTCTAAGGACATTCTGGCTGTACTTCTTCCAAGACAGATTTGGTTCAACCAGAACCAAAACCAAAACCAAAATCACTGCCCTTGAGTAGATTCCCATGCAGTGACCCCATCAGGAGAGGACAGCGTTGTCCCTGCGGGTTTCCTGATGGTTTGTGTTTACAGTAGTAGAACACTTTGTCTTTCTCCCATGAGTGGCTGATAGTTTCAAACTACTGACCTGCCTAATGTGCAGTAATCTCTGTCAACAGTACAGCTTAAAGGCATGAATTCGACATTGATCTTCATTAGAAGGTGTTGAAAATCCTCCTCATTTTCAGCAAGTAATATTATGTCATCTACATATCGCAGATTGTTCATAAGCCTTCCTCCAACCCTGATGCCATGTTCTTCTACATGTGGTTCAGCATCAG
>NW_022103896.1:49285275-49289132 GCF_000313985.2 Echinops telfairi | reverse complement strand
AACGTAGTTCAACAGAATCACTAGAGGGCATATTAAATCACAGGTTTCTGAACCCACCCCCAAAGTGTCTGATTCAGTATGACTGAGGTAAGGTCCAATAATTAGTTTTCCAACAAGTGCCTGAGTGATGCTGATGCTGCTGATCTTTGGAGATGATTTGCAACTGCAGGGTTTAGAGTTACTCAGTGCACATCTACAGGACTCTGTAGTCAGCACAACACTCCAGTGATGAATAGCATTAATAGAAAAAAATAAAGCATTGCCTTTTTCAGGAAGCTTATTCTGATGTAGCAATAGCTTCTTTTCCTCCTCCAACAGCTTCTAATTCCCCCCCTAACCACCTCCACACGGCACCCCCCTTATAAAACAATCCACTATCTTATGCATAAATTGTGCATACATAGGGTCACCAGGAATTGCCACAGAACAACAACACGCATATCTCTGTTATTGCCCTGATCACAATGGAAATAAATGCAAATTGACACCCTTCCTCTCCTCCTAGGTTGTGGACAAAAGCTTCCCTATTTCTTTCTCGCTCCCTGACTTGTGGTAAAACGTCTGTCATCCAGCAGAAGCTCTCTAATTTTAAAATACCTGAGAACTTAACTATGGCTGCATCATGCTTATTGCATTTGCAGGTACAGAAAGCAGTGAAAATAACTGATATGTCTATGACACTAGTGGCATTCAAAAAGATTGGAAAGATGTGGATTATGAAGAAAGAAATGAACCACCATTAAAAAGAATATGAATTTCAGATATAAAGTCTTATAAGTATGTACAGACTATAGACAACCAGTCTTTCTGAAGATGACGGGAAAAGTCAAGGGTTTCACTCTCAGCCCAATAGGAATTAAGAGCATCATATGGCTGCTAGAAATACTAATCAAGTCCCAAGCTTCACATCCAGAGGTAGAGGATGTAGATTTGATACAGTCAGAGGATTTGCTACATTGTAGTTCAAAGGTCACTTCAGTGTTTGAAAGAAAAGATCCAAGCAGGGAGAGACACACTCACTTTCCTACAGTACCTTCTTATTTTATCCAAGCCGGATTATCTGTGAAGTAGATTGTGTTTCATCTAGTCCTGTTTAAATTTTACTTCGGAAAGAGCTCATTCCTTTTTTTTTTTTTTTTACTTTGGGAACGGCAGACTTTCAGCTGTGAGTTCTCTTTCCTTTTGTCTAGCTTGGAAGAAGCTGTAGCCAATTTCTTATTATAGCACTCACCATTGAAAATAGACTTCTATTGTTCAAAACTCTTTTCACCGACTCCTAATATTTTGAAATGAGTCTCTTTTGAACTTAAAGTTCATAAATTTAGTCTTAGTCTAGATGCGGGGATTATTGAAGAAAATATGCTCTAACTGAAAGCCTCTAATTTGTCCCAGCTAGCTATGTGCAGTTAACTGACTTCCTATTAGAAAAAGAACTGCTAAATCTTTCAGGAAATCGTGGATTTAATAATAAATGGCATTTAAAACTTCAAAAACAAAACAAAAAATACCCAACCATAACAAGAAAATTTTAAAAAATACAAACAACCAATCTTTATTTTCCAAACAAAACAAAAACTCAGAAATGCTGATCTACTCCATCTTTGAGTTTTAAGTGGCATGATTAAAACAAATACTGAAGAGAAGTTAACAGTCTCTTCTCTTTTAAGACATACTTTTATTCATATTTCCTCATGTGTCTCTGATCAGTTATCTATTTTATTTGCTGGATAATTATTTAATGGACTACACATCTCCGTTCCTTGTAGTTATCCCCAAAGTCTCACTTTTTAGCCCTCAGCTGTTTCTTTTCTATTTTCTTCTTCAGAAAAAAAACCCCTTTTCAATGAACTCTTTTTTTAATGGCACTGACTCATCACCATATAACTTATTGTAGTGTATACTGCATAGTTCCGTTTACCATTTCAGTTACAATCTTGTATTTTGGCTGTCTGCTTAATACCACATGAATGGCCTACCTGACTTTTAAAATGCATCTATTGCTTTTCTATTCCAAATAAAAGCTCCCACTTAAATGTTCTTACCATATCAAAATACCATCATTCTCTTAAACTTAGTCCTCTAAATAAGCTTGGGAACATTCTTTCCTTTCATCTGTTGTTTAAAAAGAATACAAATAAAACCAGTTGCCTTTGAGTTGATTGTAGCTAATGGTGACCACATGTGTGTCACAGACGATACTCCACAGACATTTTCAGGGCATTATTTTTAAACAGTCAATCACCAGGCCTTTCTTCAGCACCTTCCTTATTGTAGTCAGACCACTCATCTTTTGGTTAGCATCTGAGTGTGTTAGCGCTTTGCCCCCAACTCGCCCACCCCACTCCCTACCTCCTGTGCAGCAAATTAAATCCTCTTGGTATTTCTTTAAAATCGACCTTTCTTTTATTCCCCATTCCCATTATGATTGCATAAGCCCTGGCATTCTTTGCTGCCATCTCAGTAATTGTCTCTTTAGTCTCACTTAGTGCAACCTATTCTGCTCCCAAATCTAGACTCCGCAGAGACTTTGAGTCCATGCCACACAGCCTTCTGCTCACAGGTCCCTAGAGAATAATCCCAAACTTACTGTCTGTAATTTGGAGTTAGAGTTTTAAGTAACAGTTAAATAAGCATTAGTTCATGGTGAGTTTTGATGTCTGTTTTTGTCCATGTCCATGCAGGTGACTTGGGAAGGCTAAAGGGTATAGAGAGAGATGTGGGCATAGTAAGTCAGCCAGCTGAGAGAGGCTGAGTCAAGGGTCAGCAAGCATCCTTCGGAAAGGTAAGGAAGAGCTTCCCTTGCTTATTTTCTAGTCCAGGCTCCTGGTGACTTGGCCTACTTTCTTTACTGTCCTGAGATGTTTGTACGTTTGCAGCTCATGTTTTTCAGTATCCCTTTACATTAACTAGCCCAATTGAGTAAATAAACTGTCTTGTTTCTTTTGTGTGTGTGTCTGTATAAGAGTTTTATATAAGATTAATTGTACATAAAATAAATGTCCCAGACCACATCAAGTCTATAGCCCAATATTAGCCCATATGTCTGATACCAATCTATAAAGCCCTCTTCAGACTCACACAACACATGCAATGATGCTGAATACAGGAAGATCACAGACCAGTGGGTGGGAAGTCTTGTGGATTCAGTGGCATTGTAAGCATCTCAGCACTGGCAGGGGTTTTCACTTGGCTTCTCCAGCTCCAAGGCCCTGGCTGACATCATTCTGTCTCTATGTCTTGAAGGGATGTCTCACAGGGACTGAGCATGTGTACTGCCTCCAAAAAAGCTATTTATCTCCTTAGTGCCTCCAAATGAGGTCATCAAACTGTGATCTGATTGATAGGCTAAACTCCACCCCTTCACTCTTAAGCCTCACATTGACAACTGATTATGTAACTACCACACAAAGCATTTGCAATGAAGAAGTTATTGGTCTTGCAGAATTCGATTATGCAGTCTCCAACTTCAGATTCTGTCAGGCCATATTGTCCACCTACTGCTCCTTCCTCTTCGTTTCCAACTTGTTTTCTTTTGATCAAGCATGTTCTTCCCCACATAAAATGTCAAATAATGAACCCCATTGCCATTGAGTTGATTCTGACTCAAAGTGACCCTGTACGACAGGGTAGAACTTTGTGGTGGTTGACTATAACTCTTTACTGAAGCAGAAAGACTAATCTTTCTCCCATGCAGTCGCTGGTGTGTTTGGACCATGGATTTTGTGCTTAGCAGCCCAAAGCATAATCCATGACACATCAGAGCTCTTTTCCTTACCACCTTCTAATTGCCACTTTCTAATCAGCTCTGCCTATAGCCATAAATGTCTAAATTCACCCCATTACCAGCCAGCCAGCCA
>NW_022103896.1:49282672-49283635 GCF_000313985.2 Echinops telfairi | reverse complement strand
GGGTTCAATTCAGACTCACCACAACCCTACAGGGCAGAGTCAGATTGCTCCATCAGGGTTCTTAGCCTGTAACTTTTTACATAAGCATTTTGCCTTGTCTTTCTCTGGTAGAATGAATGCTGGGTTCAAATTGCCAACCTATGGCTTGGCAACACAACCCACGGCACAACTAGAGCTCCATCTGTTTCCTCTTTGCATCAAAATCTACCGTGCAAGAACATTGTTGTGCAATGTGAATGCAGCTTTTGTTTCTGGTAGTCAGGACCTAACTGTTTCCAGCCAGCTTGGAGTTCTGCATTGTCTTATGCCATGTTGTCCCACAGTAAATCACAGGAAAAGAATATGCTGTTGTTTGTATCAGTTGATTGTAACTGTTCTAGAACTATAGCTATCACAGTATTAGAGATGATGTCTTAGGCATTTGGTTAAAATTATTTCTGCAGATATATCCAGCCTTCACCTCACATAAAAGAAACACTGTTTAAAAGATGTTGTTCCTCATTAGGTAAGCACAATGATGCTGCATACTTTTTGGAACGGATTTTTATTTTGTTGTTGTTATTTTCTTTAGCAATAATGATCTATTAGCAATTCTCTCACAGTTAAGCTTCTTATTTGGCTGAAATGCTGTGAAAAAGCAGGCAAGACTTATTTTGATTCATACTGACTAGGGAAGTGTTTATGTTTGTCCAAAATCCACCAGCTTTCCCAATAGCTCATTTCAAAATTTGAGGTGTTTGACTAGGAATTTGATTATAATGACAAATTATAGGAATTAATTTAAAATATAAAATAAAATAAAATATAAAGTTTCAAACCAAACATAGCTCCTTCCTTTTAATCAGCAGTTGTGTATGTAATTTTTCCCCTACTAACTAATGAGCTATGGAAATCAGGAAATATTTATTTTATAACAAGGAAAACCAATTTTTATTTTTATTATTGAATCTACTTCTTGGGGTG
>NW_022103896.1:49262642-49280347 GCF_000313985.2 Echinops telfairi | reverse complement strand
AAGGGTTCATGAGGGAGGAAGCAATGGGGAGGGAGGGAGGTAGGAAAATGAGCAGCCGATACTTAGGGCTCAAGTAGAAAGCAAATGTTTTGAGAATGATGATGGCAATAAATGTACATATGTGCTTGGCACAATGGATGTATGTATGGATTGTGATAAGAATTGTAGGAGCCCCCAATAAAGTGACTTAAAAAGTTTGACTTAAAATATTAAATCAAGAATTTTTTAAAGTAAACAAAATTATCTCTAACGTAATTGCTGAATCTAATTTTATTCAGTATTTTATGAAATTTTCCAATTGGAAACGATCCATATGGGAGAGAGTAATCCATCCTAACTCATATGAAATAGGAATTGACATTGGATCCTGTTAATCATCTTCCTCTGACCCCCATCTCACATATATACAGCTTTCAAGGTGACTGGACACTTGTAAATATTTTTCAGTTTCTACATGAAAAACTGCCAAGGCATCACCATTTGAATTGCTGTTGTAATGATACCGTAACTGTAGCAACCGTATGCTGATGAACTAGCTTCTAATAGAATGTGCTGAAAAAATTCTCCTGAGGTTTTAGCAGCTTGGTAAGCCAAAGGGGAACATATTTCAAATTAATTGTTCCCAATTTTATGTAATAAAAAAATCAGCCAGGCTCCTCTGTGACAATCCTACTTCATTGTGTCAGTACCGAAATCACACATTTAATTGACAAGTGACAGTTCCTTGCTGTTCTGTTTCCTCAGCTATTCATTATTTCTACTACCAGTGGGTGTGTGGGCTGTGGGCTGCTGAGAATGCCTATGGCGGTAGGAAGTCGTTGTAAATATGGTCGGTTCTGTGGAGTGCACTGAACAAAGGTCCCTTACTTTATCTGATAGCAATATCTCTGGCTGGTTGTTTATTGACTGGCTTTTAGTAAATTGAATTATATTTTATGCTTGCTAGAGAATTTTCTTTCTAAGGAAACAAGATTATCAACTTTTTTATAGTAAAAGGGTTTGTGTGTGTGTGTGTGTGTGTGTTAGAATTAATTGCTCAAGAGAAGAGAATAGAATTGGGTATCAGAAGGGTTACACTTGGGGGAGAGCTTAGAAATTTAGCCCCACCACCTTTCTTAACAAGGGAAAGCAATTTGAACAGGATCATCTCTCAAAGCCTTGCTTCGAATCACTATGCAAGAGAACTAGCATTTTAAAAATTCAGATTTTAAAAGGAATTTGATGTTCAGATAATTACTTAATATTTGACCTGTGCTCACAGAAATGCTCAAAGAAGATTTTCAGTCAGAAGGAAGGTGATCCAGCCTGAAATGTGTGTAGGCAAAAGGAAACGAAGAGTCACAGAAATTGTAAGAATGAAAGTAAATGTAAAAGATCTTGTTTGAATTGTTGTGAAAGACAAGTGTTCAAAGCAAAACATAGTAACATATTGTGAGATTTATAACATGAGAAATTAAAATGTGTAACAACAGTAAATAGGAGAGAAATTTTGATCATACTGTCAGGAAATTATATAAATGGTATCTTATTATTTGAAGATATACATTGCTTAGGGAAGCTGCTAAAATAAATTAGAAATAGTCAATAAATAAATAATTAGTCAACAGTGAAGATAAAATGAAATAAATAAATACGAGGCAGAAAAAGAGAAAAAACTGCAGCAACAACAATAAGAAACAGGAAACAGAAAACAACTAACAATATTGTACATGAAGTGACACTGATTACATTAAATGATATAAACACCAAGTTAAAAACAAAGGTAGGCAAATTTTGGAGGTGAGAAAGACTAACTTAAAAAGAACTCTTTTAAATGTAAAGATATAGATGGGCTCAAAGTAAAATGATTATGAAAGATGCACCGTGGAAATACTCATTAAAATAAACCAAGAGGCTATTGAATTAAATTAATTAATTTATTTTTAAACCTTCCGCTGTGAACTAGGTGAAGGTTTACAGAGCAGGTCATCAGTTTCACATTCAGTGATTCATACACAGTCTGTTAAAACCCATCCATTACAGGCTCCTTAATGGATTGTAACTTCACCCACTTCCTCCTGGTGTTTCCTAGTTCTGTTCGTCCTTTCCTAACCCTCTGAACTTTGTCCTTGGATAAATGCTTCCATTTTGATCTTAAATGGTTGACTAGGCTAATCCAGGGATGAGCTTAGTTCCAGACCTAACGGGTGACATAGGAAGGGCTACCCCCCCAAAAAACCCCATAAAAGCTCTGCTGGGTGGAGCGTTCTTAGTACTCCAGAGTGCTGCTTAGAAGTAAGGATGGCAAGACTTTGATACTTTGAACATATTGTCAGCAGAGGCCCGTCTCAGGAGAAGTCCGTGATGCTTGGTGAAGTGCAGAAGCAGTGAAAAAGCAGAAGGCCTTCGATGAGATGGATTGAGAGCCGCATGAATGAGCTCAGGCACAGGGACAATTGTGAGGATGATGCAGGGCAGCGTGGACTTTCGTTTGTTGTGGACAGGTCGCTATGGACAGGAGCTGACTTGAAGGCACTTAGCGAAGATCCAGAACAACACCGTGGCTTCCAGCGGCTTTACCACCTTCTTGGCATTTGTTGTTTTCTGGTTGTTGTTTTTTTCTTCCCAGTAATACTAGAGTGAGGTGATCATTCATTGTTTTAATTTGTATCTCTAGAGTGGCTAATGATTATGAATATTTTTTGATGTTTGTTGGCCCCTTAAATGTCCACTGTCCATTTTTAAATGGTATTATTTCTTTTCCTTGTTGAGGTAATGGAAATTTTGTATGCATTTTTAAGACTTGCTTGATATGGCGTTTCCCCCACTTTTTTCCAGTTTATGTGTCCTCTCTTTACCCTTTTGGTAAAATCTGTGACGCATACAAGTATCTAGTTTTATGCTGCCCCCTATCTAGTTGTCTTCTGTTGATAATGTATTTATGCCGTGCATTAGGGCCCCCAAGTTTTATCCTAAGTTTTCATTGATAATTATTATAATTCTAGGTTTTAAATTTAGGTCTTTAATTCATTTTGAGTTCATTTTTGTATATGGTGTGATATATAATCCGGCTTCATTTTTATGTAAATTGATATCCAATTTTGCCAGCACTATTTGTTAAAAAGATAATTTCTTGCCCACTTACCAGTAATATCATTTGGCCCTTTGTTAAAGATCGGTTGTCTGTAAGTGGATGGGTTAACTTCTGAGTTCTCCTTTCTATTCCATTGGTCAATGTATCTATCATTATATCTTTGTATCTTTGACTATGATGACCATATAAAAAATTCTGAGATTGGGGAGTATGAAGCCTTGTATTCAGCTGGTTTTTCTAGAGAAGTAAAGTAAGTGATGTGTGTATGTATGTGTGTATACATACATACACACTCACACACATACATACCCATATTTTGGGTATAAAATTCTATATACACGTTTCATATAGTTGTAATAGTGGGAAAGTTCAATCCAGTCAAGTTCCAAGTCTGTGCATGAGATGTTAAGCTCGAAGCTTCTCCTGACTTAGATATCTGTGCATACTGGATACCGGTCAGCCTAAAGTGAGCAGCAAGGCCACAGGTTGATGACCGCAGAGGCAGATGACTTCAAGGTCGGCGGGTCAAATTGCAGGTTTCTGAAGACTTCCAGGATTGACAAACGATGTGACTGGCCATTGGCTGAAGTCCAAAGAACTGTCGATGAGTCCGATGTAGAATCTAGAGGCAGCAAACAGCAAAGTCATCTTTCCAATGGTGTCTTTATATTGAAGGAGACTACACCTGCAAGGAACCATCCTTTTCGTTGCGTCCAGGCTGTGGCCTGAGTAAAGGTGTGGTAGTCCACCCTGTTCTTAGCTAATTGTGGAGGCTTGACTGATGGGCTCTGACTCCATTGGATTAGGTCACAGCATGAGGTCATGCTCGATGCATACCGCCAAGCCACTGAGAATCCCCACCTAGACAAGTTGACAGGAAACCTTGACTATCACATGCCTCCTACTGTTTTGCTTGTCTTTTGGGAATGCTTTCCTTATTTGAGGTCTCTCCTTTTCATATCGGTTTCGTGATTAGGTTTTCCATCTCTTTAAAAAACGATGATGCAATCTGCATTATATTCGTAGGCCACTTGGGGTCGTGTTGATGCTTTCACACTATTAAGTTTTCCTATCAATGAGCATAGCATATTCTTCCTAACTATATGAAGAACAAGGCATCAGGTTTGGAGGGAGACTTATTAACAACCTGTAATATGCAAATGATATAGTCTTGCTTGCTGAAAGCCAAGAGGATTTGAAGGACTTATTGATGAAGATCAAAGACCACAGTTTCCATATGGGCTTCACTTCAACATAAAGAAGGCACAAATTCTTTAAATTGGATCAATAAACAATATCATAATAAATAGTGAAACGATTGAAATTGTCAAGGATTTCATTTTACTTGGATCCACAATCAACACCCATGGAAGCAGCAATCATGAGATGAAAGGATGTATTGTATTGGGTAAGTCTGCGCAAAAAGATGCCTTTAAAACAGGGGTCCTCAAACTTTTTAAACAGGGGGCCAGTTCACTGTCCCTCAGACCCACTGGAGGGCCAGACTATAGTTTTTTTAAAAAAACTATGAACAAATTCCTATGCACACTGCACATATCTTATTTTGAAGTGAAAAAACAAATGGAGCAAAAACACCTAGTGGGCGGGATAAATGTCCCGGCGGACCGCATGTGACCCACAGGCTGTAAGGAAAGATGTCATTTTGAGGATTAAGGTGCATATGACTCAAGCCATGGTATTTTTTTTTTATAACTCATATGCACGTGAAAGCTGGACAATGAATAAATAGAAGTGGAGAGGAATAGAGGCCTTTAAAATTATTAGTGAAAAATATCAAGTATACCGTGAGCTGCCAGACTAAGGAACAAATCTGTCAGAAGAAATGCACCCAGAATATTCCTTGGAAACAGGGACGGTAAAACTTTGTCTTGGGCATTTGGGAAAGGCCATTAGGAGGGAGCAGTCCCTGGAGGACACTCCGTGAAAATAGAAGAGCTTCAATGAGATAGACAGGCATGGTGGCTGCAGTAATGGACTCAAACAGGAGCAATTGTGAGGATGGCGATGGAGCCATGTCATGTTACCTCCTGTTGTACATAGTGTTGTACAGAACCGGCTGGATGACATCTAAACACAACAATAGTAAACGACAGAACTATGAAGATAAAGAAAAGATGGGTGGTTTCCAGGGTCTGAAATAGAAAAGAGATTTATTACAAAGGGGTAAAATGAAACTTTTTTTTTTGGAGTGGTGGGAAATGTTCTGTTTGCGATTGTGGTGGTACATGCACAACAATTTGCTCTTGGTCAGAATTTATAGAAGTGTACATCCTAAAGTATGAAATTCGTACTGTATAAATTATGTCCTGATTTTAAAAGTTAAAAAAGATAAAAGTGGTTATAGAATGGAAGATCATCTTGAGATGAAATTTCTTATTTCAGAAAATAAAGTCTTGACGTCTTGGGAGGTATCACTTGGGTTTGTTTGTTATTAGTTTGACTGTGTCCTTAAGTGTCCTGTGAAGCACATTTAAAAATAAATGAAAAGTAAATATTAATCTTCCTGGATTTATCTTAATTTTTCCTGACTTCTTTTTCTTGGCTTTCTAATATTATCTTCACAAGAAAGAAACCTAAAAACTGTTAAGTGTTTTTGTATCCAGAGGTAGGATTAGAGGTTTGAAAATTTTCTTGCTTATGTAGTTTTCTATTTCCAATTTTCTGCTAATGGATATGTAATTATAACCATAAAATAAAGGAGCACTTCAAATTACCTTAAATATACTATATGAATATATCTAACTTTCTAGAGCTATATACACACTCACATATTCACCATCTATCTAATTCAGATTTTTTCCTAAGGAACTAATAGATATCGCTTCTTGGCCTTTTGGCTAAGATCAAGTGTAGGAACTAATAGATGTTGGTCACTGACATGTATTCACCGTGGGGCCTGTCATTTGCATCATTCCTGGACACCAATCATCTACTTATCAAAGTTACCAAAACCTCTATTACTCAGAAATAAACTGCTATTAACATTTCAGTTTTGATCCAGGTATGTGTTTCTTATGCATCAGCACGGATGTATAGTGTTTTCATCTTTCTGTTACCTCTCTAGCCCTTACATTGGTAAAATGAAAATGCCTCTGGGTCCACTGTTTACTCTGCTGCTGAAGGTATTGGAAATTGAAAATCTCTTCCTTTTTGTAAAAAAAAAAATGTAATTAGGTGGGGGTTTGCATTTCAAATCATTAACTCTGTAATCAACAGTTTAAACTACTAATGAATGTCAACACCACCCCCATGCCTCTCAATAGTGTACCCTTCACCCATTCCTTGGTTTCTCTTCTCTCTCTGGAGGACCACTGTATTCCGTTTCACCCGAGTTAACACTGGTCAACAGTTGAGTCCACGGCTTTATCATCTCTCCCCCGCCCTCTCCCACTGGGAAACCTCCAAAGACTGTTCCTTTTGCTATAAAAGCCTTTATCTTGCTCCCCATGCCCCTCATATCAGTGGTCTCATATAATATTTGTCCTTTTGTGATTGGATAATTTTACTCCATATAATGGCTCCAGGTCTCTCCCTATCATGAGGTGTTTTCATGGTTTTGTCATTGTTTTTAGCAATGCATAGATTACATTGTATGTATCACAGTCTCTTTAGCCATCCTTCTACTAATAGGAATTTAAGGTATTTCGGTTTTCTTGCTACTGTGACTAGAGCTGCGATGAACAATGGTGTGCATATGTCTGTTAATGTTATGACTTTTACTTCTTTAGGATATATATCCACCAAATTTCAGATAGATAGTCCCAGTTGTTGGAGGTAATGCCATATAGCTGTGCATGGTGACTGTGCATACTTACAGTTGTATCAACAGTGTATGAGCCCTGCAAGCCCTTGGGAGCCTCTCCAGCATTTGTCATTTGGGGGACTGTTGTTGCTGTTTGTTGTCTTGTTCTGTACTCGGCTGTCATTGTAGGTGTAAAGTGGCATTTCACTGTTGTTTTCATCTGCATCTCTGGCATGGCTAGTGATTGTGAGCATTTCTTCATGTTTGTTGACTATCTGGATGTCATCTAGGTGAACTGTTTGTTCATGGCCCTTGACCACTTTTTAATAGGATTGCTCACCTTTTCCTTATGGAGGTGTGAATGTTTTAGATCTTAGAGATTGGTCCCTTGTCCATTGTGTTGCTCTTGAAAACTGTGGGTTTTCCTTTTACTCTTTTGATGAATTAGTTTGGTGCACATAATGTTCTATGTTTAGTCGGTCCCAGCCATTTACTTTGCTATCCACTGTGAATGCGACCTTCACTATATTTGAGTGTGTTTATGCCCTGGATTATGGGCATTAAGTTGGTCCCTGTTTTCTCATTAATGATATTTGTGTTTTTGGGATTCACATTTAGATCTTTGAGTTTCTTTTTCTATATGGGTTGATATACAGGTTGTACTTCATTATTTTTTTTTGATAGAGATCCATTTTTTCCAGCATCATTTGTTGAAGAGACTATCTCTTTTCCATTTAATTTATTTTTGGTCCTATGTCAAAGAGCCGTTTTCTATAGGCGAATGAATTTATTTCTGGCTTCTCTGTTCTGTTCCATTGGCCCACGTATCTATTATATCAATACCAGACTACTTTAACTCTGTAGCTGTGTAATAGAATTTGAAAATGGGTTTTGAGATTGGGAAGTGAGAGGATGGGGGTGGTGTTGGCATTCATTAGTAGTTTAAACTGTTTTAGTATTTTCTGCTTTCTTTTTGATGGAGACTTTTCTGTTTTGCTTTAGTATTGTTTTACTTATTTACTTTTGGTATGTTTCTCTGTATATGAAATCCAGAATAGGTAAAGCTACAGAGACAGTGACTGCATTAATGGTTTCTTGCTGGGGTATGGTAGGAGAGGCTGGTGGAGAAATGGGGATCTAATGATAAAGAACACAAAAAAGGAGAAAACTGTTCTAAAATGGATTATGGTGATGATTGTATAGCTCTTTTAAATATGATTGAACTACTGAGTTGGATGATATGGGAATTAAATGCCAATACAACAGTTAACGGTGAATCTGTAGAGACAAAAACTAGATGAAGGATTTCTGGGGAGAATGGCAGGGGAGGGGTGGGGTCAATTATATCAAGTGAATATAAGGAGTACAGAAGGAAGAAATGTTTTGAAGCTGATTGTGATAGCAATTGTACAGTACTTCTTGATATGACTGAACTATTGAATAATATGATATCTGGATTATGTCCTAATAAAATGGTTTTAAAAATGACAATCGTTGTTATTAAACTTTATAGCTGAAAGAATTCCATGTGACTGTTAAAAATCAAAACAGCCCTTACCCTTGCCACTGAGGATAGGCAGAGATGTCACAAGTGCAATGATTCATTGCGTGACCTTCAAAAGAGAAAAAAGTAAATTGCATGGCTTTGTAATAAAATGTGAGTTCTAAGAGACAAGTCATACACACTCTCAGCAATCACAATAGAAATAAACATTTTTATTACTGAAAAACCCATCGGGACAAAACATACACGGAAATGACAGCATTAGGAAAAGACTAGAACAAAAATAATCAACCGGAGGCCACTTGAGATCCGCAGCATGGGAATCTCCCTACTTCTTTAATTGTGCTTAAGTCTGGGAAGACAGCAGAGAAGCCAAGCAAGAAAACCTCTTGCTTTTATGAATTGCTAGTCAACGTTTTTGTAACTCTGTAGATGGAGGATTAGAGCATTTCATCATGTTTGGAAAAAGCTAAATACATTTCGTTTAAAATTCAGATCTTCTAGCAATACTGATAGAGTAACCTTTCCCAGAAATACCTTTACATGAACCTGTTTGGGGCACATAGTCTTGATATTTGGTTGTGAGTTCAGCTCCAAGTTATGATTTCTTAAATTGCAAACTCTAATAACTTACTGCTAATGCCGAATGCAATGTCTGGTTTCTACCTCTGACCTGCACAAGGGAGTTGAGTGCTAATGGAGAAACTGAGAGAAGGTGGGAACAGCTGCTCAATTGTTCAAATGCTCGAGTTAGTATTCTTTTGGGGTACTGGGGGATCTGAATGCCCTTTCTCCTGAGGCTTGCATCCCAGGAGGGCAGAAACCTTACCCAGAAGCCCGTTGTCTTCTAAGAGGTACAGAACTAGTATCTTCTAAAAAGGGTTGAAAAGCAAGGATGATACTTGACCCAACCCTTGGTATTTTCAATCACCACATATTCATGTGAAAGTTGGACATTGAGTAAAGTAGACTGATGAAGAACCAATGCATTTGAATTATGGTGCTGGCAAAGAATATTGAACATACCAGGGGCTTTCAAAAAAACCAAACAAATATATTTTGGGAGAAATTCAACCAGAAAGCTTCTTAGACCCAAAGATGGTGAGACTGTGTCATATTATCAGAAAAGATAAGTCCCTTGAGAAGGACATCATGCTTGGTGAAGTAGCGGGAAAGAAAAAGAGGAAGACCTTCGACAAGAATAAGTATCACTGAAGAGGGGGAGAGCATCAGTAAAGATTGTCTTTATCCATGTTGTTGTTAGGTGCCGTCAAATTAGTTCCAACTCATAGCAACCCTGTGTACAACAGAATAAAACATCGCCTGGTCCTGTGCCCTCCTCACAATCGCACTAATGTTTGAATCCACTGATATAGCTGCTCTGTCAATCCTTCTTGTCGAATTTACTTGATGCAAGATGACTCAGTGTTGATTAGCTGTTGAACATGTAATTGTTTGTTCAATCCAGGGATTCCCCTGTAGCTATAAAAGAGAAAACACATGATTCTAGCCTTTTAGCCCTTCTAAAGACTTTTGATAGTACTTACCACTCTCCAAACCTAATAGAAAACAAATTAACACGGAAGCCAAATATAGACAGACAAACTCACTGCCAGTGGGTTGATTCTGATTCACAGCAATGCTGTAGGACAGGCGAGGCCTTCCTCAGTGGTTCCAAGACTGTCGATATTTACAGTTGTGGGAAAGCCTCGTCTTTCTCCAGCAAAGTGGCTGCTGGTGGTTTCAGATCACTGATCTTATGGTTAGTTAGCAGCCCTTCATCAGCTAGGGTAGGTAATTTCCAGAATCAGCAGGAGATACACGGAACATGGATCCAGAGGCAAACATACCTGACTGACCCAGAATGGCTGCAAGTGGCATGACACAAACCGTTCCCAGGCCTAGACGTTTTATTTTGTCTAAACTTTATTCATGAGGGATACTTAAACCAGCAGACCAAGATTATTTTCTAGCTTGATAAATGGCATGAGCCGGCAGATTCACGTTGATAACAAAACATGGGGTATTAAGAAAAGGAATTTCTTCTTCCACTTGGCACAAAGAGTGTGTTTAAAAGAAGTTCCAGCCCATGTTCCCAAAGGAGCAACAGAAAAGAATGCGAACTTAGGACGGCGGCTGCAGCCAGGGAAGCACCATGGACTAGATGGAACTTCTCTCTCCAAGCGGGTGGTACCCAGAAGTGCTGGCCACAGACGTGCCAGAGGGATGTGGTTGGGAAAAGCTCAGCTATATTAGAAGAGATAGTCTCAAGGATGTTACAGGAAAAAGCAATTGTGTGGAAGTCCTGAAATCTGTAGGAGAAGAAAGTTTGACACTACTCCTCAGACCTGTTGATATAATGTGGTAGAGTTAGAATGAGCCTTTGGCAATAATCACCAGATAATCTCTGTAATCTGAGCAATTAAGGGCTCCCTTTTCAGATTGTTGTTGTTTTTAGTTGCCATAGAGTCAGCTCTGGCCCATGGTGACCCAAGTGTAACAGAACAAAATGTTTCCCTTCCTCACAATGAGAAGCATGCTTGAGTCCTTCGTTGCCTTCCAACCAAGGGGGTGCTTCTAGCACTATATCTAACGACATTATCTATTGTTAGAATATGCAGTATACAGCTAGTGCTAAAAATATAGGCATTGGAACGGACTCAATGGCACCTATGATTAACAATAATCATATTAGACATAGTTGCTAGCCTATATTTGGTATATATGAGCTGGGTGCTATGCTAAATTAGTGCATTATTTCATTTAAGCTTCACAGTGATCTTTTGGGGTAGGTTTTCTTCTGCATTTTTAAGTTCATGAGCATCAGGCCTACATTGAAGTCATATCACTGATGAGTGGTAGATTAGGATTTGAACCTGGGCCATTTGACTTCATTGGCTTCTTTCTCAGCCATTAAACTAGCTTTCCAACTCTATAATCTTTGTAGTGTGATTATAAAGTTTCATCAATCTTAACAGTGGCTATGCTTTGACTTTTTTTTAAAGGGATAAATTTAGAAATTTTTTCTAGGTCAGGCACATTATAGAAAGAAGGTTAAGCTTCTCAAGAAGTGTGTGTATTGCCCCCAAAGGATAAGACAAGTGTACATGCACTTACACCCCCAGAAATGGTATTTTGGCCTAGATCAATCTGGCCAGTTGCCATCCATCTGGCTGTGCATCCTGCTTGACTTCTTCAGTAATTTGACTCATTGAAGCTGCATGCAAACAAGCCTTCAACTCGGGAGCCCTCTTAAGAACAGAAATAAAAATCCTCTGCAGATGTGACTAAACAAATGCAAAGCAAGGAAGTTTCTACTTAGAAAGTACAGCTGATCCTTTCTCACACCATTTGAACTAATAATGCCAGAAGGAAAACTTCTGTGTTGGATAATAAAATGAGCATTTCTTCCTGAGAAATTCAGTCTTCTGTGAAATGACTGGGGGTTCCCAGAGATAACCCACAATAGTCAAACTACACTCCTTGCTTATCTTAATGCACCGGTGATTTTAAACTTCAGCGTCTGATGTGTGTGTGTGTGTGCGCAACCAAATTTCAGCTTGTAATAGGATGCTCTGGAACTGCTCTGGTTTATTTTGGGGGAACAACACACAAAGTATTTTCTTGTGTTTTTTTTAAGTCAAAGACATATGAAAAACTATGTGGTACTTTAGTTCATCATATGTGCAGTTAAAGCTTCTCACATGTTTTAGTCTTTATTTTTTTAGCTAATAAAAATTTCTTAGATTGAATTAAAAACACGAATGACAAAGAAAAGCTATGATAGGTTGTACTTCATCAAAATTAATATCTTGCTTTGCAAAAAAGTGTCAAAGACAAACAAAAAGTGTTTAAAACAATCACAAGTGAACCATATAAAACAATCACAAGTGTCTAAAATAATCACAAGAACATATTTGTCAAAATCTTTGCAATGAAGACTGGGTATCCAGAATACCCCAAAGACTCTCACACGCCATTAGTCAGAAAATCAACAGGAAGCTCAGCAAGGTAGCAGCTTAGACAGGCATACTTAGCTGTTCTCTACGGCAAGGCACAAGAAGCCAAATGAAATATAAACATGGCAGTCTTGAATTCCTGAACATCAAAATGGAAAGATGGAGAATTATACCAAATATTGAATGTGAGAAGAAACTTGATGAAAACAGGAAAAAAAGGAGAAAAACACATGGTAAGTGCCCTGCCAGTAGACCCAGCATACACTGTCCTTCTTGAGACAAAGCAAGCAATGTCCCCAGATGAGGGGCATCACCAGGCAACCTCAGGAAATCCCTAGTGGGAGAGAGATACAGTGCAACACACCCGGAGTGATGGAAAGTGAAAATCCAAGCTAGACCTAAGGACAGAAAGTGCAAACAAAAGCTCCAGTGACCCAGACATCTATGGGGCAAAGAGGGTCCTAGAAAAGAGGGACAGAATAACTTCACAGCCATGGTTCCCCAGTCATTTAGATTGACTTTCAGTGGTGACTCAAGACACTAGACTTAAGGGACCCTTCTCTACTTCGCACATTGGGTTAGGGTAGGTCTCCGTGCCAGTGACCATAGGAGTATGGATCCTCTACCTCCCCATCCTCCTGGTGGCCAGAGGCATGGCACCTCCCAACCTCCACCACCTTATAATCATTGCAGGGCCTTTCTGATCCCTTTCTGCCTTGTGGTCCACAGCATGTATTCCTACACTGCCAAACAGATGACCACTGGTGCATTTACCTATAGATTGTTGTACACCCCAACCCCTCCTGGACAATATCCAGGAAGTCCCAGGAGCCTGACTGTACATGCAGTGGCACCTCTTAACTTGCTATCTACTAAGATGACAATTTGTTCATGTAGAGGGCCTATCACATTTTTTTTGGGAAACACTCCCCTATAGAAGCCATGGGGATGTGCTGCCCTGAATCCCAGAGGATGTACTAACTACTAGCACCACCCTAAAAGGAGTCCACAGACCCAAACAAACTGTGCAGTGATGTTGGCAGCCAACATTTGTCACCCAATATCATGGAAAACATTGTTCTCCCACCTCAACTCACATTAATGTCTTAAAGACAGTAGACAGTAACTGCTGCATAAAGAAGAGGATGAGACAGTTCTAACAAGTGAACAAAATAAAGGGACAGGAAATCATCTTAAGAAGATAGAGGAATAGACCTGCCTGACAAGGAATGCTAGTGGCATAGTGAGTGAGTTGTTGGGCTGCTAACCAGAAGTTTGGCAGTTCAAAAGCACCAGGAAGGGTGCTTGGGAGGAAGATGAGGCTTTCCACTCCCATAAAGATTTGCAGTATCAGAAATCCACAGAGGGAAGTTCTACTCTATTCTATAGGGTCACCATGAATCAGACTGACTTGATGGCAGTGTTTTTGAGTTTATATGCAGCATCCTATAAGAGATAGAAGAAAACATACACCCCAAACTCTAGAAGACTTCAGTGAAACAATGCAAATATAAAAAGATAAACTAAAAATTAGAAATGATTAACAACTAGCTGTTGAGAAGAAAAATAATGAAATATTGAAAATAAAAATTTAACTGAAAGGGCACAGACGTAGAATTGAATCAGTGGAGGAAAGAATCAATTAAATAGAGGACAAGTCCATCAGTGCTAACCCGTTTGCAGAACAGTCAGATAAAAGGATGAGGAAATATGAGGATAAGCTGAGTTATGTGAAACACTATCTAGGGAAAGAGTTTAAGAGTAACTGGAATTCCAGAGTAGGAGCAGGGCAAAAGCACAGAGAGAATTTTCTAATATTTATCAACAAGAACTACCTTAATATCATGTAAGCTGAGAGAATTGACATTCAAAAAGCTCAATACACCCCATAATCATAGGCATCCCCCCAGAAAATCACAATAGCATATCTAAATCCAAATTTCCAAAACCAAATTAAAGAAAGAATTATTAGAGAAGCTTATGATAAATAAAATATCTCCTACAAAGGAACGTCACTAAGCACTGATTTTTTTGGCATAAGTCTTAGAGGCAAGAAGGTAGTAGGATGACATATATATTGAATCCTGAAAGAAAATAATTGCCAGCCAAAAAACATAGAGACAGCAAAATTGACTTTAAAATATGATAACAATCTAGCACATTTTTAGGGGGGGAAAACAAAAACAGAAATTAAAGGGATTTGTAAAAACCAGACCAACCTTACAAGACACATTAAAGGGAATCCTTTGGACTGAGAATCAACATCAGACAACAACCTGAGATCAAGACACATGATAGCATCATCCAGATACCAACACAGAAAAGGAATTCACAAAAAATAAATCAAACTGGAAACAGGAAACCAGAGAGGTCAATCTATTAGCAATAAAAGTTTCAAAACCAAAGGAGAAATAAATGATATAGTTATAAAATTTCCATATGGGAGGAAATCAAGGTGGTATTAAAATATAATAGACTATTTTAAATTTAGGAAGATAAAGATGAATTTCCAAATACATAAATGGCACTCAATGTCTGGGCTCCAAAATGTATAAAATAAAATTTAGCTACACAGAAAATATAAGTAGACAGTTCTACAATAATGAGAAGAAGCAATGGCAAGCGCTCATTGATAATTGGAATGTGGGTCATTACGCAGTGTAATGCTAGGACAATTGGAATTTATTTTCAAAACTAAAGTGAAACAAATGAAGTTCAATATCACAGGCAATAGTGAATGAAAATGGATTATTTTTGGCCATTTAAAATCAGACAATCACATGGTTTACTATGAAAGCAATGACATATTGAAAAGGGATGGCATCATATTTTTCAACAAAAAAGAATGTTTCTTCAAGATCTATCCTGAAGCACAAGAGAGCAATTCTATCAGTGGTAGAATGATGGTGATACAGCTACCATTCCAAGTCATATAAATACTATCCATATTTACACACCAACCACTAATGAAACATGGGAAAATTGAACGGTTTACGAACTTCAGGAGTTAACCAACTTACTAATGAAAATTGATCAGACATGCAATTGAAATCCATGAATAGTTACTGGTGATTGCAATGAAAGAACTGAAAAGATTAGTAGTTCATAGGAAATGTGGCTTGGTGATAAAACCAAGACTGAAGATTGCCAGATAGAAAGTTTCAAAGTTAACTCCCTATTCATTGCAAATGCTTTTACCAACAACATCAGCAGTGTTTATGCACATGGATTTCTTTGGGCAGAATTCACAGAAAACAAACTTACTACAATTGTGCGTAAACAAGTAATTAGAGAAGTTGATTGGATGAAGAAGAATGCAGCATCAGTATTAGAGGGAAGCTTATGAACAAGCTACTATATGCAGATGATATAACTGGACTTGCTGAAAGTCAGGATGACTTGAAGCCCTTATTAATGGAGCTAAAGGATTGCTGTTTTCAGTATGGATTACAATGGGATGTTAAGAAGATCAAATTCCTCACCACTGAGCCAAAAGCATGATAAATGGAGAAAAGATTAAAATAATAAAAAATTCTGCCTTGCTTAGATCCACAATTAATGCTCATGAAAGCAGTAATCAAGAGATCAAATGACATTGCATTGGGTAAATTTGCTGCACAAGGCTTCTTTAACGTTTTGAAAAGCAAGGATGTTACTTTGAGGACTAAGGTGTGCCTGATCCAAACCATGGTGTTTTCAATGGACTCATATGCATGTGAAAGTTGGACATTGAATAAGGAAGACTGAAGAAGAATTGATGCATTTGAATTATGGTTCTGGCCAAGAAAATTGAAAGTACCATGGAACGCCCAAAGAAAAAACAGATCTGTCTTGGAGGAAGTAAAACCAGAATGTTCCTTAGAGGCAAGAATGGGCAGGCTTTGTCTCACATATTTTGGCCATGCTGTCTTCTCAACGAGATAGATTATCACCGTAGCTGTAATAATGGGATCAAACATAGGGATATGGTGAGGATGCTTCAGGATCAAGCATGTTTAGGTCCGTCGCACATAGGGTCACTATGAGTCAAAACAGACTTGCCGGCACCTTACAAGAACAACGTTTGAGGAAAGGGAGGATGAAGAAGCTCAATAATATCACCAGTCTGGATAAGGTCAGGGCCTGACTGCAGAACAGGGCCATCAGTTGTTTCCATATAAATTCTCGTTGAGTTGAACAAAATTTCAACAGGTCCACAAGAATCCAGGACCAAGTCTACTCCTCTTGGCAGTCCTACGCCTGTGCAGAATCTGAGAGTGCACTACTGTATAGGGTTCTGTGGAGGTTACTTGAAACTTCTAGTCTACCTTCTCCTTATAAAACTGCTTAGTCTATTTCACTTGAGAGCATCTCAAGAATAGACGTGTAACTAGTAATACCTATATGAAGTACTCAGTGGTGGTATTCAAATAATTTAACAACAGGTTTGCTGAACTAATGACTGTTTTATTACTTGAAAAGCTATACTGACAGGTAGTTTACGATTTCATATATTAACACTTAAATAAGGACCATAAAAAGGTACACAAAACTAGATGATAAGAGTTTAAAACTATTAATGAAAACATTAAATAAGACCTTACAAAAAACAATAAAAGGTGTTAAGATATTTCCATATTGCTTGTTGTTGGCATCCTCACTTCCAGCATTCTTTACATATCTGATGATGCTCAGATAGACATTCTGAGAGATTAAAACCACGTAAAGAATTACAGAGAAAATAATTGTGATGAGATGTTTTACTTTAAATGCAAACACAATGATTATTTTCTAATTGGCCTACCTCTAAAGGAATGGGATCCTACTCCTATAGTGAAAAGATGCTTAATATTGGTTGAGTATCAAACCCAGACCTGCTTTCTGTAGGTAAAGTCCAACCAACTGCGCCATGGGTTTCTGAATCTTTTTCTAGTTCTGGGCATCATATATATCTTCTGTTAATACTTCTCTCTTCAGGCAAGTCGGTTAACATGTTAAAGAATCAAACTGTGAATCTTTTTCAATGTCAAGGAGTTCAGCTTGGCTGCATTTACTATAGCATATTAATGGAACATGGCTTCCAGAGTCAGACCACTTGGATTCAAACTCAAACTCCACCACGGATTAGTTGTGAAAACTTGTGCTCTTTCCATAACCTTGCAATCCTGCAATTCGCTCTTTGGTGCGAGAGAAAGTACAGCCTCCTTACTAATACTGAGTAGTTTTAAGGGTTAAATGAGATGAAGCATGCACAGTATTTAGCATTTGCTTTACTCTGGTGGTGCTGTGGGATAAGTATTGTGGTGCTAATGGAAAGGTTGGCAGTTCAAACCCAGTAGCTGCTTTAAGGAAAACAGATGAGACAATCTTCTGTTAAGGTTTGCAGCCTCAGGAACACTATGGGCAGCACTGCTCTGTGTTACTGGG
>NW_022103896.1:49260855-49262315 GCF_000313985.2 Echinops telfairi | reverse complement strand
AAAAAAAACATTTATAATTAAACCTCAACATAATCTTCCCATACTTTCTGGTACTTCATTTCAACATGTAATCTGTGTTTAAACTAAGCTTTGATCATCCAATTAGAAATGATTTGATTTATCCCTTGTCTACCCCCACATCTCTGCATCTCTAGATCACACTTGTCAAGATTTGGATCAAATGCTGCCCCTTTCAGTTCTTACTTTGAATCTTTAATTGGAAGCTTCCTCAGCTAGAAATGGTTTCTCCGAGTGCAGTGTTTCTTAATTCTCACTATAAATCATAAGAACTTGGATGGCTTGTTACACCACATATGGGTAGGCCTGAGAATATGCATTCTAAGCTATTCACAGGTGGTAACGATACTGTGAGTTCATGAGCCTTTGAGACCACTGCCCTAGGGTTTGTTAAAAACAACCACCAAAAAAGAGGAAAACAAAAAACTCAAACACACAAAACACCTTGCTGTGGGGTCAGTTCCAACCCTGTGCTGGAGAGCAGAGTAGAGCTGCTCCTTGAGGTTTCCAAGCTGTAATCAGCAAGGGGCAGTTGAGATCACACTTGTGGGATGGAACTGCCCACCTTCCAGCTAGCAGCCATGCTCTTACTCACACTGCACCACCTGGTGTCCTGACTGGCAATTACGACAAATAGTTTGCATTTTGCTCATTTGTGTACATGCCACACTTCTTATTAGAAAGCAGACTGAGCCTATTAATTTTTATGCTTCTTTTCCATAGCATTATCATATTGGAGGGAGGAATGTAAACAATATTGTTTGACTAAGAAAATGTGAACAGAGTCCAGAGAAGGTGATGGTTACAAGGGACAATTAATGCTAAAAGAGAGTGCTAAGAACTTGCTATTTGCTGAGGAGCCCTGGTGATATAGTGATTTACAAGTTGGCTACTAATTGCAAGGTCATCAGTTCAAGACTAGCAACATCTCTAAGGGAAAAATATAAAGCTTTCTACTCCTGTAAAGGTTGACAGTCTCGGAACCCCACCAGGGCACTTCTATATCCTATATGGTCTCTGTGAGTCAGAATGGACTTTATAGCAGTGTGTGTTATTTGCAAGATAGTGATGGTAGAACTTCACACACCTTATCTTGGTTGACCAAATGACAACTCTTTGAGTGTCAACGTCACTATTATTCCCATTTTATAGATGAGCAATGACCCTGAAAGAAGAAGTAATTTCCTCAATACCAGCCTGCTAGCCTACAACAGAAGTGGAATTTTAAAAAATCATTTTACTGGGAGCTCATACAACTCTTATCACAATCCATACATCCATCCATTGTGTCAAGCACATTTGGACATTTGTTGCCATTATTATTCTGAAGACATTTGCTTTCTACTTGAGCCCTTGGTATCAGCTGCTCATTTTCCCCTCCCTCCCTGCCCCCCTCCCTCATGAGCCCTTGATAATTTATAAATTATTATTTTGTCATATCT
>NW_022103896.1:49258227-49259372 GCF_000313985.2 Echinops telfairi | reverse complement strand
GTCCTCAAGGCTTGGTGGGCCAGGATGTGCTCCACTCTCTCTAACTCCCACTTCATTTGCTCCTGTGTGCTCTGATCAGACATGTCCTCCCTCAGCTGTAGCTTCAGTGCTGTCCTCTGAAGTAAATTCTTCTGGGGGGAGGGGTGGCTGTCCATGTAGTTGGGATTGGGGCTTGCTCCTCAGACCTCTCCACTGGTTCCCTACTCCATGCCAGTATGTTGCAATCATACCATGGAGCACTGGGTTGAAGTCTGTTCCCTTTTTGCCTGTGGAGATATAAACAATATCCTCCCCTTGGGTGGGTTAATGCCCTGTTCCCCAGCTACCTATTCCCCCCCACCCCTTTCCCCACCTCACTGTTGGTTGGCTACCATATGTACCCTTGGATTTGGTCTGGCTCCTGTCATACCACCTGGACCTCATCCTAGGAATGTTTGTAAACAGTAGCTTTTCCCCTATGCTACTTTTGCATTATTTTTCTTTTAAGCTGACCTCAGGGAACTCATATTGTGCTTGTCCTTTTGTACTTGGCTTACTTAGCTTAGCACAATTTCCTCCAGTTCTTCCCATGTGGCTATGTGCTTCATGCATTCATCACTACTTTTTAGTGATGCATAGTACTCCATTGCATGTATTACCACAGTTTTTTAATCCATTCATCTTTTGATGGACATTTGGGTTGTTTCCAAGTCCTTACAATTGTGAACTGTGCCGCGATGAACATTGGAGCACAGATATCTGGCCGTGGTTTGTTTCTTACCTCTTCTGGATATATGCCTAATAGGGGGATTGCTGGGTAGTAAGGTAGCTCGATTTCCACCTGTTTTAGATATCACCAAATCGATTTCCATAGTGGCTGTACATACCTACATGTCCACCAGCAGTGGGAGAGAGTTCTCTCTCTCCATAGCCCCTCCAACACTTGTTGCTTTCTGATTTTTTGAATTGGGCTATCTTTGAGGGTGCTAGGTGGTATCTCATTGTTATTTTAATTTGCATTTCTCTTATGGCTAAAGATCGGGAACATTTTCTCATATGTTTATTGACCAGCTGGATTTCTGCCCCTGTAAAACTTCTGTTCGGGTCCTTTGCCCACCTCCTCACTGGGCAGTTTTTTTCATTTTGGAAGCTAGCAGAGTACTGTC
>NW_022103896.1:49241403-49257408 GCF_000313985.2 Echinops telfairi | reverse complement strand
TTTGTGGATTGGTGTTGGACATATGGGCTAATGTTGGACTTGTGGGCGTGGGCAGCACTGGGTTGGGATGTTTTCTGGATGTGCACTTACTCTTTATATAAAACTCTCTCTCATATATATGATTTTCTGTGGATTTGTTTCTCAAATGTACCTAGATTAACACACTGGGTTTCAGATCTTTTCCATTGGTCTGAGTATCTGTCATTATACCAATACCATGTGGTTTTGACCACTGTGGCTGTAGAATATGTGCTAAAGTCAAGTAAAGCAAGCCATCCCATTGTGTCCTTCTTCTTGAGGCGTTTTCTGCTAATTGAGGGCTTCTTCCCTCTCCATATGAAGTTGGTAATCAGTTTTTCCATCCCTTTGAAGAACAATGAGGGTAACTGTATCAGCATTGCATTAAGCTTATATAGTACCTTGGGCCGAATTGACATCTTTACTATATTGAGTCTTTCAATTCACAAGCATGGGATATTCTTCCATTTGGTGAGGTCACCTTTGGTTTCTTGTAATAGTGTTCCGTAATTTTCCTCATATAAATTTTATCCAAGATTATGATTGCAACCCCTCCTTTTTTTAATTGTTCTTTGCTTGGTATACTTTTCTCTAGCCTTTGATTCTCAGCCTATTTTTGTCTGTATTCTTGAGAGTTGTCTCCTGTAGGCAGCAGATTGATGGGTTGTATTTTCTAAGTCAGTGTGCTAACCTTAGTCTTTTAATGCTTGAGTTCAGTCCATTGATGGTCATGGTTATTATGTCCATCTGTGGACTCTGTGATGTCATCTTATACCTTTTGTGTTGAGTCTTTTCCTACCTCCCTTTCTTATTAGTGTGTTGTATCTGTGCATGTGTGTGTGTGTGTTTCAATCTTGACTTCTTTCCACCCTTAAGCCAGTGCTATCTTGGGGGTTGTTTTCTCTCTTGGTGGGGTTCTTCTATGTGGCGGTCTCTTATTTATGCTTGGTGAGTGCTGTTTTTCAGCCCATACTGTGTCTGCAAGGAATTTTTGTAGGGCTGGGTTTCTTCTAACGTATTCTGTGAGTTTTTCCTTCTCTGGAAAACTCTTACTTCTCCATCTATCTCGATAGATAATTTGGTTGGGTAGAGTATTCTTGGATTTGTGGTATTTTTCAATTTTTGGAATATGTTACTCCACTCTCTCCTCTTCTTCATAGTGTTCACTGATAGGTCTGAGCATATTCTTATTTGGAAACTCTTATATGTGATTACTTGTTTTTCCCTAGCTGATCTTATGATTTTCTCCATTTCCTCAAGGTTGGATAGTTTCACTGTTATGTGACTTGGTGGCTTCTTCTTGGGATTCAGTCTAGCTGGTGTTCTTTCAACCTCCTGAATGGTTGCCTGGTTTTCATTCATTAAGCTGGGGACATTTTCCTCCAAGAATTGTCTCACTGTTGTTGCATATGACCTCTTTGTTGTGGTTTCCTCCGGTAATCCAATTATTTTGAGGTTGTTCCTCATCATAGCATAAGACATAGCTCTTAGGTTTTCTTCAGCTTCTCTGATGATCTTTTTAGATTTTTGTTCCTGTTTGTTGAAATCTGCTTGGCTGTCTTTGAGGTCACTGGTGCAGTTCTCTCCCTCCACCAGTTGGTTGGCCAAGTCCATGAGTCTGCTACTGGTTTTTGTTATCTCCTCCTTAAGCTCTTGTATTTCCCTTTTGTGTATGGCCTTTATGTCCTGTATAATTTAGATCCATTTTCTGTATTGTTTCCCACATATCTTGTATGACTCCTAACATCATTCTGAAAATTTCTTTCTGTGACAGATCAATGTCTGCTTCTTCTATGCTCATCATTAGGTTCGGGACATCTTATTCCATTGCCTTTTGTTTCTCCTGTTCGTTGAGGTTGTTGGGGCTGGTTGCTGTTTGTGTTGCACTGTTTTAGAGGAGCCAGGTGCCATTTTACAGGCAGTCGAAGGGTACTGGATTTCTCTGGGAGACTCGTAGGAATGCTTCTTTGAACTGCCAGCAGCTAATTTCACTATGGAATTGGCTTACCACTTTATCGTCCTGTGTCTTCACTCTCCCTAGTCAACCAGTATTCTGCTATTTGGAGGGCAAGTTGGTTGGGTGTTTGTGGACCCACGAGGATGGTGCTGTACTGGGTGATCTCACAAGAAGCAGTGGTGGTGTGACCCATGGCAGGTTGGGGTGCTGCAGAGGGCATGCATAAGTGCCCACTGCGATGGGAGTGCTACAGGTGGCTAGTGGGTTGCCCACGTTAGTGTATAGCACCGTGAATGATGGGTTGAATTGCTCTGGTCAGGTAGATCACTGTGGAGGTTGGGCAGAGGTTCCTGCAGCAATATGGAACATTGGCAAGTGCTGGCTGAACTGCCTTAGGCAGAGTAAGGCACTATGGCAGGCAGGAGGAAGTTCACTCAGTCACGTGGGATCATAGAGGATGGGTTGGAGCTCACCCAGCCATGCAGGCAGGCTTTCCCCAGTCATGTGTTAAGCTCTGAAGAGGGCGGGCTGGCAGAATTTCCTTGGGAAGAAGTTGGGCAGATATTCCCTTGTGGAGGGTGCATGGGCTTTCTCCAGCTTCGGGTTACACTGCAGAAGGTGGAGCTCTCCCAGCTGGATGGAGGGTAAGTGCGAATGCCCTAGGCTAAGGGGAGTGGTCTGGAGGTCAGCAGTGGCATGTGAGAGAAAAGGGAATACAAAAAGAAAACTAAACTAAACTATGCCCACTGAGACTGTGGGAGATAGAGAGAAGAGAGGGAAACAGAAGTAACAATAGAGCTGAGCCCTGATCCCAAATCACGAGGCTGGAGGGGTTTAATCCCTGCCCCGACGTGGCAGCAAGATGCAGCTGTATTGTGATAAAGCCCCGGCACCGGCTCCAAATGATCTCAGCTTTGGCTGAGACAGTGGCAGGGCAAAGTTTGTAAAACCCTAGCCAGCCTCCACTGTGGTAAGCCAAAGGCCCTCAGCTCCTCAAAACTTAGTGAATCTGTGCCTACTTAAATTTATGATGCTCCTCCTGTGCCCCAGAAGTGTGGAATTTCCCTCTTAGTAACTCTCCTGCGCTGATTTCTGCGGAGTCCCTCTGGTATGTGTTACTCAGGCATCATCTTCCCTGATGCCTCCAGAACTGGAATTTAAAGCAAACTATTTCAGAATCCAATGCTGTACTCTCTCCTACTGAAAGACCAGGGCTTGGCATAGTCACCACTGTTTACTTGCGTCATTAGCTGGTAGCTGTGTGCTCTCCTGTAATGAGTGACTTGTAGATGCTTTTATTGTTCAGATATATTTGCAGATTTGGCAGGGTGTGCTTTTTATCTTTTATGGCCTAAATAGTGAATCTTGGGCAGAAACTCAAATAGTAAGATCATATTTACAACAATGAAAAAAAATCAGATTATATGTAATGAAAGGATAACCTCTGCCTCCATGCTCATTAGTCAACACTGGTATTTCTTACCATATAGTTCCAGCAGGAAAAAAATTAAAATAAAATTAACTAGCAGCCAAGAGATTGAAATTCTAGATTGCCCAAACAAGCAAGCAAAGAAACAAAGAAACAACCAATGAACCAGAGAAGTAAAAATAATAAAATAAAAACTTGCATTATGGCCACTTTCCATAATTAAAATCCCTTGCTTAAAAAAAAAAATCAAGGTTCTAAATTGATTTTTAAAATTTATATTTCACTTCTTGGGTCTAAAATTTTAATTGACCAAGTTTAAAATGATGTGCAAGGGACATCTGTGATATATAAATATTCCCCATAAAGCTTATTGTATTGCGGTAACATTGTTTGTACTTTTCTAGCCATTTATTAATGGCTTTAGAGCACTAAGGTTTCTGGTTGCTTCAACTTTTCCATATTGTTAAGAAAAATGTGTAACTTTAAAGAAAAAAGTAACATTGGATAATCTCAATTTTAGCATTTTTGGATGGGATCTTTATAGACTTTTAAAGACTTTTATAACTCCTGAGAAGGCAGGAGTTAGCAGAAGGAAAGATCTAGAAGAGACTTGCTATGTGCAAAGTGAGCTCAATAGTCTTTAGTTAACTCCCTAAATTAAAGATCATAACTTGATTATAATTAGCAAAACACCATACTTTTAAACTATTTTCAACAACTGTGAGTCTGTACTGTAGTAAGAAGTAAATAAAATTTAGTATAGTATCTGGAAAATTATTTGTGAATGCACTCAAAATTTAAAAAAATTATATGAGATTCCAGGGGCCATCCTATTAAACCCCAAATCAAGTAAGTCACTAGTAATCCTGGTAAAATAATTTTACTCAACAGTTAGATAGAGTGAAATAATTTATTATGATACAAATGAAGTAATGTTTTCTTTGTTTCCAAAGAATTTGAAAATCAGTAGGTTATTATAGGGAGTAGTTCAAATAAAATATGTTTATATATATAGATAGATATAGATATATCCCATTCTGTAGGAAGTAATTATATTTTAAGTCTCAGAGTTAGGATATAGCATTTAAAGTGAATTATAAAAATAGAATAATAAAAAACATTAAAATAGCAACACTTTATTTATGGCACTAAAATAGAGTAGGAAGGATCTCAGTAGTGACAAAATGGAATCCATATTGACTTACGGGGAGTCTGTTGGTACTGTGGGTTATGTGTTTGGTCGCTAATCCAAGGTCAGTGATTGAAAAACAGCAGCTGTTCCATGGAAGAAAGACGAGGCTTTCTGCTCCCTTCCGTAAAGATTCACAGTCTCGGAAATCCGTCCTACAGGGTCGCAGTGAGTCAGAGTAGACTCAATGGCAGTGGGTTGGAAAGGACCATAAAGAGGCTGAGGTCTCAGAGCGTCAGTTCTTCTAAAGAGAACTCTAAAGAGCTGTGTCTTGATGCTGAGCATGGTATATCAGAGTGCAGATTATTAGACATTCTCCATAAGAAAGTATGACTTTTGTACTAGCTAATGAAGGTAATTAAAAAAAATGTTCGTTTGAATCAACAATTCCTCAACCTGTGGGCCGTGACCCCTTTGGGAGTTGAATGACCCTTTCACAGGGGTCACCTGATTCATAATAGTAGCAAAATTATAGTTATGACATAGCAATAAAAATAACTTTATGGTTGGGAGTCATCATAACACGAGGAACTGTATGAAAGAGTCGCAGCATTACGAAGGTTGAGAACCACTGATTCAAATGATGGTTATAAGAATGGAAAAATTCCTCCCTCCCAGGTGCTTAGTAATTAGAAATATTATCTATAAAATCATATAGATTCCCATAGTCTTTCTTCAATTGTCAAGTGAATCTGTTCCTTGGAAATCTTGAATGAGTGATAACCAATTATATACTGTTGGTTGAATAAAGGATATAGAACTTGGTAAGGCAAAAGGAGTCACTTGAGGGTCCCTCGTGGAAGGAGGGGAAAGGAGGCTTGGGAGCGGAAAGGATAATCCTGTTCTTTCAAGATGGGATCGTTAAGAGAATAGGGTTTTTTAAATTTTTTTTAAATTTTCTGGTTAAATACCATTCTGTGTTTTTTCCTGAGAACCCCAAACAGGAAGATCCCTTCCTTCTATATTCACAGTCTTACTCTGTGACCTCAATTTTCTCACCAGTCCCAGTTCTCCTGGAGAACATCAATGTGTTGCCTCCATGGAAGATAAATGTGAAGTAAATCCTAAATACATGTAGGCAATTTTGAAGCTCTAAACCTCCTGAACGTTTTACTTGCTTGTAAAAAAAAATGTTTAAAGTTCAATCTGGGACAGATGATACTTAAAAAAACAGATATCTATATATCTACAGCCTGCAAATACTTTGAATTCATTCTCCCTTTTCCTGCTGCGGTTTTAAGTGCTTTTTCCTTCGCTTATGAGTGAAAAAGACTCCAAATAAAACAGTTAATGCTCAAAGAGACTTACATGAGTCTAACAAGTTATTTTAAGAAATCTATGTACATGAAAAGAGGGGCAAAATCCCGCAACGTAACATTGCCTTTCTAAACACTCACCCCTGCCTAGAAAAAGGCAGAGTTAATTAGCTAGTTTAACTCATAGGGAAGAATTTGAGAGTCATTCTAAAACCTTTGGCATTGTAAACCCAATCAGTGTGCTCTGTTTTCACTTAATTTTTTTTTATCTGTTCTAAAAGAATAAGTACTTATGTCAGTCCATTTTGATAACAAATGTCTATTACCACTTTATTGGAAACTGAGCTGAGAAGAGTAACCTGAGCTTCAGAGACTGCAGGCAGCTAGTAAGTGGTAGTGTGGGCTGGACCGCTCACCACTCACTTTGCATTTCGTTGTGTTGGGAAGGCTTTCATCCGGCCGTGATATGGACTTGATGCTGTTGTTGTCAGGTGCCATTGAGTTGGTTCCAATCCATAATGACCTGTGCACCACAGAAGGAAACACTGCCTGGTCCTGCGCCATCCTCATAATTGAACTTATGCTTGAGCCCATTGTTGTAGCCACTGTGTTAATCCATCTCTCTGTCCCTGTACTTTACCAAACATGATGTCCTCCAGGAACTGGTCCCTTCTGACAGCATGTCCAAAGTATATTAGATGAAGTCTCGGCATACTTGGCTTTAAGGCAGATTCTGGCTGCACTTCAAAGACAAAGCGTTTGTCCTTTTAGCAGCCCAGAGTACTTTCAATTTTCTTCTCCAGTACCGCAATTCAAATGCATTGCTTTTTCTACGGTGTTCTTTATTCAATGTCCAACTTTCACATACATATGAGGTAGTTGAAAATACCAGGGATTGAGTCAGGTGCAGCTTAGTCCTCAAAGTAACAACCTCTTCAGAGGCCATGTGCAGCAAATTTACCTAATGTAATGTGTCTTTTGATCTCTTGACTGTTGCTTCATGAGCATTGATTGTGAATACAAGCAGACAAAATTCTTGACAACTGGGTTAGCCACTACAGTACAACATGCTGACAGACAAGCGGTAGATTGAATGGATGTACCCCTGTTTTCAATATCAACAAGGTCACTCAGGATAGAAAGATTTCCATGGAGCTTCCAGACTAAGATAGACTAGAAAGAAGGGCCTGGCATTTTATTTCTGAAAGTTAGCCAGTGAAAATCCTAGGGACCATAATAGAATATTGTTCAATATGGTACTAGAAGATGAGCTGCCCTAGGTTGGAAGATTCCGAGTATACAATGACCACACTAATGGACTTGAATAGGCAGACGACCAGCAAGTTCATGCAGAACCAAAGAACTTTTTGCTCTCTTGTATATATGGTACCGCTAGTCAGCACCAGCTCAATGACAATAACAACTTCAGCAACAACTAGTTTGAATCTAAGTGGTCCAATGGCCAAGCTGCACTTTTTTTTTCTCTTTCTTTCTAAATCAAAGCCCCCAGCATCACCTATAGACTTTACAGGAAAATGGTTTCACAGCTACGTGGGTGTTTCCACCTCATCATGTGAAGCAGAATTTTAGGCCAATGATTTGCTTTCTCATTTTAGCACAGTGGAGCACCTTTGTGTGTAGTGGACTGATAAACCTACACTCAAATGAGTAAAGAAAATGTAGCTTCTTTATTTTCTATAGCTTATTGATCTTCTTAATGAACTGTACTCTAGTAGATAATGTTGGGTCATTGCCAAATTCTTCCCAGGTTATTTCCATGGACACCCTTTAAGGCAGTTTCTTCCCAGAGCCCTCAAATCCCTCTGATTCCAGTCTCTACATCCTAGACGCACACCTTCTCTCTCAAAGCTGCAGCAGTGGGACCATCAGTCTCAAAACTTGCTGCCCTTGCCCTTTTCCTTCTTCAGGAATTCGTGTGGTTGGGAGACAAAATGGAGGTGGTGGTAAAGTGATCTTTCTACTTTTACTGGATATGAGATTTTAGAACTTCCTAGACACCACATCCTCATCTTTTGTGAGTTGCATTTTAACTTCCCCATTCCATCATGCTAAAGACTCAGAACAAACAGCTCAGGAGAACCCAAAGTATGGGGCGGGGAGTGAGGGGAACACATACGTTGGTTTCATAACTTTAAAACACCTATCTGAAGTATAAGGCCATTTGTAGTTGTACATAAGACAAGACAGCTACTGTGCTAGAACAGAGCTCTGTCTTAGCAATAATCAGTTTTGAAAGACTGATGAATATTCTGCTCCTAGATACATCTGCCTTCAATGTTATCAAAATTGCATGCTGTACAAAAGAAAGATATACAATATATAAAATATTGTCAACATTCTGATTCTGAAATAGCCTATTCACAAGCAAGGACTACACTCGGTATACTGCCTTACCAGTCTAATAACTCCCATGCATATTTCACTCTTCTTTGTGCATTAAATGATGCAGTTGTGATATTAAACACTCACTATTAGGATATATGTTTGAGAACTAGTTGTTTTCTCTCTTTATGATTTTACATTTGCACATAAGTGTATCTTGTTAATATCCTTAGTCTTTGTTTGTTAATACACATCAAGAGTACAAAAAAGGTTTAGAATATCAAATGGTGCTTTAAAAACATTTACCTTTGTCATCTTTTGTGGGGTTTTATTAATTTTAGAGGGATAGAAGCTAAGTCCCCTTAGGAAATGTCAAAGCAATTATATTTTCATTTATTTATTATATTTTTTCCTATTCTATTTTGTTTTCACAAAGTGAAGAAAAGGGTTAGAGGTTGCTTTGCTTAGTAATATATGAAGTTTTAAAAAATTTAAAAACAGTCAAAATAGTTTTCCTTTTCAAGTGGCCAAAAAGCAAAAAAACCCACAAAACCCCCCAGACTTTAAGGAGCAGATGATTTTAACTTATAAAGCATGTTGTAATAGACCTCTAAGAATGATTATATATAAGTCATGCTGTAATGGACCTCTAAGAATGATTATATATAAATCATGCTGTAATGGACGTCTAAGAATGATTATAGAGGTTGAGGTGGAGATCTTCCGCGTCTTTTGTGGGTTTGGACGGGTTCTGTGTCAGGATGGAATTGGAATTAGCTTGTTCGGGTTCAGAACTTGGCAGCTGATTCTTCTGTCTCATCCATCACAGAGTGCTCTCATGGGAAAGCCAGCATCCACACAGACCAATGGTGTCAGTGGTGGCTCAAGCAGCACCCACTGGAATGACTGCATTCTGCGGTGGGAATTTTCCGTTGTTGTTCTAAGCCTATATTTCTTCAAAGAGGCCACCACCAGGGTTAGGCTAGAACAAAACATCTGTGCCTTTGATCAGAAACCTGCAGGCTAACCCTTGCGGCTTTCATAGTGGTTGACTGCCGCAGCAGCCTCCTGACAAGGGAGGCTTCCGGACTCCTTAGCATTTTGTCTGGGTTGATGAATGGAAACCATCCAGGTCTACACAATATGCCCAAGCCACATGTTTCCCAATAACATGCTTGCCCTTTTGGTTGTCTTTCTGCTTCTTTGACTTTGAGAACTTCACCTTGCTGCACTGCCAAGATCTTTGCATGCGGGGAAGCTTTTAGGCTGCAAAGAGGTTTTACCTAGGAGCCTGCAGGGAAATAGCTGCCTTACTGCAGGTAGAGTGACTTGGCAACAAGGGCTCATGATCTATTGACTTGTGAGCATGCCTTCAAAGCATCGTTAGCATAACTTTTTCAAGGACTTAGAATGACTTTCACCGTCAATTAGAGCCAAGTGGTTTCTAAGCTGGCTGAAAGTTTATTTTATTGCCATCTTCTTGGCTTGCTCTGGAGTTTCAACTCTGCCTGGGTTAAATGGGCTGAAGAAAAGACAGATTTCCTTTATCTTGTGATGATAGGAGGTGGCAGCTTGAACTAAACATTTCATCGCCAGTGACCTCAGGATATGAATGAACTTTGCTGGCAAACGAGACGTATCTTTAGAATCTGGACCTAGGACACTTTTCGTCATTCATGATAATGAAAGACAAAGATGAGATTAGAATTATGTAATACTGTTCTAAGTCTATGTTTTAAATAGATATTCTCATACATCAGTTTTAGAAGCACATATTTTGATATAACTTCACATATTCTCTAAGAGATATGTTTGTTGTTATTATTTGCTGTCCAGTCAATTCCAACTCATATGGACGTGCAGTGTAGTCTTAGTCTTAAAGGTTGAAAGCTTCCTATAATATACTCTCAGAAGATGTTTCAGATGGAAGATAGTTTATTTAAAATGGGACAAAACAATGCTGTCTTATTTGTGCAGAGTCCTGTTTTGGATTTTGAAGCATTCTTTTGTATCTCTTGGGTGGTATTTGATTATTCAACTCATGCTTACAAATATCTTCCATAGGCTTCTTTTAATACAAACAATTTTTTAAAGTACTATCTTATAGAGTACAGGCCTTTTTTTTTTGACCTTAGAAAATAAGAGACCTTGATGTTTTATACAAGATTAACTGCTATGTATGGAGTGTGATAAGAGTTGTTTGAGCCCCCCAATAACATGGTTACAAAATGATTATAATATTTTTAGTAACTGTAATGCAATTATCAATAGCAATGAACTATATTTATTCCTTGAGTTCCATGTAGCATACTTCCTGAGAAGGACTTCAGGTTTTCAGGTTCATATTAACTCCTTTATACCCACAATGTCCCTGGGAACATAGCTTGGGTGGGTTTTACCAATTGCATTTGATGAATGGACAAACAGTTCACAGTACATTCAGAGTTGATTGTTCAGCCCAGGTTGCTCCAGCTAACACTACAGAGTTGGTACATAACCTTCAGTTAGATAAACCATGATCAGGTTCTTCACGTAGGTGTGTACCCCCAGGTGTCACTTGAACCTAAAGCAACAACCCCCCTCATCCCCAACCTATTTCCTTTCTTTTGGGACCCCACTATTAGTAGTCACTTGGTCATCACCTCTATTTTTCAGTTTCCTCTAATTTCCAGCTTCAAGACTATGAAACCAAGAGTTGTTAATGGTGCTGTGTCTGGTACTACCATTTACCTGTAATTGCCCCATAGCCAGCGAGGAAAGGAGGCACCAGAGGCAAAGGGAGACCTGGGAGCATTTCTTTCGGGTAATATCTTTGGATACGTCCGGTTCTGAATGATTCATACGTCAGTCTCTCCCCACCTTGGGTGATACCGCTTCTCTGTTTACAACATGCTTGTCTTATTGTCACGAGTTGTTAAAAAAAATCACTCTCTAAAATAGTGTCGCTTTCATTGCCAACAAGGACCTTGCTGAAGGCCTCTTTTAAGCATTTTCTGACTGAGGTTTCTGAAATGACATGAAGAGCCTTTTGCAGTGGCAGCATTTTTTGTTGCTGTTGCTCCAGAGCTTATATTTTTAGCTCACACTTCTGGCTCATGGAGAAATACAAGTAAATGAACCCTTTAGATACACATTCATGCCCAGCAGTCTCAGGAGTCTCGCAATTAAAAGTTTAATTTCCTTTATTCATTAAATGTCGATAAGTACCAGAGAGACAAGCATGTTGTAATATTCATGCAAAACACCTCCCGTTAATGAGCTGGGAGGTGAAAAATAGGTCATTTTAGTAATTCTGATTTTGATGTACAGGTGACCCAGAATTCCACTTTCTGGAATTATATTCCATTCTATAACCTGAGGGGTATACGATTAACTTTTGTAGAATAAAGTACATATTAAACATATTAAAAGTGACAAAAGTAACATCACTGGATTTGTAGAAAATACCCTATATTCAGGATTAATAGATCTTTGTGTAGACTTCTTTGCAGATTTCTGGAACCCATCTTTTCCAAGTGTCCTGTTTCAAAGAAGCTACCTGTTTGTTCAGAGAAGGAGAACCTAGGGGCTGCTTCTCACTAGACTCCTTTTAATTCCGTGAGGGATGCTAAGGTGTGATATCTACCAGAAACTCACTGCCATTGCATTGATTCTGACTCATAGCAACCATGAGGACAGAGGAGAACTGTCAGGTTGCTGAGACTCTAACTCTTTAAGGCAGTACAAAGGCTTGTCTTTCTCTCATGGAAGCTGCTGGTGAGTTCAGACTGCTGACTTCTACTGGGCAGCCCAACCAACACATAACCCACAATGCCACCAGCTCTCCTGGACACAGATAACGTCTGCCCTATGAGCTAGTGGCCCCTCCCTCCCATTCTCTGAAAAATGGCACTTGCTCTTTCCTCTGCCTGTGTGTGCCTGCCCCACCCCTTCCATCTCTTCAACTATTCCCTTGTCAAACTTTTGATCATTTTTCAATACCGAGCTCAAAAGGAACCATCTTTGTTGAAACAATTCCAGTTTCCCTAAGAAAAGCAGTGGTCTTACTCTATATTCTTTTGCCTCTTGTTTACATCTTGGCCATTGTTCTGTTATCTAAAATTGACTCATGGTGACCCTGGATGTTGTAGAGTAGTAACTGCTCAGGGAATTCCCAAGACTGTGACCTTCCAGAAGCCGAGTGCCAGACTTTTCTTCTGAGGGGCCACTAGGTGGGTTCAAACCATTACCCTTTAGGTTAGTAGAACACTTAACTGATTGTGTCACCCAGTACTCCTGGGGTACTTAAGCTCACTCAGTGCCGTGCAGTGTACCGAGTCCTTTACATGGGCTCCCTTGGTCTATCCGCACAAAACCCCATGGAGTTAGGTACTTTCTTATTGTGTCATACTGATGCTCAGAACTTGTCCAAGGTGTTACAAGCATGGAGGGATGGAGTCACCATTTGAACTCAGGTAGGAGCCCTGGTGGTGTAGTGATTACGTGTTGGGTTGCAATCTGCATGGTTGGCAGTTCAAAACCACCAGCAACTCTGCTGGAGAAAGACTAGGCTTTTTACTCCAATAAGCACTTACAGTCTCAGAAACCACAGGGAGACCCTATGAGTCATCACTGACTCAGTGGCAGTGAGTTTTTGACTCTAGCCCTCAGGGTATTGTTCTAAAGCCCTATATGATGTAGCTTGTAGCAGATAGTAAATGTTACTGTATTAAGGTTATTAATTCATTCAACCTCAAGATTTATATACTATTTGAAGAAGTATTTTGCTTATCTGCTGGCTGCACTCCAAATTAGAACACCCTGAATTCCATATTTGTCTTACCACGAGGGGGTCTACCAGATAGCTCAACATTAATGTGCCTAAAATAAATCTCCTGTTATATTTCCCCAAATCTGGCCATGATCTTACCTGCTGTGGAAAATGACCATGATATCCACTCACGTTTAAAGTCATATAGAACCTTTTCATTAGCAACGGGCAAATTTCACCACAATCCATCTTCATGCATCCCACCCTCTCTTAAACCTCCACGCTCAATAGTTCATTCCATAGGTTTCTTCAGGCTAACTGGCCCCATTCCATTTGATGCCACCTCTCATCCCTTCCTGAGTTAAATTCCTTTTGTTTTCTATAGGTGATTGCTTCTTTGATGATCTGGTTCAGTCTTATGACTTTAAATTATCTTTACAAGCACAAAACACTGAATGTTATAGTTTCAGCTCCAATATCCTTTCCATCTCTAGATTCATAGATTCAGCTGACTACTCAACAGATTTACATGCATTTCTAATAAAATAAATGAACAAAACTCGCCGCCATTGTGTAGATGCTGACACATAGTGACCCTGTACAACAAGGTAAAAATTTCCCTGTGGGTTTCTGAGACTGGAACTCTTTATGGGAATAGGAACCCCAGTCTTTCTCCCTCAGAGTAGCTGGTGGTTTCTAATTGCTGACTTTGGGGATCGCAGACCAACTGGGTAACCACTATGCCACCAGTGCTCCTTATGGACGTCAAAGAGATATTACAAATTCAATATCCATGTGTGAAACCTTCCCCCATTTTTTGTTATGGGCAGTCCCATTCTTCCAGTTGTTCAGCTAAAGAAGAAAACACTTAGGTAATCATCATTATGTCTCTCTTTTTTTCTTTCTCTCACATCACATACTCAATACATCAGGAAATCCAATGCAGTTACTTATAAAATACAAGTGTATGGTGAATCTGACCGGTTCTCAATAAGTCCACTGCTAATGCATTCTCATGTGAGTCACTGCCACCATCTCACTTTGCACTGACCTCTTTGCCTGGAACATTTTCCCTTCAGATTAGCTCTTCCCTGCTCATTTTCCCCACATATCATCATTTACTAAGATCTCGACTGATTCTCTACTCATATTTTTAAATGCAAGAATTGCAGGAATTTTCTGCTTCCTTTTCTTTCTTTATTATTATTATTATGTTTACCTACTTATTGTGTTTATTATCTCTCACCCCATTCCCATTGCAATAAATATTCTGGGAAGCATGGATTTTTGTTAACTGTAATCCCAATCACTTTGACAGTGTTCGACACAAAGTAAGTATAAATATCACTTCACTGGCCTCCTCAATCATTAAACATGATTATGTGCTCAAAAGTGTTTTCTAAAATAAACAAGTGAGTGAAGAGAATATAGAGTGTGAAAAAATGATGCTCAAGGAATTCTTAGCTTCATTCATAAACCCAAGGCAAACCAGTTATCTTTGAGTAGCTTCTGACTCACAGAGACCACACAAGACAGATTAGAACTGTCCCATAATGTTTTTGAGGTGGCAATCTTTTAAAAAATCATTTTATTGGGGGGGCTCATTCAACTCATCACAATCCATGCATACATCAATTGTATAAAGCACATTTGTACATTCATTGCCCTCATCATTCTCAAAACATTTGCTCTCCATTTAAGCCCCTGACATCAGATCCTCATTTCCCCCTCCCTCATGAACCCTTGATAATTTATAAATTATTATTTTGTCATATCTTACACTGTCCGATGTCTCCCTTCACCCACTTTTCTGTTGTCCGTCCCCCAGGGAAGAGGCTGCAACCTTTATTGCAGCAGACTACCACATTATTCTCCTGTGGTACAGCTGAGGGGTTTAAACAACCAACTTTTCAATTAGAAGCCAAATGGTTCATCGCTGTTCACCCAGGGATCCACTAAGTGAAAAGAGACAGATGATGTGGATACCACGTTGGAAACCATCATCCTTCATGAAAGCATACTTATTTCTTCCTCATTCTGCAATGAGTTTGAATTCAGATGGATTTTACGTGGCTGAACCACACCTCCTTTGAGCTTGGCCTCAGTTTATCTTTTTAAGTGTGCAAAGAGCCACAGTGCTTTGTGACAGCCCAAACTCTGCTTCCAGAGGGGGACTAGGAAGTGGACGGTAGAACTGAAAGCTCTGCTTTAGAGAGTGCATGTGGATAGCACGCGCTGGGGCTACATGACCTCATTTTCAGTGTCATATACAGGAAAGATATTCTGAAGCAGAAATATAACCTTTACATAGATGTAGAGTTTTAAATTTGCAACGATGAATGCTGGAAACTAATACCCGTGCTCTTTTAGTAGGTTGATATCCCAGCGTCTTTGGTGTTGTCCAAAACCATAGTGCAAAAGAATCCGGGGCATGTGTTGACTGTACTGTACTGCACGGTGGAACCACCTAGGGGTCGTGTTTTGATTGGTTAGTCCTTTAGGGTCCCCACAAACCACTATGATTGTTAGTCAGAATATCACTATGACTAAGAAACAAACGAACAAAGTCACTACCATCGAGTCAATGCTGACTCCTAGCAACCCCTTGTGAGTTTCCAAGGCTGTAACTTTTTGGGAGTGGAAAGCCCAGCTTTTCTCCCATGAAGCTGCTGATGGTTTTTGAACTTCCAACTGTATGGATTGCAAGCCAACACCTAGCCACTACTCCACCAGGGCTCCTGAAATATCACTACATTTATGGTGATCTTCCTAGGGGTGTAGTGGGTTACTAATCTCGTAGTTACCAGTTCAAAACCACCAGCTGCCCCATGGGGGAAAGGCATGGCTTTCTACTCCAGCAAAGAGTGACAATGTCGGAAACCCACAGGGGCAGTTTGACCTGCCCTTTAGGGTTCCCATGAGTCTGAACTGGCTCAATGGCAGTGAGATTTCTTTTCTTCTTCTATTTTTTTAATCTGCAAGGAAGTACAGTGAACCCTCGTTTATCACGGTTAATAGGTTCTGGACCCTACCATGATAAATGAAATTCCACGAAGTAGGATT
>NW_022103896.1:49239789-49240615 GCF_000313985.2 Echinops telfairi | reverse complement strand
AGAACTCTTCTGTAGGGACATATTATAGTAATCAGTCTCCCTTCAGATTGTATTTTAAATCCATCTTAGAGAGCTTTTTTATTTTTTTTAATATATGAGCTTCAGAAGTGTCTATATAAGAACCATTGATACCATATTTCACCAGTTTACAACTATTAAAACCCAAACTGTCTTTTAAATGTCAAATTACGGGAAGATATAAGAATAGTTTTAGTAAAAAAAAAATCTTTCTGTTTAAGCATATCAGTCTATTTTGCACATGCTATATACAGAAGCTTAGCCAAGTACAATCTTTTGTAAATACGTCACTTCAATCATGAATGGAAACACTGTCAAGGAACATGACTTACCTTTGTCAACTGGAAGCTCCATGAAGGTCTGTATGCAGGCTTTCAAGTGCCCCAGCTGTATTCCAGCTGCAGAGACAGGCTACATCTCTCTAAATTCATCTGCAAGCTGAGACTTAGCATTGTTGCCTTTATATAAACTATAAACATTGCAGTTCATCTTACTGGTCCTCAGGTCTGGCTTTCATGGAGAAGAATCATGCACAATGTCTACGTATTAAAGTGCAAAAAGGCAAGGGCTACAGACTTGGGATGGAGAAAAGTTTAAAGCACATTTTTGAATCCTGGTTTATTGACTTGCTCTGTGGAAAACTGTCTACACTTCTCTTTTCACTACTGGACTTGGAAACCAGTGTCCACATCTTCCTGAGCACCTAGGAACTAGGGATCAGTGACAAAAGAGGTGTGCTTAGTCTATATGGTATATCCCCACAGGCTCCCTCACCTGTGTCTCCTCTTCCATGATGGGCAATCCTGCA
>NW_022103896.1:49231711-49237497 GCF_000313985.2 Echinops telfairi | reverse complement strand
ACAGTCTTTTACCAGTCATCAAGCTCTTTCTGGCTATCTACCCTCAGTCTTTTCCCTAAAATTTCCCAGTAATATTCAAGGTCTCCATCCTTCCTGTGTGAGAAGCTAGCATGGAGGTGAACATTGGTTAGCTAATTGGACTCCTACTGGTAAATGAATCACGGTCCCTATTCGGTTTCTCACCCTCATTAACTCTAGTTTTTGTGTTAGCCATTTATCTTCTTCCACATTACCTTCATTGCTTTCCTATAATTAAACCAAATTGTAACCATTCCATAGAAATTTGAAAGATTAGAAGCAGAATACAGAAAAAAATTAAAGTAGGAGAAAGTCTTTCAGTAGAGTGTACATCAGGTTAATCTCTTACCTGTGACAACATTTTATATATTGAAGAAAATAGACAGTCGAGTCTTATCAAGTTCTTACGGAAGTTGAAATGGGTGATGCTTCAGGTAACACCACAGTAAGTGTGGCACAAGCCCCATCTCTAGGTCTTACGACTAGATTCTGAAAGCCTGACAGCATTAGCACATGTACTCAGCTGCCCTCCTTCCCCTTGTGTCTGTATATGCCACCCTTTCCTTTCTTTCTTCAAATGTGAGCTGTAAAGAGACTGTAGTGCCTATTTAGGGACAAGGATTGGAACAGTGTGTTGATTAAACTCAAATGGCTTAACACTTACTGTGTTTCCTTTTTTCAGTCAGACGTTCAGCTCACAATGCAGCTGGGAAATAGGGAAAGAGGGATCATTAAAAATTGAGCCTTTACCTTTATTAGTCCAAAATGAAAATAATGAAGACTCCTGATATTAAATATTGATTTTTTTCTAATTGGAAAAAAAGACTATTTCTTTTCTTATTTGATTCATGTTATTAGAGAGCTGACAGTGAACCAGTAGCTAAATAAGTCTTTAACTCAGTTTTATATTTGCTGTAATTGACCACTCATATGACTGTAATTAAAAAAAAATTTCTCCAACTTGTCTGGAAAATTTTATAAGATGTTGGGAGAAAAAAAACACATGATAGTCAAAGGATGGCCTCAGTTGAGTATGTTGTATAGAGCCTGTAGTTATAAGATAATGTACACATGATCAGGGCTGATTAAAGGCAGGAAAAACTGTGTTCATTGATTTTCAGTTTTTAAGTGGTATATATCTTTAAATGCTGCATTTTGTCTAAGTTAAATTCATAGCTCAATTAAATGCACAGCTAAAGAAGGGAAGGGCTATGGGAACGCACACCAATAAGCAGAGACATTATTAACTGTGTTGAAAGGAAGGAGTCTTTTCAGCATCTAGTGATAATAAGAATGCTGGCGGTTATCACAGTTATCAGGCTGTAAGTCAATCATGAGCTCCTACTAGAAAGAAATTTCCCCTGATGCAAGATTAGGGTTGTTATTGTCAGCTCAAACTTACTGAGTCGTAATATGTGCAGCACCAGGGAAGAGTGGTTCTGTCTGGTGGACTCATGAAACAGAGCAGACTGAGACCTTCAGGAAAGGGGTTGACAAAGAGATCAAGGTAGATCAGAGTGACAAGTGAGAGATTTTGCTCTTTTGTGATAGCTGGTCTCTGTCTTCATGCATGGCTTCCCTGAACAGCTTGGGTGATGGTTGACAGGTGTCTGGTTAGCTCCATGGTTATTGGACTGTTGTGGCCATCATCGCATATTGCATTTCTTTATGAACGTTCATCTTCTCCTAAAACAGTGATTTGGAAGAGCCCACAGTTTATTCACTGCCTTTAGGTTTCAGGGTTGGAGGCGGAGCTTCTCCCCAGATATGAAAAACCTGCCGTGTGGGACCTTCGTAAAGTCAAGACTGGATTCAACTTCTTCTGCACAGCTGTTAAGTTTGGGCAAGTTCTCAATTTCTAAAACTGAGTTCCTTATCTAGCCCTGTGGTGAGTAGTCCTGTCCCCCTTAGAAACCATGAGAATTAAAGGAATGAAATGCATAAATAGATTTACATATTGCAAACATTCAGGCAAATTAGTTCCTTCCAGACAGGATAAACCATTCATAAATCTAAATGTGCCAGAATGGATTCATATTCAACTCCTCCTATGAACCCATTCTGGGTGGAATTCCACCCATTCTGGATAGAATCTGAGGAGCTTTCAAAAGGTTCCAATATTCAAAGTGTTTCCTTGGTTCAGAAATTATTGGGTTGAAATCATGTGTTTGGGTGAAAGCATTATAAACTTTGAAGGCAATTGTTTAGAACTTTAAACTGCCAAATGGAACTCCAGCTCACTGCCACTGAGTTGAGGACAATTCACAGTGACCCTCTAGGACAGGAGAACTGCCCCTGTGAGTTTCTGAGACTGTCGCTTTTTATGGGAGTGTAAAACGTCATCTGTCTCCCCTGGAGTGGCTGGTGGTTTTGAACGACTGATCTTGCAATTCACAGCCTAACGCGTAACCAATATGCCACCTGAAAGTAGTGTCCATGAAACAGTTAGATAACACGTTAACCCCAGGAAAGGTGAGGGGTGTGACATGGTGTCCTGGGGGAGTTCTCGTAAAGCCCTGGATGTCCTTCCAGTTCAGCAGTAACGCGTAACCAATATGCCACCTGAAAGTAGTGTCCATGAAACAGTTAGATAACACGTTAACCCCAGGAAAGGTGAGGGGTGTGACATGGTGTCCTGGGGGAGTTCTCGTAAAGCCCTGGATGTCCTTCCAGTTCAGCAGAAAGATAGCGATTCCCTTCATTCCTCCATGAACAGGATGCTCCAAGGCAGCTCCCTGGGAGAACCAATCAACACACTTCCTACCCAAACCTACAGTCCTACCAGAACTTACAGTCCGTGGAGGAGACCAAAATCAACTCAGTGATCAGGTAAGTATAAAGTTACTGTGATCTGTACTAGGAAGGAAAAATTCAGGGCCCTATAGTGGATGGTCAGACAATTTTTGCTCTGTAGATTTGACAAAGGAGTTGCATTGTGCAGCAGTAGTTTGAGCTCACAGAAAAGTAGTTGATAATGACTCTATTCATGCCCGTCCTTGAAGAAACTACATATTGAAAATTATAATTATAACATAAAGACTGATATAAACTCAGGAGGAGTGGAAACACTTAAGAAAAGGGAAAAAGGAGATAGAAGGTGGAGGGCAGAAAGAGAAGGAAGTACAAGAGTGGAGGAGAAGGGGAATCTAAACCTGGTCTTCCTGGTTACTGGTTTCATTTATTCATTTGTAAGGATAGGTAATATCCAAACGATGATATTTGTCACTTATAGGGGTATGTGGGGGTATGTACACATGCGTGTGTTTGTGTGTGAGTGTCTGATTGGTAAATTGTATATGTGTAGATAGCCATCCAAGATCAGTGTCAATCTCCCTGCTCTAGATTCATATTGACAAGCTTGAAGATGAGTTTTGTCTGAAGCTGAGTGTATGCCCCACAAGAGTCGAGGGGGATGAGTGGTGTTCTTTCCTCCTCTATTACTTCTTTTGGTGGACCTATGGTGATCTTCAAGGACCCCTGGTAGACTAGTGGGTCACATGCGAGACAGCGGTTCCAGCCACCAACTGCCCCCGTGGAGAAAGACGAGCCTTTCTGCTTCCATAAGGAGTAAAACAATGCACGTCCGCAGGAAGGAAAGGTGTCCAACTTAAATTGTGAACACCTAGTTTGCAGAAAGCTATGGATGACAGCAGAAACCCAAAATCCATTTTCTGGTTCCCCACGTGGATTAAGTCTCGGAGTGAATCCATTGGCCATAGTCAAGGCATGTGAATAGCCTTGCTCTCAGACAGAGGGTATTATAAAATTGATCATGGTATTTATAGTTAAGTTGAAGTATAATACCTTATCACTTGCTTTCCCTATGACCCATGATAAGGTTGCTTCAGTTTTAGTATTGCCTGCTTTCTTTTCAATTGAGGTTTCTTGTTGCTATTTTTCATCATTTATTGTTTATTTCTTATTTCTGTCTTATATGGTTTTCTGAAAACAAAAACAAAACCCAAAGCAAAACCTCCCTGCCATCCAATGGTTGCAAATCGATGAGACTCATAGTCCCCCTAAATAGGACAGGGCCGAACTGTCACTGGGAGTTTGCAGAGAGAGCAGAGCGCCTCCTCTTTCTCCCAGGGAGCAGCTGGTGGTTTTGAATTAATGACCATAAGGTTAGCAGCCTAACGCAGAACCAGTAGGCCACCAGGTCCCTTATCTGAAACCCAAGATAGGTAAATCTACACAGACAGTAGAGGGGTTAATAATTACCTAGAGGCATGGGTAGTAAGGCTGTGGCAAAATAGGGAGCTAACCACAATGAGTACAAGAAAGCAGAAAATGTTCTGACATGGACTGTGCTTACAAGTGCACAGCGCTTCTTCATGAGGTTAGACTATTAAATGGCATATGTGGCTCAGAGGACAGTACAACTGGTTTTTTTTTTTAAGGATAAAAACTTCTCTGAAAGTCAGTTCTCATCTTTTAAAAACATAGCATTTCTTTAGTATAGGAAATGCTTCTGGAAATACATTTTCTCCTTTAAAACTGATTTTGGTGGGATATTTGTTCAATCATTTCCATCCGGGGACTTTTGTGACTGCTACCGGTGAGAAAGTTTGGGTGGGAGTGTGAGGCTCCCCAGGGGCTTTTTAATGCCAGCCATCAGAAGGATGGTCAGGCACTCACATGTTCGATGTTGGAGCTTTTGTCAAAAATTCAAACTGAAATTCAATAGACTGTGTTCATCTGACTTCATTCTAATAATATTCAATTGAAAAATGAGTATTGCTTTAATTAATAAAATAGAATTATTAAAATAAATATTAATAATACTGATAAAAAAGATTTACAACCTTGGAAATCTTAAGGGGCAGCTCTCCTCTGTTGTGTGTTACTATGAGTTAGAATAGACTCAGTGGCAGTATGTTGGCTTATGGTGACACTCAGTTATCTGGAAGTGTCTTCTGTCTCTCTGAGTATGCCAGAGGACTAGCTTTTCCTTACCAATTAAAGAAATAAAACAAGAGCAGTTTTTTGTTCGTGATTTTGATTAATGGTGCATAAGCAAGGATTATGCAAATATGACATGTTTTGTTCACCTACTGCAATTATGTTGACTGTCTCTGGGAGGGAACTCACAGGCTACAGCTTAAGAACAATGCATAGTAGTCACTGTGTATGAATCTGACTTCCTTCTCTAAGAAAGGGAGATCTTCCCTACTGGCATACAAAGGCCCACATAGTGAGCTTTCCTACCTGTTTTCCCCAATGTGTCCAAGGTCAGCTAAACCTGAACGCTGGCTTTCATCAGTGTCCCCTAGCAGCTAGCACATTGTATAAAGCTATATGAACCCCTTTCAGTGATATTAAGAATATTAATTTTAAGAATAAGCATCTCCCCTGAATGGCTGTGTTCATCTTTTTGGTAAGGATTTGAGTGTACTGATATTCTAGAAAATTTCATGTCAAATTATTCTCCTCATGCCCTCCTTCTTCCCTCCATACTAACAAGGATGTTGTCCCCATTCTGAAGACAAAGAATGCACCTTTGCTCGTGTTTGTTGCACATTGTTTTAAGGTGTGCTTCCCCGGGATGCATGTACACTTTTATCAGAAATGTGTCATTCCCATCATTGCAGCAAATGGAACACAAAATCTTTTTGCTGAGTACCTAAGAGAAATCTTTATCTCAACATCGGGCCTGCTTTCTGTGAGTTCAGCTAAGGAGGGAGATGGGGCTATCTGTTAAGCCATCTCAAAAAGGTGATGGTTTGTTCTTCGTCAGTGGATTGATGTTGTTGCTGTTTTGTTGTACA
>NW_022103896.1:49213982-49230267 GCF_000313985.2 Echinops telfairi | reverse complement strand
TTGAGAAATGATGTACAAATACGCTTTACACAATTGATGTGTGTATGGATTGGGATAACAGTTGTATGAGCCCCTAATAAAATGTTTAAAAAAATAAAAAAAAAGGTGATGGTGAAATTACAGCTGGATGTGGTCAATAATAGCCATTTCTGTTTGGGAAGAGGTGATAAATGGGTCAGAAAAACTTTTCCTCATTTCTCAGGAAAATATATTGGATACTTCCCCAAGGAAGCTGAGAATCCAGATTAGCTTGAATGTGAGAGGCAAAAACAGTAACCCCCAGAGGACTGAAACGAGTGTGTTTACTCTTGAACATGTATGAATCTTGTTTGAGAGGAAATTAAAAATGCACTCATTGGCATTCAGAGCTTTAGTGTCCAGCAACTTCTACTTCATTCGTATTTAAAGACTAAACACTAGTCCTAGCTTGGGCTTGCCTGCATGCGCAGCGCAGAGAGCAAGACAGCTGTGCAGGGTGTTATCTGCAGCAGGGCTGCTCCTCTGGATGTAGTGTTTGTGTATGGCTTAACTACACGGGTCATCCCTTCACCCTTTCTACCTTTCTTAGAATGAGTGAGTTGATTAAATACTGTTCTGATGATGCTGTCTGTTGGACATGAAGAGGAAAAGAATTAGGAAGTCAGAGAGTGATGAAATCTTGTATTTTCTTAAAAAAAAAGAAAGAAAGAAAAGACCTCAAGTATCCTAATTTATTTTGTTGCCCTTTGATTGAAAGCCTGGATTACATGTTTCTGGTTCTCCATAGTCACTGGCAGAACCCTTCACAAAAGAACCTCTTCGACTGGTAGCACCCCGCCCATCAAGGGACACGACAAAAACCTGGGGCTTCTGGGGCTTCTCATCTCTCCAAACGCTGTCCATTCAGCCATGCAGTCCTGATAGTTCCGCCTCTTCCATATTTCATGCACACATACATTCAGGTGTCTGCTTTTATGACCTTTGCAATTAGACTGGCAGATTTGTAATGTGTGCTTCTTCTGCTTAATCTTTTACATTGCACCCAGAGAACTCATTTTGTCACCACCTACCTTAAATATTCCAGTGTGACCCTAGTGCCCACACAACAATGTCTTCACTCCTTGGCATGACATGCAAGACCATCCAGGTTCTCATCTCTGCTGACCTCTTTAGGGCCAGGACTAGCTCCTCCCTTTGTGGTTCCTTCCTCCACACGCTCAGAACGGTGGGTAGAACCACAAACGCTCCACCTTTCCCGTTACCTTTGGGTCTTTGCACAGGCCCCATCCTCTGCCTGGAATCCTCTTTTCCCTTCGGATTAGAATCTCTCGGTTTAGATGTTGACCACTCTGTAAACCTTGTTGGCATGGAGTGCGGGATATCAATGCCTCACAGCGAGCACCATGCAACTCCGTGCTAGGACAGTTATGTGCTGTATTTTAATTTGTTTACTTGGCAATCTCTCCCTATGAGAGATGTAAATTTATTGAAAGCAACGATTAATCATGTTCTCTGCTATAGACCCTGCGACCTCAGTAAATATTGGTTGAATAAATAAATCTGCGTTCCCACTGGATCCAGACTTAGGACATTGTTTCCCTCAGCAGTCTCTCACTGAGGACATTTCCAGCCTGAGATCTCAGGAGTCCAGGAAGACGGGAGGGGCCTTGTACTAAGGAGAGATGTCACTGGATTCAGTAAAAGGAAGGAAAATGAATTTGTCAAGTACAAAAAAAATTATCCTAATGCACAATTTTGCCTCAGACCAAAGTTCTACACTGTTAAATTTCAGATTTTTTTAAGAGCTAGATATAACTATGCTCCTCTGACTTTGTATAGAATATCAGTGTCAGTAATCCATGGCCAGAACTTTAACTCTTTTGTGACCCGAGGAACATGTAGCACCAAGCTCTAGCACCAAGCTCTATTTTCCACTTCTGGGCTTTACTTGGAAGCTACTTCCCCCCTGACAATGCATGTTACTGTCAGGTGGGGACTGGTATAACTGTTTCAAATGGAAGAAATGGGCATGTGCTACAAATTACTGTTTTTACAGGGTATTGTATGATTTTTCAAAACTTTTGTCATTTTTCCCCCTGGAGATAAGCCTTATAGGTATATTTCCAGCTTTCTGTGCATTATCTGGAAATGATCTTTCTGGCCACGATTCTATGTTCACGAGAACACCACATTTTCAGGCACTCTAAATTTTATGCCCTTGTTAAGAGATCTGGGAGCCCTGGTGACACAGTGGATTATGAGTTAGGCTAATCAAAAGGTCAGCTGTTCGAATTCACCAGCTGCTCTATGGGCGAAAGATGAGGATTTCCACTTCCATAAAGAGTTACAGTCTCAGAAACCCACAGAGGCAGTTCTAGCCCACCCTATAGGATCACCATGAGTCAGGATAGGCTCCAGCAATGAGTCAAGAGTGCTAGAAAGTGGTTAAAAGCCCAGAAGGATATACATGTTCCCATATGTTTATCCCAAGGACAGAGTAAGATGTTTGTTCCATGTAATTGTGCTCCAGAATCCAATGGGACATATGTGTTCCGCACAATACACATAGAATCTATAGTTGAGGATAAAGTTTTAAAATCTATCCTTCATTCTGCATGCCCTCCATTGATAAAAAAAATACATGGTATCAACCAGGCTGGACTTCAAAGCAGAAAATAATTGGATCTTGAAAGAGTTAAGGAGATCCTTTTAAAAAATGCTTGTCCTGCGGTGTTCAGCTCTCCTCACCTGGTCAGAGACTCCCCTTGAAATCCTCTAATCTGAAACCACCCAGGGTAAGGCCATCTTCATGGTTCCAAAGATAGTTTTTATTCTTGATGATGATGTAAAATGCACCCGCTAAGTCATCACGCTTTCCCTTGCTCTTTGATTTAGAAGACACAGTCCCATAAATATAGATGACTATTAAATGCTCTAATGCTATCTATATGGTAATTTGTTTATTGTCCTGAAAAGTTTCACATATATCTTTACAGGGTGTTCATTTCTCAATTTCCTGCAAGTATGATATAATTGGAGAGGTTTGTCAAGTAGAGGGGGCAGTAGTTATCTCGAATCTGTTGATGTGTGAGCACATAGCGTGTTCACCTGGATGGCTATGGTTGGAGTAGCTGTCATGCTGATACCAGCTCATGGCGACCTTGAAGTCTAGAGTTGTCTTGCGTTACATTCATGATGCTTGATGCCTTCCAGTTCACCATTGGGACCACTGTGAATTTTGAAACCTGCCCACCCAGGGTGACTCTGGTGGTTCGTGAGATACTAGTGACATAGCCTCCCGCATCATAAGCCAGCACAGTACAAGAAACTGAATGTAGAGGTTTTAAAGTCAAATATTTGGAGAAGAAGTTGACATTTATGGAAACACCGTGGAAACACAAGCACATGTATTTATGGCTTTGTTAAGTGAATATTTGGAAAATTGGAACAAAGAGAGGTTAATAAATTATATGATATGTGAATTATATGGCAATACAGCTTTTTTAAAAGGGAAAAAATCATTTAAAATATTATATTGCCATCTTCAGTAAAAGCAAAAACAAAAGTAAAAGAAAAAAATAAGTCAAATGTACTCTTTTTCATATCTAGTGACATAGTGGTTATGAATTGGGCTGTTAACTGCATGGCCAGCAGTTCGAAACCACTAGCTGCATCACAGGAGAAAGAAGGACTTTCTACTCCCATGAAGAGTTAGTCTTGAAAACTCGCAGGGACAGTTCTACCCTCTCCTATAGGGTGGCTAGGATTCACTGTCAATTCATGACAGTGAGTCTGGTTTTGATTTTTTGGTTCTGGGGAGGAACAGTCTGTGAATTGTCTTTTGGTTACTGACCAAAAAGAAAACTTCCATTTAACAAAATCTCTTGAAACCTCATATCCTAACCTCTGGGTTTTTGGTGGTGTGTTGCTAACTAGAATAAAAGGAGGACTTTAGGACCTCTCTGTTCTTATTTGAGCCCATTCAGTTGAAACACCTCCACCCCAGCTGACATGAAATTCCCAGAAAGGGTAGGTACATTTATTCACAAATTTATACATGAAACATCTCCAGGGAATTGATTTGCTGCTAAGGTTGGGTGCTAACAGACATAAACGGGCAGCCTCTGCCATAAATGTGGGACCATGACAGCCTGGGTTTTGCAATCAGCTGACGCTGGGTGTGCATCTTGGCCCTGCCACATACAAGCTTCATGACTCTGGGCTGTCTTTTCACCTTTGCCCTTTAACCTCCTGCTTGGCATAACAGACAACCAAGCGACAGTCTTGAAAAGCTCTGGTCAGGGTCAAAAGCAGCTATCTACATCAGCTGCAGGACGACAACATGAAAATAGTGGGCCCCTCATTCAAAACACAGGAAAAAGGTGACAAGAAAGGTACTCAAAAGATTGAAGACATTTTCCTTTTTTTCCTTGGTCTCTCTTTCCATTGGTCCCCATCGTTTTTGAGTTGCTATTAAGTTGTATTCCCTTACATGGAAAACTGCTTCTCCTGGAAATCCCCTTTTCTATGGGGATGCTGAAGGGAACAATGCCCAAGTGATTTTTACCTCTGTGCCCAGGTGTGCTTGTTAATTTGATTGAAGAAGGGCAGAGACTCAAATCTCAACCACCAAACATGCTTAGTACTTACTGGCAGTCTGGAGTAAAAAGGGCTGCAGTCATTCCCCGTCTTCAGATACTGCTGGGTGCACACCTCCCTGCCACCCCTGAGCCCCATCTCTCCTTGCATGTGCACCCAGGCCCTAATGGTGGTGGTGAGCAGTAGCAATGGCTAGGTCAGGGCCCCTGGGGTGAGAAGTTGGGAAATACACTGGTGTCAGTGTGGCAAAAACATATGTTTTAGCATCCATTCCCAAAGGGTGGGAGTTGGGTCAGTGTTGGGAACTCCATGGGGACTGATGCTCCAAGATTATCTATGCATACTCCATTGTCCAATCAGATTTTTTGAAAATTCTAGATACACTTATTAAGTGTTTTCAGATTAGCCTACGATACAGAATTTTAAACTGAATTAATTTTAAAAATCGAATATTTTACAGAGGTAAGATTTTAGTGATTAAAATTATTTAAGCCTCGTCTGCATCCAAAGATACACAGCTTTCTCCCTTAAGGCTTATCTACTGAACAGCCTGAAATGAGAACACTGATTGGCCAATGGGCACCTATCAGGAACAATCATCCCTTAGGATGGTCTCATGATGCTGTCAGGTACACAAGTTGTACTTGAATGCCAGAACTCTGCTGAGTCAGTTTAACGGCAGTGTAAAAGAGCTTGATTTTGGTCTTGTGGTGTGAATGGACCATGATTAGAAATTTGAGAGGAGTGGGAGGAAGTGTGCGACTGAATTATAAAGTCCACTTAAGCTTCTATTTATTTTGTAAAAGAGTAGTTGGGAGGAATGTCTTTAAAAAAACTGTCAACCTTTCTCCAGGAAGAAGGATAGTGTTGTTGTTGAGAGGTGCTGTTGAGTGATTGTCTTTTCCAACTTCTCAAGGCTGCTAGTAGGCCTGGTTTAGTGTAGGTTAAGGATGTCAAACTGTTAACAATGAATGTCCTCATAGTCATTGGGGGTATGTTGGTGGGGAATGTCACTGGGAAAGCTCTTTAAATTGCTATGTAGCTTCCTACCTGCACTCTGAAGTCAAACTGATGCTTTTGTATTGGTTTTTTGTGTGTGTGAAAACATAGCAGCCACACACTATTTCAACAATTCGTTGACATTGATTACATTCCTCAAGTTGCACAATCATTCTTGCCATAATTCTCCAAATGATTCAATCACCATTAATTTAAGCTCACTATCCCTAAGATTCTCATCTATTGAGTTGCTATTATAGAACTGATAATTCTTTAAAAGGATATAATGGTCAAGGTAGACACATCTTACTTATTAAGATAAACTTTTTTAGTTGTTCAAATAAAACTTCAGGGCATAGTTTTAATTTAAAGTTTAAAGATCACCCCAGGGCAATAGTTACAGGGACTCATCAAGCTTCCATGAATCCAGGATGTCTGGGTTCCATTGGGAATTTCAGACCCTGTTCTAAATTCTGCGCTTTTGGGTTCAAATTCGTCTGTAGATGATTTGATAAAAATGATCAGTAATTGCAATAGATGATCTTTTAAAAGCATAAATACGTTGAGGCCACTTATATTTGGAATCCATTGGTTTCATTTGCCTGAGAATCATCTAAACTCCATAAATTGCTACGAACTACTCAAATTCTGCTTTTCTTTACCTCCTGCACGACTAAACACTCTTTATTGCTTCATTTCCCCCTGCACTCTCACCTCTTGGCTCCTGGTCTGTTCCTCCAGAACACTGTCTCCGTCCTCACCCTCTCCTTTCCTCCTGTTTTCCAAGGGATGACCGCAAATCCTTCCATGCTCAACTCCATGTTCTTCCTTAGTGTTGAAGGCCTTCCCTTATTCTAGGTCAGGGGATTGCGTCTCCTCTTTGCGCCAGCACTGGAGCATAGCACTTTGGTGTTGTCCCATATGAGCAACTCTGGAGCCAGAATTGCATTTACCCTGATCACTTTTTATCCTCACCCTCAAGACTTTGGTACTCCATTACTTGGTGAATAAATAAATTGATAGATACTCTTTCCCTGTGACCTCATAAATGAAGGAGGTCCTGGGTGGTGCAAACAGCTAAGCTCTTGGATACTCACCAAAAGATTGACTGTTTAAATCCACCAAGAATCTCCTATAAAGAAAAGTCATATCCTTGTCAATGAGGGTGGCGCGTGATGGAGACCCAATGCCCATCTCTAGACAACTGGACATACCTTGCAGAGGGGTAGTGGGGAGATGAGTCACTTAGAGTACAGTATAGCAATAATGAAACCTACAACCTTCCTCTAGTTCTTAAACGCTTCCTCCCCCCAACTACCAGGACCCCAATTTTGCCTTGCAGACCTGGTTAGACCAGATGATGCACAGCGGTACAGATGGGAATTGGAAACACAGGGAATCTAGGACAGAAGAACCTCTCAGGACCAGGGGTGACAGTGGCGATACCAGGAGGGAAGGGGGATGTAGTAAGGGGGAATGGATCACAGGGAGCCACGTTTGGCCTCCTCTCTGGGGGACGGGCAGCAGCGGGGTGGGTGAAGGGAGACGCCGGACAGTGTAATATAGGATACAATAATAATTTATAAATTATTAAGGATGCATGGGGGAAAGGGGAGGAGGAAGGGAAGGGGAGGGGGGAAAAAAAAAAAGGAAAATGAGCGGATTCCAGGAACCCAAGAGGCAAGCGAATTTTGGGAATGATGAGGGCAACAAATGTATAGATGTGCTTTACACAATTGATCTATGTATTGTGATGAATTGTATGAGCCCCAATAAATTGATTAAAAAAAAAAAGAAAGTCCCCAAACTTTACTTCTCAAAGTTCTCAATCTTGTAAGATGCCCTATAGACTACAATTCTATACTGATCCATATAGGGTCACCATGAGTCAGAATCACATTAATGGCAACTGGTTTGCCTTTTTTTAATTTATGAAAAGTGACTCATTGTCTACATATCACTAAAGTAGGCATCTATTTGTCTAGAAATGTACTAGGTTTGATGAAGTACTTAATGAAGTATGCTTTGTACATGTAGCTATAGTCCTTGATCTGGAGCTAGCTGTAACCTGTGTGAGACCTTGGATCAATCCATGTACCAAGTATTAGGAGTTGTAGACATGCTTTAAAAAAATTCCGCATAAATTGGGTTAAAAATAAATCGTGATTTCTAATAACACAAATCAAAAGCCATAGCAAGAGAGAGCTCTATTCTCAGTGTGCTCAATAAATGGTTTCGTGGGTTTTTTTTAACCTTTCCCCCCATATTTCTCTAGCCTGTCATAGTCTCTAAGGGGCTTGTGAAAAATGTTCTGCAGAAGGCATTTGGAACAAGGATGGCTGAGTTAAAGAACTTTTTCAAATAGTTTTTGCTCTCAACTTGACATACCTTACCAGAAAGCCATACCCTATGTATATAGAGGAGGGTATTGACAAATGAGTGCTAGGCTGGCTCTGATTAGGTCAGGAGCTGCACTTTGATGTGACTAGGGCTCAGAAGACATCGTAGGTCCTGGAGCAGGAAAGAAATGAGATGAAAGTCTTCTCACAGCGCCAGACTGTTTTCACCCGAGGGAGGGAGCACAGGAATGAAGAACAGGCTTCGTATAGAGAACTCCTCTGAAGAAATGTAGGTGATCATAAGTGGATTGGGTTCTATTGGGTATGAATTGTTGAAGACATGTACCTACATTATCATGCTTGTTTGGAAATATTCTGAAGACTTCCATCTAAAGTCTATTACAGAGAGATGCTATTGCCTCTCTATGTGAACACAAACAACAGCTAATATGATGATCGGATGTTTTTCCTTAACTGTATTTAATGACTATCTTGTGATTACTCGTGGTGTTACACCCTGTTCTGAGTACTAGACACTCCTCTGTTAAGGAAGGAGACACAGTATCTGACTTCATGGCCCGCTAGAGCAACACTGTCCAATACAACTTTCTCTAATACCAGACGTGCTCCACATTGTCCAATGCACCAGCCACTAGGAAAGAGCAGCTATTACTCACTTGCAATAGGCCAAGTGTGACTGAGGAATTGAGTTCAAAAAGTTCCTCAGAAGGTCTATATAAGCCTTCCTCTACCACACACACCCACACACACACACACACACACCTCATCCCTTGCATTGGTAATGCTTCTCATGATTCCACTATAATACTATTGGGTTCCTGGAACATGCGCCTTTATTTCTCTTTTGTGTCTTTGCTCATGTTATGAACTGATGTCTGCTGACGTTCCTACCCTCAGACCGTCTCACCTGACTGTATCTAGTCCACGTAGGAGCCATGCCTTTCATGAAGGCTTCCCTACAGCCGCTTCCATAGATTTCTGCACGTTTCTTGATGACAATACTTGTTAGTTGAGTTAGTTGACAATACTGCCATTGAGTTGTCCCTAGTTCCTGGTGACTCCATATGTGTCACAGTAGTATGGCCCTCTGAAGAATTTTCAGTAGCTTATGTTTCAGAAGTAGATCCACAAAGTCTTTTATCTAAGCTAACTATGGGTCAAGTCGAACCACCAATTTTCCATTGTTCTTCTTGAAAGGCAACAGAGTACAAGCATACAATGGTTTAGTAATAAGCAATTCATTTTTTCATTTTAAAAATATTATGATAAAGCAGGAGTGGATTACTCAATAAGCCAGGGAAACACAGAATTACTTGTACTTATTAATCTGTAGCGAACAACTTCATATGATTTTCACCACCTCAAATTGTTCATTACAGATCAGTTCGTCAGCAGAAGTCAGCCTTTTCTGAACTTGCTTAGTAGGTACTCTCCCTGTCAAAGATTGTGAATTTGAAGAAGAGGCTCTAGTTCTGTGGTGAGGTTAAGTGAGAGACGCTAGCCAACCAAAAAGAAAAACTGCAATGTGATGAAAATGTGAAATTGTTCACTACAGATTGGTAAGTAAGCACAGGTAAAAACATGCTTCCCTTGCTTACTGGATATGCTGCTACTGAATCAAAGACACATAGTACTGTCCACCACAATGTTCATCTGAGCAGAGCCAAAATGCATAGAAGCATGGTTCTGTTAGTGGCCTTTACTGTCCCATCAGGCATGAGGGAGTGTTTTCGATGAATATTTTTGAGTTGTGGATTATTGCTCAGGATCTCAACTCTGCTCTAGGGAAGCTCTAGCTAATAAAATCAAACAAAAATGAAAACACATAGTCAGTTAACTTTACATTTATCCTAGGTAGTGTACTTAGCATTTCTAGACCTGGATACACTCGGAAGAAATTTTTTCAAAGTAAATAGCATCAAGGAAAGCAGTTATGAATAAGTTAACCACTTGGGTAATGGCAATTTACTCTAAGGGGACACCTGCGGAGTTTTTCGTTGGCATGGCAGGCCAAATGGAACGCTTCACGTTGTTGGAAGTTTATCAGGATGCACACTTAGATGGTCTTTGAAAAGATAGAAAGTTGATGTCCCCTACTCCTTCTACCGTAAAAATGTAGCATATAAATTATAGGGTCTGAACACAGGGAGGACTGTAAACGTTCAGTATAATACTACTTCCTTTCTGTTACTACTGTTGCCACATGCTGCCTCCATTAACACACAGAGATAAGAAATGCTCTTATTTCACACGATTTCCTGAATAGGAAATTCAATCCACTCACTCCGTCCCTCCTTGTAAATTGGTCCCACCTGTTCAATTTAAGTTGACCCTTTTTGCTGGAGATTTAAAAGCCAATTAACTTTCATTTTATCTTTTGGAGAGGCTGGGAACAACTTGTCATCCTTACAATAATAGCTTACATTTCTGGTATTAATACAAACTTCTTGACATGAAAAGAAGAACAGGTTTGGGTTACAAACAGATGTTTCTGACTTTGTGATACTCTTTCTGATGGTACATTGATTAATTTCGGGATGCTAGCTTTCTTATCTGTCAAATGTGGACACTAAGGCTTATCACTTACTTTTCTCATTTAAGTTTTGTGAGAAACATCATGACCTCTGGGGACCTCCAAATGCTTCAGGAGCCTACGGTTTCTATCAGTGAGTGCTCGGAACATCAGCACATCAGTCCAGATTTCAAAAGGCATTTCTGGTTGATGAGAGCTTTCTTAGCCACCTAGTGCTGCTACAACAGCAATACCACAAGTGATTGTTGGTTTTTTCTTTCCCACAAATGAAAGTTTGTTTTCTCACAGATTAGGAAGCTGTATATGAAAGGTCAGAGTGCAGCTCTATCTTCTGTCTCTGGAAGAAGGTCCTGTGTCTTTAGTTTCAACTTCTTTGGGGATCCCTATGTGTCTTGGATTCTCTCTTCCTTCATCTATACTTCTTTTGCTTGTTTGCTTCATGTCCTTTATATATACAAAGACTGATGTAAGACATACACTCCACTAACCCGGTATTAATATTATAACCAAAATAATCCCATCCCAAGTGATATTAGAACCCCAGGCATAGAGGTTAGGATTTGCAATGCATATTTAGGTTGGGGGACAGGTGTGTGACAATTGAATCCATGACATTTCTTGAATGGAGTTTGAACCTTTTCAAAAACCCACTGCTGAGAGATGGATGGATTTATTTGTGATTTTCCATTCTGTTCCATTGTCCCTCATTGCATCAGCGCCAGAGTGTTCTGACAGTTCTGGTCGTGTAGTATGTTTTGAGACTGGCAAGGTGAAGGCCTCCTAGTTTGTTCTTCATGTTACTTAGACTAGTTAGGCTTCTCTCCTTTCCACATAAAGTTAGTAATACGTTTTTTTTCCCCCATGTAACAGAATTTTGCTGAGATTTGGGCCAGGATTGCAACCAACCTCTAGATCATTTTGGGTAGGACTGAATTTGTTTGTTATGTAATTGTTCCAACATAGGAGCACAGACTATTGATGTAGGTCTCTTTCAGTCAGAGAAAGGACTGAATGAATAGAGTCTCTCTCTAAATGGGAACATCGTGAAAAATGGTTCAGAGGGCCTTATATCTGAGTTAACTTTACAGATGAGTAGGAGTTCTCCCAAGCAGAAAAGGAAAACAGTCTAGAGAGGAGTAGCATGTGCAAAGCTGTGATGGTGTAACAGAATATGGTTCGCACCGAATGAGCATGAACAATGTCAACCACTGTGCTAATATTTTTGCATAGCTTTAAAAAAATGTAATCCACATGGAAGTTTTATAAAATATGCATAGTTATTTTAATCAATATTTCTACCTCATGTAGATCAAGAGATGAAGGCTCAGAGGTTAAATAATTTGGCCAAGGTCACATTTCTTAAAGTAACAGACTAGAATTTGAAACTGGGTAGTCTTGGTCTTGAGCTTGGGAATTAAGCCATCACACTAAGTATAGGGTATGGAATCATACAGTTACTGAGGAAGCAGAGGGTGGTTTGGGACTAAGTAGTAAAAGGCATCATATGCTGATCTAAGATAGACTGTGCCCTTCACACTGGGGATTCATTAGCCCTAATTGAGATTCAGCAACCCCCGTGAGAGGGTCGTTTGACCCCCCAAAGGGGTGGTGACCCACAGGTTGAGAACCGCTGGACTAGAGAGACCTGGAGATTGAGGAACTAGCTCACTATAAGGCTGGATCTTCACTGGAAACCACAATTTCAATTAGCTCTATTCCAAGGAGGGAGATGATACTTTCTATTGTGGTTTGATTCACTTCAGTAGAGGATGCTTATAGGGTTCAGGTTATAATGAAAACAGGCAGTTTCATCCAGAAGACTGCTGGTGGCATAGTAGGTTAAGATTTGGGCTGTTTATCACAAAGTTAGCAGCTTGCAACCATCAGACGCTCTGCAGCAGAAAGATGAGGCTTTTCATTCCCATCAAGATTTATAGTCATGGAAACCCACAGTGTCCATTCCATTCTGTCCTATAAGGTTGCTATGAGCTAAAATTGACTCGCTGACAGTGATTTGCATTTTATTCCAGCCAGAAGCCCTGTTGTCACTGGAGGTTGGGCATTAGACTAATAATTTCAAGGTCAACTATGCAAGCTCACCAGCCACTCGCTGGAGAACGGAGATGTCTGCTGCTGAAAGGATGTATAGTTTTGGAAAACTGACACATGGTTGCTATGAAGCAGAATCTTACTCAGTGACAATAGGTTTGGTTGGTTTATTCCAAACAGTCCAGCGAGCCAGTGGTTTGGGAAAAACCAAGTAGTTCATGTTTGTTACTTCACGCTATTCCATCAATTATTTCTTAAGGATTCGAAGACAATTCAATTGGGACATAAATAATCTTTTCAACAAATGGTGTTATGGCAATTAGGTTTCCATACACAAATAAGATGAATTTGTACTTCTACCACATACTATACAAGAAGGTACCCCCCCCCAAAAAAAAACAACCCAACAACAATAGGAAAAAGCTCTCCTGGGTGGAGCTTTCATACTACACATCTTTCTGGCTAGGTGAGCATCAAGCAACTCCCCCTGAGTTAGTGCACCCAATAGTGTCCCCTGGGAAGGTTCTCTCTGGTCACAGTGAAATTTTTTCATAAAAGCAATTTTGCTCTAACCTCGATTTTTTGTGATGACTGATTGAAGAGAACAGTGGCTATGAAATTTTGTTTCCTGCTTGGTGAAAAATGCCACAGAAACTGTGGTAGTGCTGACCACAGCTTACCAGGACAGTGCTATGGGAAAAAATCAAGTGAAAAATTCAAGTCTATGAGTGATTTTCTCATTTCAAAAAGATGAAATGGTGATTGATGACAAACCTCATTCTGGATGCCCATTAACTTCCCAAATGGACAAACTCGTAGTGCAATTTGAGTTCATTCCATCAGGTTGGATTGTTAATCAAGCTTTCTATTTAGAGGTTCTGAAGAGATTGTGTAACAGTGTGAACAAACCCAAAAATATCTCCTGAAGACTTCTTGAAACAAAACAAACCCAAATCAAAACAATAGTTTCACTTAGCTAGTAAAATGCGTGCCTTGAACATCATGCTTTTAAAAGAATTATTCATGTATGGTCGTCTTGGCAACAACAGCTTTAAAGATTTTATAGGGACCTTAAAGAAGATTGAATATATAAAAATGGTTGAGGAAGAGGAACCATTCAGAAAACAAGGGTGAGGTGGTTTCACAAGAGGAATAAATAAATCGTGGTTACTGAATTGTACATGAGGAAATTGTTGAATTAGTGTGTTTTATATAGCATGTCTTCAACAGCAATGATAAAAAAAATTAAAAAGAAATCTAAAAAGAAGGCAAAGAGACTGAACTGAAAGTTTGACAAAGTGTCAAGAGCGAGTTTGATTCTTTACATTCAATTACTGATTGCATCCTGTGCTTTTGCCTGACTTGATGGAACCTTACATTTGGCTAACACTTTCCAAGTTGCTTTCATCTAATGTCAATTCTATTCTGCTGAATTTCATCTCTTTTTAATGTAAAGAAAACTAAAATCCTCACAAGTGGACCATTAGATAATATCATGATAAATGGAGAAAAGATTGAAGTTGTCAAGATGTTTTTAGATCTGGTCTAGAGAAAAAACTCCAGTGATACTCAGATATGTATAAGACAGAGAGCTATGTCAAGAAGTAATTATACATCATGAAGCCATCTCAGCCCAGTCCAACTCAAGTCCCTAAGTCTTATACTAGTCCTCACAGTCCTCTTGAGACTCATGTAGCCACATGCCAGTGATGCAGACAGATGAACTGGGAAGCAGGAAGAACACAGGCTGCTGGGTGCAGAGTCATGTGACTCCCAGGTCTGTAGGAACATGGCGGGATCCTGGCAGCTCTTAGGGTCTGGTGGCCCACATGAGGTCACCCCTCGAGGCAAACAGAGTTCCAGCAAGCAGGAACGTGGAGGCTCAGAGATAACTTGTCTCTGTTCTTGCTTTTACATAAAAGGCTTATGGCACCAAGGAGGTGTCATCAGGCTGCAACTTTATTGACATATTTGACTCCATCTCTAGGCAGGAGTGCCTAGTTGACATAATTCCTAACTGCCAACAAGGATTTCATGTTACTAGGATCCACAATCAATGTTCATGGAAGCAGACATAAGGAAATCAAGCAACCTAATGCACTGGACAAATCTTCACAACCCTTATTTGAAGTGGCAAAGAGCAAAAATGTTACTTTGTGGGCTCAGATGTGCCTGACACAAGCCAGGCTATTTTCAATCACCTGCTATGTGTGTGAAAGGCTGCTAATGAATAAAGAAGACCGCACGATTGATGCATTTGAATTATGGTGTTGGTGAAGAGTATTGCTAGTACCAGGAGCTCCTGAAACAAACCAACCAGTCTTGGAGGCAGAATGCTCCTAGGAATCTAGAAGGGCAAGCCTTAATCTCATGTACTTTAGACGAGCTATCAGCAGAAAAAAGTATCATTCTCGGTAGAGTAGAAGGTCAGTAGAAAATGAGGAACACCGTAAATGGGATGGATTGACACTGTCTGCAGCAATGGGCTCAAGCACAACAATTGTGAGGATGGCCCAGGGACCAGGCAGTGTTTCATTCTCTTGTCATTTTGATTCAGAGGGCAAGGTGATGGCAAACGACAACAACTCCTTCAAAAAAAATTCCCCACCCCCAAAGTAGGGAATTATCTCCTAGGGAAAATAATCCTTTAGTATAGGTTGATATTTGAACATGGTAAGTGGCCTATTAAAAAAAATGACAAGTGATATGTTCCACAGGAATGAGTCTATTTCTATTTTGATAAATATTCAACTTGGAATCTGGGACTTTCTTGAGAAATCCAAAAATGAATGGCTTTTAATTACCTAATTGTCAGAATGCAACTTCTCCTTTAAGATGAAGAAACACACTGGACTTATGAACTTGTTGATAGAAACAACAGCTGGATGGATTTAAAATGATGTAACAAGTTTGAGTTCAATGTCACGTAGCAGAACTCTCATCCCTGTGCCAGTGATTTGAAGTCCTGGTTGGCCTTTCTCCTTGACTTACAGAAGTTACAAGCCGTGCTTTAGAAATTTGACCTCCTTAATTACTATTTTGAACTACTAGAAACCTTGTTAATTATATCTTTCAAAGTGTGTTAACTGAGGAAAAGCCTGTTGCGTCATGAATGACAAGATTGAGACAGGGGAAAAAAAAACATTTGACAGTAAGCGTTGCTCTGCCATGACATAGTCCTCCAACGTGCAGTTGCCCTTTTCCAGCCAGAGCAGCAGTAGAGGGAAAGGGTAACGTGTGGGCGGCATCCTCCCTCCCTGCCACTGAATGTCAGACCATCCAAATGTTTTAAGAGGCAAGACCTCAGATTTGAAGTTGTTTCCATTAGCAAGAAAAAACATCTTTGACATGTTCCCTAATTTTTCTCATGGACATATTTTTCAAAAAAAAAAAAAAGTCACAGAAGAAAGACCTCATTAAGGGATGAAGAATATCTTTTAAACAACCAAAATATAAACTGTTGTTATTTGGGTTCTGGAAAAATTAGATGGTATTCAGATGAAATGGAAGTCTAACTGTGTGAGGTACTTTTGTATATTCCTGTAATAGTGATGTTCATATCTATCTGTCCCCAGCTCAGTGTGCCATAACAGATTCCAAGAGCATGGGTATTGATGCTCTCACCTGATCACTGATTAAACAGTATTTTCAAAGCAAGCTTTTTTGTTTTTTGGTAGTTTTCTTGATATAATAGTCACATATCATATACAAATTCTACCTTACAAATCAGGCTGGACCGGAGGATGTACACTGGTATACATAGGAA
>NW_022103896.1:49203907-49213346 GCF_000313985.2 Echinops telfairi | reverse complement strand
GCATTGGGGTAGGTCCATGTGGCTTCTCCTTGGGGATGTCTTGCAGGAAGTTAGCCTTGCAAGCTGAAGCAAGGAACTGCTAAGGCAGTTGCACTGTGGTGTGACCATCACAAAGCAAGAGACCCAAGAACTAGAAAGATGAGGCTCACCAAGCCATTTATTCCTCCTCCTTTCAATTAATTCCACATGTGTTTATCGGCCAGGTTGGCACAATAAACTAACTCAGCCCCCAATAAAATGGTAAATAAATACACACATTAACCTATTTTAAAAAAGAGTTATAGATAGATAAAATCATAATCACTTATTTTTATATGTATATATTTATTCAGGTGGATATATACAACATAAGAAATAAACAGCTAATTAGTCTATAGCACAGTACAAATGGCTCAGTGCAACTCACTTCTGTGAGACAGCTAATACGCTGGCAGTCCTTCAAATCTTGACGGCCACAGGGTGCAAGTCAAGGAAGCAGACAGCTGAATCCTCTGTAGAGCAATTCAGGCAATCTGGCCACAGGCAGCAAACAGCAAGGCAGGTAACCAATAGCCAGCTAGATGACAGGGTCCAACAGTCCCCAGCTCAAGTGATATATACTCCAGTAGCATGGCGAAGCAGGTTTTGAAGGAACCTCAAATTACAGTGACAGAGTCCATGGGTTGGGTGGCTCACAGGTAGTGTAGCTCGCAAGTTGAGGCAAAGAACCAGCTAAGGCAGCCACACACTGGTCTGATCAAAGAGCAAGAGACCAGAAAGGCGAGGCTCACTGAGCCATTTATCTCTCCGCCCTTCAATTAATCCCACATGTGTTCATTGGCCAGGTTGGCACAATAAACCTACCTATCACACAGCTACTCAGACCACCATTTAGGTTTAAGAGATAAGGAATCTGCAGGAAGTTTATTTGTAAGGGGGAGTTAAAGACATATACAATATCCATCTCAATAAATAAAATCTAAGAACCCCCAATAAAATGATCTGTAAATTTTAAAAAACCCTGCAAAAAAAGGAATGAAATCTGTAACAATCTTATACCAATTATATAAATTTATTAATGAATACATCGATTGAGTATGTTACTATCTACTGTATTCCATATATTCATATGCATGTTTTATATCTAATTTGATTCATTCTGTGATGAAAAATATGGTACATATGCATTAAATTTACATAATTTCTTCTAATCTGATTTAAATTTTAGTAATTATCTTTCTCTACTAAATCTAATATGTGATCTGACAGCTTTCTTTTTCTTAACATAAAATTTTATTGTGTTTTTAGTGGAAGTTTGCACACCAGATTAGGTTTTCATTTAACAATTGCTATTTTTACAATTGGTTACACATTTTTTAAAATCATTTTATTGGGGGCTCATACAACTCGTATCACAATCCATACATCCATCCATTGTGTCAAGCACATTTGTACATTTGTTGCCATCATCATTCTCAAAACATTTGCTTTCTGTTTGAAACCTTGGTAAGAGCTCCTCATTTTTCCCCCCTCACTCCCTGATCCCCCCTCACTCACAATTACTTCTAATGGTCCATCCTGCATTGATTGTTTTATCCCTAAATCCCCTCACCTTCCTCCATCCTACCTTCTCACCCCTCACCAAATCCCCAATAAACCATTGCATCAATTATTGTCTCTGTGCATGTACTGCTTCTGCACTTCACAATCTCAACAGAAATATATATATATACATATATACACATACAACCAGAAAGCTGAAAATAATAATATAAAAATAATGAGTAAGAAAGAAAAGACCACCAATATTGTAAAAGCTCAAAAAGAAATTTCTGTTATGGAATAAGCGAGAAATACTTGAACCTAGAGCAAATTCATGTTGGGTCAAGAGGGAAGTTGTGATAGGTAGGTTTATTGTGCCAACCTGGTCAATAGGAACAGTGGGATTAATAAGGTCACAGTTTGATTGGAGGGCAAAGAGAAAAATGGCGTGGCAAACCCTGCCTCTCTCTCTCTTGCTCTTTGGTGAATGGATTTTGGGGTGTGGCTGCTTTATCTAATTCACTGCCTCAATCTGTGAGCTACACTACCTGTGGGACAGCTAACCCATGGATCGTGTTGTTAGAGCTTGAGGCTCCTCACATACCTGCTTCGCCACTCTGCTGGTGTATACATTGCTTGAGCTTGAGGCTGATGGATCCTATCATCTTGCACTGCTTGAGTTCCTTATCCCATTGGGGCCTGCTTCACTAAGCTCCTGAGCTGCTAACTGTTGGTGACTTGCCCTGTTGTTTGCTGCCTGTGAGTGGGAAGACTCAGCTGTTTGCTTCCTTGACCTTGGACCTGGCAGACCTCGTGAGTTGAAGGACTTCTAATATATTAACTGTTCCTTTGAAGTGAGTTGAACTGAGCACTCTGTATTGTTGTGTGGACTGATTAGCTGTTATATTACTTCATGCTGGATAAATCTATCTATCTATCTATCTATCTATCTATCTATCTATCTATCTATCTATCTAGTGTCCTGGTTTTGTTTCTCTAGAGAACCCTGCCTAACACAGAGGTCAATTGACCAAGTATCATATTATATTATAGTTAAATCCACCATAATCAAGTTTACAATAATCTCTGTCTGATAGTAAAGCATCTCGAGTCCCTCACCTGTGACTAGAGGGGATTTGCCACAGACTTAATCTTACTAGATACTTTGCAGATTGATTTTGGGTTCCCACTGTCCCCCATATTCTTCTATAAATTGGGTATTCACAATTTAAACTCTGATACATTTCTGAAGATCATATTTGGATTTTATTATTGACATCTTTGCATCACACAGGCTGGTGTGCTTCTTCAATGTGGACTTAGTAGACACTATTCCAAGGGAAAGCAAATACCATCTGCTTTCTTCACTGTACTTTGCTGTAACACTCTTATTTTCAACGATCTCTTCATGAAGTCAAGTATTGAGCAGGGCCATGTTATAAGAACTAACTGTTCTTGGATTGGGGCTAGAATTACATGGGAGGTCAAAAATCCATCTGCTTGTCCATGGGTTTTGGATGATTCTGGTTTAGAATCATTCAAATACCAAAAGATAAAAACGAAAACCAACAGGAACTACAACAACAAAATGAAAACAAAAACAAACAAAAGGCAGAAAAACCAAAAAAACCAAAGAAACAGAAAATAAAAACATTGTCAATCATCCACCCTGGGGTATTAGGCGATTGCTTTGATACCATCAATAATTTATCCAATGACATAGAATTTATGATGCTGTTGATATGATAGTTTATGCAAGCATAGTCCACATGTGAGTTGCAATCCATGAGTTGTTGCTTCATTCATTTCTTAATTGATTGAGCTCTGTTTGCATTGAGGTAGGGGTTGTTGTTAGGGGAAATTTCCTGTATAATTTCTTACACGTGAAGATCCTTGCCTATCAGATTAAAACCTGTCAAAGGGAGCATTGAGGCAAAGCAAGCATTTTTTTCTTTGCCACTACTTCCTTTTACATATTTAGTAAGGTCCATTATTTGTGGGGTCTAGGAGTGTCTATGGAATCATCATTGCTAAATGGCAAGGCTGCCTGGGCAGTAACATAATACACATAGAAGAACAACACACTAATGAATAGAGGCCACAATCTACTAGTCTGTGCTATTCTACCAAAGCAAGGAAGTCTTCCAATAGGATCCTACACCTTGTACTTAAAGACCTTAGGATACAAAAGATTGATACAATCCATTTTTCTGGACAATATACATTGATTACCTTCTATGTGAACCCATTCTTTTAAATGTTACAGAACTGCTCATGCACTGTCCTTAGGATGCTGACACCCTCTATACACAAGAGAATTGTCTCTTCCCAACTACAGTAGTGTCGCACCTACCCAAGAGTAGAGACAAAAATGAAGTTTAATCCTCACGAGATTTTTTTTCCTTACATCTTAGAAACATTTCTTCATAGAGAACAAGTTTTTATTTTAAAGAATAAGTTTAGTTCTATTACTAGGTTTACAAAAACCATTATCTAATGTAATTGATATAGTTGAAGTACCTTGCAGAATTTAGCTATTTGAGCATATGGCTTTTCTATGGGAAACCGTGCTCAGAATTTGTTTAGGATAAAAATAACCACTGTTCCCCTTGTCAACCGTATAATGGTGACAGGACTGCCCTTTGACATCACAGCCTCTCCCTCCCTCTAGCTTGCACTTTCTCAGATGCTAGGCACTGGAGACACTCATGACTATGAACAGAGGCTCTAAGAGACGAAACCTGGAGAGGAATTCAATGAACACTGAATATATTGTCTCTTGGAGAAATGAAATCTAACCCTGAGGAGCAATAAATGTAAGGCTGCCAGTGTCACTCATGCCGTAAATACCAAAATGATTGCTAATGTTTGCTGGTTGTTGCCAGGTCCTTCTTTGGAGGTAGCTTTTGGTAAACTTAAACATCTTACCTTTTGTTCATTTGTGCAGCTACAGATTCCATTCCTTAAAGAAACCACATTCATTTCTGCCAAGTTAGTTCTGATGCCTCGCTTCATGGTAGGACAGAGTAGAAGTGCCTCATAGGATTCTCAAGGCTGTAATCTTTATGAAAGCCAACTGCCATATTGTTCTGCAGGATGTCTGGGGAGTTTGAACTGCCAGCATTTAGGCTAGCAGCTGAATGTTTTAACCACTGTCACCAGGGCTCCTTTATTTCTTAATAATAATCTTTATTTTTTTTCTGCACTTTACCGTTTGTTCACACCACTCAGACTTCCTTGGGGTTTGACCCTGCTTATGGGTCAAGGGCACTTTATATCAGGGCTCTCAAATGGACCACCCTTCTTGAAATAATTTTTAGTACTTGTTAAAAGTGTAGATTTCTGGACCTAACAACTAAATCTGAATCTCCTGGTGGTGGTAGTAGTGTTGGTAGACACCCAGGATCTTAATTTTCAGCATTCTTTAACAAGCTCCTGAAATAGTCCTAAGGAATACTGAAATTTGAGAACAACTTTCTTAGAAGTAGTTAAAGGAGAGAAGGTGCTTTTATTAACAGGTATTAACAATGGCAGTGATATATATTTATTGCTGTTTCCACACTGCTAGGAACCCTAGTGCTCTGGTGGTTAGGTGTTGGGCTGTGATCTGTGTGGTCAGCAGTTCGAAACTATCAGCTACTCCACAGGAGAACGACAGGGCTCTCTACTTCTGTAAACAGTTATCGTCTCAGAAACCCAAAGCAGGTCACTGGGAGTCAGCAGTGAATCCACGGGGAGTTGGGTTTTCTTTGACATCACACTGCTGCACAATTGTATGTTGATCTGCCTCCCTCACTTCCTGTAAGTTCCTTGAAGGCAGGAGATATTTATCTTTATAGTTCATTCATCTCGTATATTTTTACAAATAAATGCTCCCGAAGTACTTGTGGAACAAAAGTGAGAAAGGAACTCATCCAATCTATTTGGCTATAAGTCTGCTATTCGCATGAAAGGAAGGAGTAGGTTCAGAAGGAAGGTTATTTTAAAGATATATATTGTGATTTCTAACACTTTTATGTACTTCTGTGTTTTCTAATTTTGTTTCTTTTTATTCTTTATGGTATGCCATAAAGTTTTGTTTTCTTCTCTATGACTGTGAATGATTTTGTTTAAGGTATTTAGAATGGAAATTATTTAAAACGTAAAATCTAGGTTCTAGATTCATGGAAAATTGGAATTAAAAGATAATGGAATCTTTCAAAGTTCCCTTGGTATGTTATAATCAGAGATAAGTGTTGCTGGTAAGTGTCGCCGAGTCAATTCCACCTCAGAGTGACCCCATGTCACAGAGTGGAACTGCTCTATCTGGCGTTGGAGCAGCTAACTGGGTGGATTGGAAACACCAACCTTTCTAATAGCTTCTCAGTACTTAACTAGCCACCAAGTCCCCTGCAGATAGTAACAAGGCAAAAAGAGTTTTTCTATTGCTCATATAAAAGAAGAATGAACAAAATAACCCAGACCTTGAAAATCAGCAATTCCCAGTTCAGAGTCTGTTTCTGCAGTCTTCATCCTGGCATTGTGTTGTTCATGCTTTCTTTCATTTTTATGGAAAATGGAAAAAACCCATAGTGATTTAACTCATGGGCTCCTGATGTTGTTGATGTTTATTTTAGTTTAAATAGTGGTTTATGGTACCCTGAGATTCAGAACAACAAATACTATAAAACTCTGCACTGTTGTATATGTGATTTCAAAACTCTTGTTATAGTTTAATGGCATATTATCCAGTTTAAAATTTAACCTTCAGAATCCAGGTTTTACAGCACCTGTTATAGTACATCTTCCCATTTAGAAAATCTTGCATTTATGTTGCTTTATCTGATTTCTTTAATCAGATCTGGCTTTTCTTCTCTTCATCCTCCTGCTCTGTTAATTAAAAAAAACAATAACACAAAACATTTGCTGCCTGCTCAGTTAATTAAAAAAAACAACAACACAAAACATTGCACGCATATCAGTAGTCCCAGGGGGCTATTAGTTTGTGGTTGCAATGTTCATCATCTTCCAGCTCCTCCTACCTCTTGTTCCAGAGATTCATTCAAAGAGTAGGTTTGGCTAAATTTTTTAAAAATCTAATAACTATCCTCAGGTTCTTATCAAGACACAATGGATTTTTGATGGACACACCACCACAATGATCTTCTCTGAGATCTTAGTTGTTTGTTGTACTTTTTTCATGTTGTTTAAGCTTACTGTGTTATTTATATTTTTTCTTCCTTCCAATGTACATATATTTTGGTTCCTTTGCGTATATGGCATTTAGGCATGGTCCCACCACAATATGTGGAGGACAGTGCCACATATCCAGGCGGCAGTTATGGTTTTCTATCATCTATCAAGCAATAAGTACCCTCCCCAACTGGGAGAGAGTGGATTCAGCAACATAAATCACACATGTGATTTTATCCTCTCATTTGCCTGTTTTTATGTGTCTTACCAATATATATATATATATATATATTGAGTTGTTAATTTATTTTGTAAAAATCAGGTTTAAATGTGTGTATTTCCAAATAGTTTATGTTGCTTTACCACAAGATCCACCCTTTTCTTCTCTTCTGTATGTCAGCTGTAAGAAGCCATTTTTTGTCCCATAATTCCTCAAGTGATTTCTGTAAAACTCTTGTCAACTCTCTTCCTACTACAAGTGAATATATAAACTGCTGAAAACTGGAATTTCGAAAGGAGAACTGGGTAGGAACTGAAATGTTTCTGCACTGGGCGGCACCCAGAGCAGAAGAACAGGCATTCCCAGAGAGAGTGTCTCCTTTGCTGGAGTGCTCCCCTGAAAAGGAAAATAACATGTAGCCCGCTTGGAAGTGGACTGAAATCTCTGAAGTCATCATGGGCTCCTCAGGAAACGACACTGTTCTTGTCTGAAGAGCTCTTAGTCATAAATGGATCTGAAAAGGCATTAGGATGGCTGCCTTTCAAGAGGATAGCTTCTACCGAAAGTCTCCAGTCTCTAAAGTTTGGCTCTGTTGTATGGCTAGCTATGATGAAGTGTTTCTCTCAGTCTCATGCAATTAAAAGTGTCCAAATGCCTCTAGAGCATACCTGTGTTGTGGATGACTTTTTATGTAACTGAAGTCGGGCGAAAAAGAAAATCTCAAATTGCTATGGTCCTTTATGCTCTGAGAACAATAAAAAAAACCAAATATTAAATCTATAGATAATTGCAAAATGTCCTGATGTTCAATAGGTTTACTCTTCTATTTAAACGGGCCAGGGGACAAAACTATCAGCTGATTTGAGTTTCTCTGCCTCATTCCCCCAGGTTTGGCTTATGATCAGTTGCAGCTGTTAATATCAGAACATTCTCCCAAAGTCAGGCAGCAGTAGTAAGCAGAAATAGAAAATGAGTCACTTAATTACAAACGGATATGGAAAAAAAATGTATGAGTGATTTGCATTGGAACAAAAATGTCAAATATTTTTTTAATTAAGAGGGGAAAATGCCATGTACCTATTTCTTTGAAAGTTATTATTGAAACACTGTGGGAAAAAATAAGAGTAAGGCAACATCTCAGAAATGCAAGGCTGACTTCATGGGCTAGGAGAAACCTTCTGTGTGGCTTATTGTCAGCTTCTCTCGAGTGCTGAACCTTTGTGCTGCACAATCTGACCATGATTGCTTTCAGAGTTTTACTTGTATTTCTTGCATGCTTGCAACAACTCTATAAGTTATTGACTATTTTCAACCCTGCTTCAGAATTGTAACTCTATTAGAGGGCTTTCCTCCTAGTTAAGGAAACAGATCAAGAATGATTCGCACAATCACATCAAACCCACTGCCAGTGAGTGTACTCTTGTTTCTGAGATGTCGTCTTACTCTTAATTTTTCCACAGTGTTTCAATAATAACCTTCAAAAGAGGTACGTGACATTTTTTTCCTCTTAATTAGAAAAATATTTGACATTTTTGTTCCAATGCAAATAACTCATAGATTTTTTTCATTTCTGTTCTGACTCATTGTGACCCTTATAACAGTCTTATAAATTATTGACTATATTATGGCAACATAATTAAGGAAGCTGACGAGTAGAGAGATTTTTCAACTAGCCTATGAACACACAGCTATTATGAGAAAGAGCTGGGACTCATGCAGTCTGGAGTCAAAGATCATTCACTTAGTTACTTGCTAAATTGATAACATGTTATTAAGGTATTCAGTCTCTTGAAACATCTGTCATTCACTAGTTTGTCCTTAATGATTGGCATTTACTAATGTCTATAGTATAAATCCTCTATGCTAGGAGAATCTAAATGTTAACTATTATAAAAATGATCTATAACTAATGATTATTAAATATTACAAGGAACACCTTGAATACTTGGTGGGAGAGAAGTGCATGGATGATGCGAGTTTAATGCAGTTATAAGGCAACCTGTGAACAAAGTAGAGTAATATAAATCAAATCAAATACTCAAAAGGAAACTTAGTAGAGTAGAAAAGTTTCAATGAGCCCTATGTAATAAGAGTAATATTTTGTGTGTTAAACAATAATAGTCCTCCAAAAGATATCCATATTGTAATTCATAGAGCTTGAATCAATTACTTATAATGCAAAAGAAATTTTGCAGATGCAATTAAAGCTAAGGAATTTGAGATAGGAAGATTTTTCTGGATTATCTGAATCAATTCAACCTAATCGTATGAGTATTCAATAGCAAATAATCTATTCCCATAAACAATTAGTCTTGGCAATCCATAGAGGCAGCTGTACCCTGCCCTCTAGGGTCCCTATGAGTCAGTATTGATGGTGATTATAATGACAGTGAATCTGGTTTCTTGTCTTTGGTGGTCAGGAGGAGATATAAAGACTGATGTAGGATAAGGGAGCAGCAAGTGATCCAAAGTTAGTGCCAAGGAGGGTGTGAGAGTCCTGGTAGGGATTCAGCAAGGGCAATGTAA
>NW_022103896.1:49184466-49202842 GCF_000313985.2 Echinops telfairi | reverse complement strand
ATGATGACAAATGTACAAATGTGCTTGACACAATGGATGTATGCATGGATTGTGATAAGAATTGTATGAGCCCCCAATAAAATGATTTTTTAAAAAGAAAAGAAAAACGACTGATGTAGGGCCAGAGGGAGAGTCAATGTCATTGGCTTAAACGGTGGAGGAGGGAATATCTAGCAGCCTTGAGAAATTGGAAAAGACAATGAAACAGAGCCTTCTCTAGAGCCCCCAGGAAGGAAAACAGTCCTTGTTCAGATATGAACATAGTGGAAGCTATTGAACCTCTGACCTACAAAATTGTAAAACAATAAATTTGCATTGCTTGAACCACTATCTTTGTGATCATCTGTCACGGCAGCAGTAGAAAGCTAATAGGCCTAGTTTACAATTGTTTGATAGCTCACAGTTTCCAAGGGACTCTCACAGACACTTTCATTTTGTGCCATGGAAATCTTGAATGTTAGGTTAGGTTTAAGAGGAAACGGGGTCTCAGAATGGATGAGTGGCTTTCCTAAGGTTTCTCGGGAGTGAGTGGCAGAGCCAACCTTCACGTCTTGGGCTTGTGCTGTGCGTATGTTAAAGTGTCTTCAACTGGTAGAACAGCCTGAAGTGTCAGCAAATCCCTTTATATGGATCCTCTATGCCACTGAACTGACCCCACTAAAGCCAATGCAGGGGTATACTTTAAAGGAGACAAGGACATGCATTTCAGCTCAGACTTCCTCAGTTCTTTTGATCTCATAGTTAAACATGAATAGCTGCTTATCCTCACACTATCAGCTCACAACATCAGCATTACTCTCAACGTTTTCTGATTTCTATAGACCATAAATTATTTATATGCCAATAAAATATATTTCTTCTAGATTTATCATGTCAAAATTCATAGGCATTTATGATTGCATAACAAACCAATTTGGCAAAATTTCCCTGTGGTTTGAGGAAGCTGAGTAATTAATGGGTTTTGTGATGTACTCTTACAATGTAAACCTTCTTGTAAATTTCATACTGTACTTAAAATCTTGACCCAACTACAGAAAGGGGAAATTCCTGCTCCCTTTCATCTGCATCTGCATCAAACTGATATTTCATGCTATGCGTCTCCTATCTATAGTCTTCGTAACTTCTACTTGGTGGGAGCAAGCAAATAGGTGCAAAGGACTCTAAGATGGGGATTGGTAAATTTTGCCATTCCACTGGGAATAAAGTAATCCACTTCAGAAGCAAAAAGGAGGAAATCTTAATGTCCCAGGAAAGAAGAGCCAGCAGCTGAGCATGTGTGAAATCATTGTGTGAAGTGGCAGTGGCTGTAGAGGCACACATCCTGGAGACAGTGGCAGGCTTTTTGGTCCACAGAATGAATAAAGCTGAATGCATTCAGGCAGCAGACTGGCTTACAGAGTAGGGCACCCATTTGGTATTTATGAGGAGGTAACACCCCAAAACCAGAATTTTTTCCCCAAAGCTATATATTTGAATTTGTTTTATAAAACTACCTTATTGCTTTCAAGGTACTCTCCATTACGCTTAATACATTTGTCAAATCTGCGATTCTATTCTTGGAAATATTTTTCAAACTCATCTGTTTGGATGGCTGACAGCACCTCCCTCGTTTTGTTCTTCACCTCTTCTGCGTCATCAGATCGCTGTCCTTCTCTGTCCCTCTTCATTCACAGAAACAAAAAGACGTCAGACGGAGGGAGGTAAGGTGAGTAAGGTGCATGGGGCAAAAGAGGCATGCTGGTTTTTCGTCAAAAACCAGTGCACTGAGATGGCTGTGTGAGCAAGTGAATTGTCGTGGTGGCAAAACCAGTGCCCCGTCTGCCACAAATCAGGTCCTTTTTGTCACTCACTGTTTGGGAACCTTTTCAGAACCTCTAAATAGAAAGCTTGATTAACAGGCTGACCTGGTGAAACGAACTCCAAATGCACTACAAGTCATCCATTCGGGAAGTTGATGGATGTCCAGAATGAGGTTTGTCATCAATTGATACTTCACCTTTTTTGAAACGAGAGAACTACTTTTACACTTGAGTTTTTCCCATATCTCTTTCCTTGTTCAACATCACAACAGTTTCTGCGACATTTTTCCGGAGCAGGAAACAACATCTCACAGCTGATTGCTGTTCTCTTACATCAGCCATCACAAAAGACAAGGTTTGAGAGAAACTGCTTTTACAAAAAATTTCACTGTAACCAGAGAGAAACTTCTCAGGCAACGCCACTGGGTGCACTAACTCAGAGAATGTTGCTTGATGCTCACCTAGTGGGAAAAACGTGTATTAACAAAAGCTCCACTCCAACCAGTGCAATTCCATTTGCTGGGGGGAGGGTACCTGAGCTTTGAAACACTTGCAGGAACATTGCAGGGGCCAAGGCACTGAGTGGCTGAGCAGCTGACGTCCAGAGAGATGTGCTTGCCAGCATGGCTAAGAAGAGATGCTGTGTACAAATGGACTGTATCCTTAATATTTTTGGATCTTGACTTTGATCCTGTTAATTTTCTTAATAAACCCCATAATTATGAATTTTGTCTGGTAGTTCTGCCTGGCCATTGAAATGAATGATCAAACCCAGCAGAGAAGTACAGTGTCATGGAAGGGAGAGTTGATGTCAAAATTGGATAAAGAAAGCTGGTCGGTGGAGTCACCTTCCCCCTACTGAAGCCAGAAGAGGTCAGTCGCAGCTTCCAAACTGATTTTCCAACATCACAGAGACCACAGAGTCCAAGTACAGTGTTACTATGCCAGGAGTTTCAGACTTAATAATTTGTAGTGTACTAATAATCAGATGAAAAAAGGAATATTGAAAATTATAATTTCCCTGAAGGAACAAGGAAAGGCTAAGGAAAAAGGGTGACTCGTGTATTCAAAAAACCATCTGCAATGATCAAGACATCTAATAAAAATGATGAGAATGAAAAATTAACGTGAACTGAATTTCACTGAATCAGAATGCATTCTTTACCAAAATAAGCTTTACCAAAATCATATAAAATAATATATTTACTGCTAACTAGACACATTCATTCACATGCTGTTTGTTTTGGACATGATTATTGAAGAACTGCTAGGCTTTAATCTGTACAACAGTATAGATTTTGACAAATGATCCCATACTACACAACTAATTGGTCATAATTTATTTATGTTATTTTATTTTGCCATTTGGAGACAAGGACTACTTCCCTTCACTAATCCCACTAGAGATGGATGAATTTTAAATGCATTACCTAGATCCTGAATTATTTTATTTTTCATTTTTCTCACTGGGTGGGTAAGAGCAATCATGGCAGGAGTCTGCAGTGGATGACACTTGTGTAGAGCAGTGACTGGGCCATAGAGGAAAGCAGTCAGTCCTCTCAGAATCTCAGGATTCAGCTGGAGGGCTTTGGGGTTTTTTGTTTTTCCCTTTTTCGTTTAGTCTCTGAAAACAACTTCTGGTTCTTGGTATGAATTTTTACCCCCTGACATTCATGTTCATCTTTCTGGTTCTCTCTAGGGCTTCCTTCAACTTCTTAATAGTGTGACTCTCTCGGCTTCCTGCTGTTCGACAGTGTGTTCCTGGTGCCATGTTGGGTCTGAAGGAAGGGGGTCTAAGAGGTTAGGGACAGAAAATGTCCTCTTTTTTGTGGGACTCATCTCCTCATCCAAGCCTTTGTGGACATTTCCCATCTTATTCACAGATTTTTGCCTTTGCTTTCAGATTCTGTGTTTGGGCTTCCAAACCAGCGCTGGAAGCAACAACAGGACCAGGAACAGCTGGAGCAACTTCGTGGCTCAGCGGGAGGGCACTTTGCATCTGATGAAAGAAGTCAGGAGAATGGATTTTCGACCTTATTTTTTTCTTCCTCTTCTTGTAATGAACATGAAATATGTATTGAATTTCTATGTTGCTAAGCAAGAAGAGAGGGACTTTCAAGTGGGTTGAACAGCTTGAGCAAATGTAAAGTTTAATGAATATAGAATATGCTAATTGACAGTCTTTACAGAAATGAATATTTCAGATGAAAAACTGATGTTGGCTATAGAGGAAGAAAGTATTAAGCATGCCATAAACGATCTAAAGGATATCTCGAGCATATGACTTTGCCCATGCTCATAGAAACAAGTGCTGGTTTACCTGAAGGAATTTATTAAATATTTATCCCTCAACAGAAGTGTGGTCTTCCCTTCATCCCTTGGTCATCGATATGCAGCTGTTCGTAGTCGCCTCACACGTGTTTGTCTGTTTAGACTTTCTTTATGTTTTTAAGCCGGTCCATATTTTCCTTCAGGAAGGGCTTTGTCAAGGATGATTCAAAATGTTTTTGGAAACCTGATGAGCAGTACATTGAAAGAGAAATCCTCTCTTCTTTGCTTAACTACATATATTAGACACTCAATACATGATCAGTCTGTTCAAAGAGGCGGTCTCACTGGTCCACACTCATGATTTCTTCATTCCAAAAAGAACAGGAAATAGGGATCATACTTGTTGAGTCAGGAAACTCGCATTCATTGTTTTTGCTGACTGCCTAGGAGGGCAAGTGAGTATTCACATTATTGTTCTGAATACAGGGCACTTTTGATATCTTGTGAATGGTTTTTGGAAAGCTATGGAAATAAATATAAGCACACATGTTTATTTTCAAATACTTCCTTCAAAGTAGTATAATTATAATAAATATTGCCTTAGCTTCATGCAGAGAGATTCAGAACGCAATTTCCCGCAGAGAGATTCAGAACGCAATTTCAGGTAGAATAAAATGCAAGTAATAGAAGATAAAAGACTTTAACAAGCTACTATTTATATCATATGATAGAATTTAAAAATATTTATTGAGTTAATCTATCTAGAAATCTTTTGGAAATAAGTTTGTCTTTTTTCCCTCACTTCATTCTTTTTAATGGATTTCTGGTCCACTTATATTTGTGTAGATATCCTTTTTTGCTTATATTTAGATAATACTCAGAAAAAAATTAAATGTCCTAGACTTCCTTCCTAGGTTCAGGGTCTCCCAAAGGACTCCACCTTTCTCCCACCCCTGCTGATTTCCTTCATGAACCCTGCAGAGCCACGGGCCTTTCCAACACTCCTGGTGAGAATGAGACATCAACCGCTACCTTGTAACAGAAAATTTTAACATCAATCCAATACGTACTTGATTATAATAAAAAGTAGTGTGACAATGACAGGCTTATTTGTTTCTTGGAAAATATGATTTATGGGACTCTTCATTTGCATAGAATAGATTAGGCATCTGTTGTACTGATATTTGCCAAGAGGTATTCCATACTCTGCGGACAAGAATAAGAAATCCTGTTGCCATTAATCTGATTCTTGCTCATGGTGACCTCATGTGTTTCAGAGTGGAATTGCTCTATAGCATTTGCTTATGGATGATGATACTGTTGAGTGGGCTTGAACCACCAACCTTTAGGTTAGGAGTTGAGCACAAACCTGTATGGTTCAGGAAAGAAAGTGAATGTGTGAGAAAGGCCATAAGTAAGACTGTACAGCAGTATGAGAACTGTGACCAAGGGAAAGGTACAACTAATCCCAAATTTTTAGTTACCATATAAAAATATGCACCTACTATCACTTAAAACTCAAATTTTGTAAGACAAGCTCGAATGCTGGATTTGGGTATAAAATTTCACAATGGAGAAAGCATCTGTTGGTTACAAAACATGGTTGGGTCACTGTAAATCTCCACTGCAAACTGTTGTAGTATATAAATGTAGCAAATGTTTAGCATTCTGAAAGTTTAAAAAGTTGATAATGTCGAAAATCCACTATGACATCAACTATTCATTTTAGCACAAAAAGTGTTAAATATTTATATATTTTAAAAGTCATTCATAATTACTTAATATATATATTTCTATCTGCCTATGTGTTGATCCATATTCATGAACTTTTGTGTTTGGGTAGTGCAGTGAGGAGCCCCAGAGGGGTAATAGTTACAAGGTGGGCTGTTAACCACAAGATCAGCAGTTTGAAACCAGCAGCAGTTCCTCAGGAGAGAGAAGAGGCTTTCTACTCGTGTAAAGAGTCACAGTCTCAGCATCCCACCGCAGCAATTCTGCTTCATCTTAATTGACTTGATGGCAGAGTGGTGTGGTTATTAGCGAGTCTGGGCTTTGGGCTCACACAATTGAGGTCCAAATTTGAACTGCCAACTAGTAATGATGTATCATTGGGAATTTTCTCAACCTCTCCATGCCTCTGTTTCTTCATTGGTAAATGTGGATCTTGACAGTCACTAACTAGCACATCTAGTTGTTTGAAGACAGAGAGAGAATTTTGTCTTGCATCTCCAACAGTGGTTTGAACTCTCCGGCCGTTTGAAGCCTGCTGCTAAGGAACAGAGCAGTCTTTCATCGTCAGCTCCCTTCTCCCCACCAGTGTGAGACGCTCAGGGGAAAGCAAGCATGAGAGTAAGAACCCCTGGATGGTTGCTCCAGGGTAAAACCTTCTTTACAAGATTTGGAGAAGACAATTTTGTGGCAAGCTCTGAGCTATTCATTAGAGTTTTAGCAGTTCCAGTTCTAGGTTGCTTCAAAAATCACTCATACACCTTCGTCTATTTTTCTCAGATGGTACTTTACAGGTTAGTGAGATGGGCATCAATTTTAAAATAAACTTGCTATACGACTCTTGAATTCTCGATCTCTCTACTTGTTCTTTCTTTGTCAATTATCCATTTCATAAAATGAATTCTGTAGTTTACAAGCGGATTCAAAGTAGAATTGCTATAAATAGCAAGCTTTCAATATTCAAAGTATGAATCAAATGATGCGAAATTGATTTACACATGACTTTACAGGAATAAATCTATTGCATAAAAGCTCTTTCAGGGCTCAATTCCGTAAACTTTAATAAACGTGCAACCAATGGCTTGTGAAGAATCAGAATAGCCGCTGCTGACCTCGCTTGCCCTTATCCCTCTAACACCCTGGATTATGATTCGCCTTTAACTTGATGTCCAAACTAAATATTGCCAGTGACATTCCATTGTAAGCTAGCGTAAAACCCAGGTATAGCATCAAACAGACTATTTTATTACTTACTGGTTACATATCAGTAAAATTAATTGATAATTTTCTAAAGGAAAAGTGAAATTCTCTATCAGTAAGGTATCATAGATTGAAGATGCTCTCCCAAATATATGTTGTAAATTCAAGCTTTTATGTCTGTGCTTTATTAGCTATGAAAAGGCATTTAATCGTGTGCATCATTACAAATTAGGGATAATATTTCAAAGAATGGGGATTTCAGAATGTTAGTTGTACTCCTGTGGAACTGATACATAGGCCAAGAGGCAGCTATTCTACCAGAACCAGTGGTTAATTTGGGGCTTACAATCAGAAAAGGTGTGTACCAGCATCATACAATCTTTCCATACTTATTTAATCTGCTGCTCTCAATTAATAATCCAGTTTCACAAATTATTGGAGCAGCAGATTAAACAACTCACTTTCTGACACTTGATAGAATTATGGACATCAAAGGCAATGTTGGTGAGGACTCAGAAAGTAGTGAGGACAATTATAGAGAACGTTTCTGTTTTCTTAGAGAAAAAAATATACAGTAGTGCCAGAATAATGCCAGAAATATAAGCATCGACTGTGCTTTTGGTGAAGCTTAAAAAAAAAAAGATGAACATGTGACTGGAACATGGAAGAAAGGTGATACATGTTATTCTGTGGTAAATACCTTGTCTGGGTCGGGTTCAAATGATTGGTCCTAGGTAGACTTTATAAGTAACACATTTGGATATGTGGCTGAAGAGAATTCTAAGCAAGGCTTTGAAGGGGCCGCATACTTTTTCTTTGCCACTTAGAGTACAGTGCAAGTGGAAAGAGATGGAAATGGAAAGGAACTGTTTAAAGTGAAAATAAAACTCACAGATTCTGGCAGTTCTGTGGTAGAAATGAAGGGCACATGGCCTAGAATGGTCGCCAAGGATTGTTAACGAGTTAAGCTTGTGTCTAATGGATCTAACCAACTAACAGTAGCAAACCAGCTCAATCTAAAGGGGCAGATAAAGAAAAGAAGGAGAGAATGTTGTCTGCTCCTTGGAGAAAAACCAATGGAGCTACATGTGCTGCCCCCCAGTCCAAGAAAAGGACCGTCGGGAGAGCAGCTTAAAGAGCAGCAGTCGGTTTGGAAGGAGAAAAGAAGTCAGACCTTCTTGGTCTCACCCGATAGGGTGTGGTCTCCTAGAACTCAGAGGGAGGACGTCACAGATTCCTCGGTTTCAAAGAATCAGATTTTCACTCTGTTTTGGAGTGCAGGGCTACCATTAAGGTGTGCCAGGGACATCTACCTATGCTCAAAGCTGAAAAGATTTGCTTTGACTGAGCCGGCAGAAGAATGAAGGTTGATGGGGCCAAGGGAGTAGAATCTTTGTTCAGATGAACTAGAAGAAAGGGGCCACCCCAAGGCAAGGGGTTGCCATCCCAGTGGGTCTAGAAGACAGAGCTGAAGTCCAGGCGATGGCGACCATACCAAACACTCAGAGTCTAGAGGACAGGGCCATTGACTAGATGATATCAGATTAGAAAGGATTATTTTCAAGACTGGAGAACTAATATAAACTGCTTAACTATTTGGGACTTGCTTTGTGTCTGTTATTCCTTCTTTGCTTCCAGTTTCTTCCATTTGAAATGGAAACATCTGTTTAGTACATGCTCTGCCATTGTGCTTTGGAAGCACATAACACAGGTTCTCAGAAGAAGATGAATTTTGTCCCAGGGTGGACTAGGACTAAAGTCTGGCCTTGATTTGCGCTTGTTTTAGATAATTCAAAATAGGAGATTTGAACTTGGTATTGATTGGGAAACCTTGGTGATGATGTGATGGGGTGAATGTGTTTTGTTGTTGGAGGACAAAGAATTTGGGAGGCTAACAGGGGGGATGTTATGGATTGAATTACATTTTCCAATATGTGTTGCAAAATCTAGTTTCTATGGCTGCGCTTATAATGGGTTGTTTTGTTATGTCAATGAAACAGGATCAGTTTAAGATGCATCTTGAGTCAATATCTTTTGAGGTATAAAAGAGATTAATCAAGCAAGCTAGCAAGACAATTTGAAGGAATATTGTCAAGCCACTGGAAAATCTCCAAGGAACCAGGAAGGATACTGAAGACTCAAGGAATTTCTTCCAGAGCCAACAGAGTGATAAAACCTTTTCTGAGCTGGCCCCCTGAGCCAAACTTCTAACTCCTAAACTGTGAGCAAATAAATTACTGTTTGTTAAAGCCACGCTGATATTTCTCTTAATAGCAGCACTAGACAATGAGACCTAAAGGTAACTAATCTGCATGAACTGCAAAGGTTTTTTGTTTTTGTTATTTTTGCTTTTTTGGTTTTACTTTGCATTTGCTTTTGCTATTCCTCTTAAAAAACAAAACTGAAACCTAAAAGCATTTATTAGTGGTAAATTTTAACAGACCTCTCTGACAGGCTGCCAAAGAGCTATTTAACACACTAGTTATAAACCTGCAAATAATACCCTTGTTGCCAGGTAAATGCAAAAACAAAACAAAACAAAAAAACCCAAAAGCCCCACAAACAAAGCCTCCTTTCTGAAGCAGACTTTAATTTTCTTCAGCTTGGTTTTCCAGGGGCCAAGGTATCATTAATTATTTCTCATGGTTCTGGGAGCAACTTTAGAAGTGTTTGGATTACTTGCATTGACACGTAATGAATACCTGTAACTGAGTAATGGATGGTACTTTTCCTGTTGTCGTGGGGTTTAGCTGAGGTCTCTAAGGTTGAGGATAGTAGGTGTTACATGGCAGTGAGTTCTAAAAAGAGATGTTAACACGTGGGTTTAGTATGAGATAAACAACTTCTGTACTGCTGCTATCATCTTTTATAGGAGACACAGATTAAAAAAATTAAGAGATGTGGTACCAATATGGAAATCTTGGGAGATCTAGATCTGTGTTTCCTACAGTATGTGATGGTCTCAGAGATTGTCGGGTTTGAGCTCAACTGAAGAAGCCTAAAATGTCTGGGTGGAGAGGACTGAGAGGGAGGGTGCAAAGTGTGGGAGCCAGGGAGATGACATTCCTTTCTGACACCAGCTGTAAATCCCTCCCCAAACCAAACTTATCATCATCAAGGCACTTCTGAGTCGTAGAGATCCTCAAATCCTATAGTCTCAAAATTATAGTTTATACAGTGAAAGGACATAGCTTCAAATTAGCCAGGCAGGTTGGGAAGAATCTAGGAGCGTTCTAAGCCTGGACTTTGCAGTTGTCTTCTCCCAGGTGAGTGTGTGCCTTGTGCTTATTTTTTCCAGTAGTAGTGGTACATTATAAAACCTGTGGGCTATTGCCAACAAGGAAGCTTAACCAAGCCTCAGTGTCTGGAATTTCCATTGGGTTCTGCCAAACAGCTATGCTTTGTCTGCCAATGTGGGTGACTTTAGTCTGCAGTCCCTTTGGAGGTCAGGGCGATGCTGCACGCCCCGAGGTCCCTTACAGTGTTAAACAGCATTGTTAGTATAGACTATGAGATGTGGACTGAAGCCGCCACCGTGAGTCGCACTGTGACCATACAATTACCTTGCAAGGTCCAAGGCCCCAGGTAAACAAAAATACTTGGTGTTCTAGTTAGGTCTGTTTTTATTTTTTAATAACAAAAATTGATATTGTTCTGTTCCCAAGGACAAGGCTAGGAGAAAGAAAAGGAGATTAGGTAGACTGAGTTTGAAGGACTTTGCTGGGGAGAAACAGAGAGATTTTTAAATGTTCCTAATTGATATAACTTAGTGTGTTTAGTTACCTATACAGTGGAATTAACTAAAAATAAACTTTTATTAGTTAGGAAACAAAAAGAATGTGTATAGTCATCTTGAATAAAATGCCACGGGTATCTTAATAAATAGCAATGCTAAGAGTCTTACTTAATATTTTATTGCCAAAAAAGTCTTTGACAAAGTTAAGGTCAACTGGCCCATTACAGTTACTCAATCTGTCACTTACACCCTACCTGAGAATCGTCTAGACTCCTACTCTCCCACAATTTCCGGTCACCAAGTCTTGTTTCTTGTATGTGACCTTCTAATCATTTGCTTTTTCCCATCCCCATTCCTATGGGCCTAGTTCACCATCTGCTACCTGGATCACTTTAATAGCTTCCTCTGAGAGCTCCTTTCCTGGGACCAAGGGTTTCCCCTCTAGTCCATCCTTCATTCTTTTACCAGGGAAATATCTCTAAGATGCAAACCTGCCACTCTCTTTCTTAAAATCAGCCAGTAGCTTCTCCTTGCTGCCTGAACATTTTCTCAATTATTGATCTAGGTCCTAGCAAATCCGCCTACAGTACCTTCCACCACTCTTCTCTTTGAAGCAACACTAATTTATTTCCCAAAGTGTTTCTTGGTTCTTTTATTTTTCCCATGAGATATTTCTTCTTCCTAAAGTATCCGTATTCTGCCTTGTCTAACTTGCCTTAATCTTTCCTGATATGTCTTAAAGGGTCTTTTAAGGCTTTATTGAATATGTGCAGACTCATGAGACCAGACTAGGCTGCATTTGGAACCAGGTTGCTCAGAAGGTTTCACATATGATCTACAGCCTGCAAACCTGGATGACAGTACCAGGGGGGAGCTCACTGAAAGTGTTCTTACATCAGATGATGTAGAAATCCACATACCGCATATGCTCGTATATAAACCAAGTTTTTTTTAGCATATTTTTATGCAGTTTTTGTAGTAAAATTAGGTGCCTTGGCTGATATTCGGGTTGCTTTGTATTTGAGTATATACGGTAGCCTTTGGGAAGTTATAATCTCCCCAGGGTACAGTTCAGGGACAAGGCTATTACAGCTGAGCAAATGTGCCCCTGTTATGGAAGAAGCCTCAGACCTCACAGGACCCAGATCTCTTGTAAAAGGGAGTTCCATAGCGGCTGCTTCCAGAGTCCTCATAAAAGATATACACAGCTAAGTGTCAGCCCACTCATAGAAACCCCAAGCTAAGATGTTTCTATCTGCTCGTTGTAGTTTTTATTAAAGCTCTCTAAGTTTAAATGAAGTTTACCAATCAGAATTACTGTTTTTGTATTGTTTTGTTTTGATCTTAAGTAAGCGTCTCTAGAAACACGGTTGGCACGTGTCATCTTATCTGGCTTCCAAGTTACAGAGGCATGGCATCACCCAAGGGTGGATTGTCATGCAACAAGGAAAGGGCGTGTTAATTTCCTTCCTAGCTGTATCTTCCCTGTCTTTGTACTTGAAAAATCGGCATGAGGTTTATATTGGACTTCCTCTGGCTTTCCCAGTGCTACCAGTGCCTCCACCTTCTACCCTTCTTTACTTCTCTGACACCAAATATTCCTCCCAGAACCCTACTTCTGTGCTGAATTTGATCATTAATTGTAATGGCCACCTAGAATTCATAGATGATAATCATAATTAAAGGAGGTTATTAGGGCAGTTAACAGGTTACCACAAAGCAGAATTAGGAAACAGTAAGCATACAGCTATTGGTCCACAGCAGCACTTCTCAGCCATGAGCTCAGTTGCTCTCCAGTCCTTAGCCTCTTAGATACGGTCTCTTTTGGCCTCTGTCTCTGTGGGCCAGGAAATCAGCCGACTGATCTGCCTTATGGTCTTATAGTCTCATTGCTGCCCCTCTGTTCTCATGGTCTCTTTGCTTTGACCTCTAGTCCTGGATGGGTTTCTTTCTCTGTCCCATGGTTTCCATGCCACAGCCTCTGGTGCCTCTGGTCTTGCTATTTCAGACAGAGATGTCAAATGAGCTCCCCTGGTGGCTTATCTTCTGGTCCTGGGATTTTCTTGTTTCTGCTTCTGAGCTGGGTCGTCTATACTGATAAATGGCTTTACTAGAGGTGTGGTTTTATCTTCCAGAAGAACATATCTTCAAATAAGCAAAGAGTGGTGACTTGGCTCACACCCTCTACTAACCTGGAGGGTAAGCCCACTTAATCCTGTCTACTAGCATAGCAGAGAACTTCGTTCAAAATTAGATTGTAGCTACAGGCACCAATGGCAGAAAGTAAGGGATTATGGCAAGAATGGGCCATATTAACTGAACACATCTCAATACTCCACCTCAAATGTGTGGCTTCCTTTTCTGTACTACCACTATATCTTGTACATACTTCTATTATTGGTTCTATGCTAATAAATGATAATTGTACATTATATTAAAGTACCAGTAATGTCTAGTGTTATGGAAGGTCTCTAACACTGAGAATGTTTGAGTATATTTAGTTTTTACAATAAAGTAACAAGAGTTGACTATAATATTCCTAGATATATTTGGTTGGATTTTGATAGTTTTTCCTTGTTCACTGGATGTGAAAAAAAATTACCAGATCTGATAGGTTAGGCATTAAAAAAATCTATTATATCAAAAACTACTAGTGAAAATGAAAATATGGCTCAAGTTAAATTAGGGCTTTGGCAATTTTAGTTGAGAAAGTGTGACCTTTTAATCAGAATAGCTCATGAATTAAAGATGGTCATTAAGCTGTAGACTATGGAGAACCTGTAAGAGCTCTGCTTCCTAGTTCAAGTGATATCCTCAATCTAGAGCACATGTTATTAGCAGTTTGATCCCTTAGATTCAGTTCATGAATTTTAATCCTTTTTAAAATATGCCAAGAATGATTGAAAAAGTCGAGCTGGAGGTAAACAGGAGCAGCTGCTTACCAGAACACCTCTTTCTTCCTGACGCCTGTTGAGTTCACACAGTGACTTCCAAGAGAACATTATGAGTCATTCACCTCTCAGTGTTTACCACAGACTCATACATTATACTCCCTTTGATATACTGCTTTAATCCCACCCTGATTAAAGAACATCATTATTCTTGCTTGGAAACTGACTCAGACATATAATGAAGTCAGCCGGTTGCAGTTTATCTAATCCATATTCACCCTTTACTCCCCATTGCACATGCCACTGTTTTGGTGACTCTTGAATGTTCCATAGAATTCAGCCAAAATGTGAGTTTTGGGCTCTGTTAATAACAGAGTCTAGCGAGGTAAAAAGAATGGAAAAGGAATCGTCTAGTCTAGATCCCCAACTGAGGAATTAGGAGAGATAAAGAAGAGGCTAAGGAGATATGAACATAATGGATGTCAAAGGGCTACAACAGTGAGCTCCTACGATAGAGAAAGGACAAGTAAACAAAGTGCCAATAGAGAACCGGACTTTTGTTGCTACAATGACATCCAGTGCAGAAAGACTAAGGTGTGGAAAATGATGACCCTAACCAACCTCTGTTGCCCTGCTGTACCCAGATTTCAGTCGTGTTCAGCTCTTGTCTCATCGATGCGGAGGGGGAGAAAACACAATTAGCTATTCGTTGTCTCTGAAATGTCTGTTGAGGAATAGAGAAAAACCACCGAGAAAGCCCAGCATTATGTATAGCTAGAAGGATACCGCACGCCCACCTCAGTTACACCTCCTTCTAACTTTACGTAATGCGGGTCAACAGAGGTTGGTTTCGGCAGTCATTCTGCACACGTACGCGCTGGATGATATTGTGGAAGCAATAATCAAAAGCAAAGTCCAGGGACAGTGAGTTACTGAATGTAGCTTTCTAGTCACAGTCTCTGTAACGCCCACCAAACCACCATATGCGGCATAGGGCTGGGGAAGAAGGCTGGGCGAAGACCCAGAAGGTTCCCCTGTGAGTAATCGTTCACAGGCTATGTTGTGATTGCCATCCTGCTAGGGATACAATGAGCCCTCTGGGAAGCACGTCTTGGGTGGGGCGGGGGGTGGGGTTTGGAGATTTCACTACTAACTAGTCAGGAGTGCAGCGTTTCCTCTCTCCCCAAGATTCCCGTGCATTGAACCTCTTAGATCTAGAAGAACGGTTGTGATACCAGAGGTGCAGCAGCAGAAACAATAGCTATACAATGAAACAGTGTTGGACTTCCCAGCCCACAGAGCAAGTAGAGCTGGTACTTTGGGGCAGGAGCCTGTGTTGTAGAGTGGGGTATCTCGGAGGGGTGCATCATTCGGAGACCCTGGACTCAAGAAGGGAAGCTGAGTGCCTTCATGCTGAGGCTCACGGAGTTGAGAATTTCTGAGCAGCCCTGAAATTATTCTATAATATGTCCTGATGAACAACTGTATTCCGAAAAATTTTTGCTTGCATTCAAACCTATTAACTTCTGTAATAAACCTTATAATCATTAATAATTTCTGTGAGTCCTTTGTAGCCAATATAATGGGTCATAGAATCTAGATCAACAAAGTAGATAACATGATTTATTTGAGACAGAACACACCACATCGTTTCTTCATAGATTTTGATTATTACTTACGTATTAAAGATGAGTGGAAAAATGAATGCTCTGTCCCTCAAATGTGGGAGCATCAATAATTGTTGAATTATGTGAACATTTCAGATTAATATGGAACCAAGTTATTTCTTCAGAAATGAAGCCATTTATTCCATGATGCTCACCTTCCCGACACAATCACTGAAGACAAATAAGCAAATATGGTGAAGAAAGTTGATGGTGCCCAGCTATCAAAAGATATAGCATCTGAGGTCTTAAAGGCTTGAAGATAAAAAAGTGGTCACCTAGCTCAGAATTAACACAGGCCACATGGAAGAAGCACACCAGCCTGTGTGATCGCAAGGTGTCTATGGGATCAGGTATCAGGCATCAAAGAAGAAAAAATCATATCATTGTGAATGAGGGTGGTGCAGAGTGGAGACCCAAAGCCCATCTGTAGGCAACTGGACATCCCCTACAGAAGGGTCACGGGGAGGAGATGAGCCAGTCAGGGCACAGTGTAGCAATGATGAAACATACAACTTTCCTCTAGTTCCTAAATGCTTCCTACCCACCCACTATCATGATCCCAATTCTACCTTACAGATCTGGCTAGACCAGTGGATGTACATCGGTACAGATAGGAACTGGAAACTCAGGGAATCCGGGACAGATGAGCACTTCAGGGAGTGGTGATACCAGGAGGGTGGAGGGAAGGTGGGGGAGAGAGGGGGAACCTATCAGATCACAGTGATCTACATATAACCTCCTCCCTGGGGGATGGACAACAGAAAAGTGGGTAAAAGAGATGTTGGGCAGTGTATGACATGACAAAATAATAATATTTTATAAATTAGCAAGGGTTCGTGAGAGAGTGGGGAGCAGGGAGGGAGGGGAAAAGTGAGGAGCTGATACCAAGGGCTCAAGTAGAAAGCAAATGTTTTGAGAATGATGATGGCAACAAGTGTACAAATGTGCTTGACGCAACGGATGTATGTATAGATTGTCCTAAGAGCTGTAAGAGCACCCAATGAAATGATTAAAAGTGAAAAGTGCAGCTATTAAAACTGTCTAGCAGCTATCTAGAAGAGTCCCTTTGCTCCTAATATTAGAAGATGTGAAAGTAGGGATTTGTGTATTTGACTAGCCTGACTCAAATTTTATTTGTTTTATATGTAGTTATTTTCCAAAACTGGCTTAATGAGTGGCAGTAACATAATAGATGATACTGGCTGAATTCACAGGGAAAAATTATTTTCAGACAAGACTTATAATTGAAGAGAATAAGTTATATTTATTAATGTGTATATTAATTCACCAGAGTCTCTGAAACATCATTATCAGGCAACTTTGAGTTGAAAGCATCTTATAATAAGGTACTTTAAATCCATATTCATGATATATAGCATTTACCATTAAAACTGTTAGCTTTTTAAACATACTACCATATGTCCCATGAATAATCTCATGTCACAGGTGCTATTATTACTTTTGTTTTGAATAAACTGCTGTAATAAGAGATTATGTTTTTAGTCAAAGGTCACACATTTTAAGCTGTAAAGGTGAATTTTGAAACAGAACAGTGTAGCTCTAGAACACCTGTGATTGAACCTCCCATAACTCTATCTAGAGCCTGAAAGAAATGAGGTCTGGTGTACATCTTGGCATGGAGGATGAAGGACAATAAGGTATCTAATCATGTACCTTGGTGAACTTGTTTCTGTCTAGGAGTGTTAGCTACGTGCCTTCTCCTGCCCTGCCTGGTCTTTGTCATGACAACAGAACCGTGACCTACAAGATTCCTCCTCTTGATCAACTGCCTTTTCTTTATTCAGAATACCAACATCCATAGCTGTCTTTTCTTCACACTTAGTTTCTTCTGGTTGATATGAATTCCAAGACTGTTGATCAATAAGCCATATATTTTCAAAATTTCATCTCTACCTTGAGTTCAAGACTTATTTCTTAACTGACCTTTGCCTGTTCTCACCTGATGTGGTGGTCCGCAAGCCCCGGAACTTATCAAAAACAAACGTACTGTCTATGGATAAGTTCTATCTCCTCTTTCTCTCTTCTCCATCTTGCTTAGTGACCTTATTTCCTAATTTGTAATATTTGATTAATAATTCCTATTCTTTACTCACTGGAAACCTGTACTTTTCAGAGCAGATATCATTTCTTGAATCTGGCTACTCCCCTTTCCTCTCTGGCTTTTGCTTTATTTGATATGTGTGCCATCTCCTGTCTGACTTCTGTGCCACCACTCTCTCTCCTCTCCAGTTGGTCTCTACTTTATCTCCCCGGGATTATGACTCTGAGAAACAAATTTGACCTTATAAATTCTCTACTTAGAAACATCTGTGAGTTTTATTTTACATGGTAAGATAAAATTCAGGATGACTGACAGAAATTTTCAAATAAGATCCTTGACTCTACCTAACACAGTGGTTCTCAATCTGTGGGTTGCGACCCCTTTGCAGGTCAAATGACCCTTTCACAGGGATCACATAAGACCATCGGAAAACAAATATTTCACAATATATAATTACATATTGTTTTGTGATTAATCACTATGCTTTAATTATGTTTAATTATGTTCAATTTGAAACAGTGAAAAGACATCCCGCATATCAGATATTTATATTATGAGTCATAACAGTAGAAAAATTACAGTTATGAAGTAGCAACAAAAATAATTGTATGGTAGGGGGTCACAACAACATGAGGAACTGTATTACAGGGTCACGGCATTAGAAGATTGAGAACCACTGACTTAACAATGAAAATACAAAAATAAATGACAATAAAAAGGATTGAACGTGTATGGCTTCACCTGTCTCCTACTCCAACCCTGAGCAGACCAAAGATCCCAAATTAAGGAGGCAAGATGAGGAAGGAAACTTTGGAAATACAAATTGAACTGAGAAAGAGAGACTCACTCCTTTAGTTGTTTCTCTCCTTGTGGTCATTGCTACCTAATGCTAAACTCTTTTTTTTTTAAATCATTTTATTGGGCGCTCTTCCAATTCTTATCACAATCCATACATACATCCATTGTGTCAAGCACATTTGTACATTTGTTGCCATCATCATTCTCAAAACATTTGCCTTCTA
>NW_022103896.1:49179152-49183430 GCF_000313985.2 Echinops telfairi | reverse complement strand
GTCTCCACTCTGTACTCACCATCATTTACAATGATTTTTTGTTCTTTGATGCCTGATACCTTATTCCTTCGACTCCTCATGGTCACACAGGCTGGTGTGCTTCTTCCATGTGGGCTTTGTTGCTTCTGAGCTAGATGGCTGCTTGTTTATCTTCTCTGCACTCCTTATTCCTTACCTTCCCACCTCATCTGGTATTCAGCCTTCAGGAGTATAGTCATTGGTGCTGTAGGAGAGCTTGACTAAAGGAAAGAGTTATCAGGACCTGGATTTAGGATGGATTATCAATAAGCAAGCAGAAACAAATTTTTAAGCACATAAAAAATTAAATTTTTCACACAGCCAAGATAAATGCTGTGCTCTATCTCTGGTATGCTAGTGTTGGTTTTAAACACCTACTAGGCACCATGTCTTGGTCTATCTGATACATACATAATACCTATAAAATACATATCACACTGCCATCAAGTTGATTCAGGATCATAGTGATCCTATAAAGGGTTTCCAAGACTATGCATTTTTAGGGGACCAGGAGTGACTGATGAGATTAAAACACCAACCCTCAGCACCTCCAGGAACTCTTGTACTCATCTATCTATCTAGTATACATTTTATATTGTACATGTAAACTTATTGCTTTACATATATACCTATTAACTTGTTTAGTCTTTGCAACAATTGCAAAACCAGAACCTGCCATCAAGTGGATTCGGGCTCATAAGGATTCTAAAGAGTCTTTCTGAGAATGTCTGTCTTTACAGGAGCAGCCTCATCTTTCCCCCTCAGATAGCCTGGTGAGTTTGAACTAGCAACCTTGCTGAGTAGTAGCCCAATGCCTAACACATAGGGTCATTCGAAGCTCCTTGCAAAAATTATGAGGTAGAACTATTTCAGCTCTTTTTTTTTTTTCTGGAAAAAGAAAACTGTGGTAGGAAGAAATGAGATTGTACAAGTTCATATATGCTGAGTTAAAGAGCTAGAAAGTAGAGGAATTAGAATTTTGACCTTGATCCACTTGCATGCATCTGGGTTAACTTGTCTCCATCCGCCTACATCCTACACTATGAACACCCCTGACTTCCTGCATTCCTGACTTAACCATGGTTCTGGAGGCTTTTAAGCCTTTAAAGACGATACTCTCTCAGCTAATAAATAGTATCAGTCCTCCTCTGCTCTCAGCCAAAATAAGATTTCACTTTTACTGTGGCACAGACTACCTCTCTCTTCTGTGGGTATCTTTTGCATTGCCTCCACTGACTGTACTTGTTATGTTAACTGTTGACACACCTCCCTCATTGTACTATAAGCATTTTGGTGTCAAGGACAGACCTCCACAAAAGCCAACTTGTGGTAGTAATTTCTTCTGTAAAAAATTAATACCAGACCAGTCCCAAGGAGTTGGAGATTAAAGATGTCCCAAGTGTCCAACTCTTCCAAGATGTTACTCTGCTCCATTCCCCACCCGCCAGCCCCACTCCTCCCTTAGGTGTATTCCTTCACATCATCCACATCCATGGGTTTTGCAATGTTCTGTAACACCATACAGAAACTCACAAAACCTTGAGGAAATGTCTCATGTGGTGTCATTCAGTTCAAATTTTGAGAGTCAGGCAGAAGGGAACCAAATACTGGGTCCAGAGCCAGAGGTCTCTTTGATTCTACCACAGCACAGCCAGGAAATATAGATCTGGATTGCCAAGGAAAAGAAAGTGTGTGGCCTGGTTCACACCAGCTTTAAGGTTGGATCTTAAGGAGGTCATCAAGGAAACAGAGGATGTGTGACTCAGCCCATACCCTCCACCAAAGTTAGGTCTCAATCCCACCGAATTGCATCATCAGCATAATAGAGAGAGCCTTCCAAAATGTGACTATCGCCAAAGTTGTATAAAGTCCACAAATATAATCTATAAGAAACCATAGCTACAAGGACCACCTTAATTGACCATAACTCTCAGCTTACTGCCATTGAGTTGGTTATGTCTCATATTGACTCTATACGGCAGAGTAGAACTTCCTCTTCGGGTTTCCAAGACCTTAAATCTCTACAGGAGGAGACAGAATTGTCTTTCTGCTGTGGAGTGGGTGGTGGATTAGAACCATATACCTATGGTTAGCAGTTGAGTACGTAATCTACTATACCACCAGGGCTCTTTAAGGACAAGCTTACTTAACATCCTATTCCCCCAAACATTAACCATTCTCTCTGAGATCTAATATGTGGTTAATAAATATTTATGAAATAACTCTAACTCCTAATTGTACCCTTATGTGATTGCTTTTGATATTTTGGTGGGCTATGTTTATTCTTTCAAGTAGCAGATGAAACTAAAGAGCTTGATGTTTTATAAAAATGTCATGCCATGGATTTATTTTTCATTGTCTCCTGATCAAGCTTATAGATTAGGCTTTCAGAAGTTTTATTCTTTACTTATAGTGAGCTAATCTAAACAAATTTGACCTCTATAATTGTTAAGTTATTTTTGATAGGTACTAATAGCTTCTAGATAGAACCTTTCAAATGTAAAAACAAACAAACACCCAGCATCTACCATGTAGATTACCAACACATAAATGTAGCTATTTGTATTGAAGTAGTTAGGACAAAATTATAGCTGTTCATCATATTGCCAAGCAGATTGCTTAAGTGAGTGTACAGAGTGTATGAAAGTTGTTTTACATACTCACTATCACTTAGGATTGCCAATCATTTAAATTCTTTAACCGAGTCAATCTGATGAGTTTATAAAACGGTCTCATTAAGCTTTAAATTTTTATTTCCCTGCTGGCTAGTGAGTTCCAGCAGCTTTGTATATATATTTTTGGTATATATATTTTGATGTATTCTTTTGTGAAATATCTGTTCAAGTCTTAGTTACCTACTTCTTCTTTAACAGAAATGCTACAAGTGGGGGGCTTTTCACAAATCGAGATTTATTTTCTCATAGTTTAGGAGGCTAGATGTGGGAAGTCATGGGTGATATCAGTTGGGTGTTGGCTGAAAGCTAAGAATACCAGGAAAATGTTTTCTTGTGCTTTATTAACACTATGCAAACATAGTCAATTGTGTGGATCATGACAAACTCTGAATAACATTGAGAAGAAGAGGTATTTCTGAACATTTCTTCGTGTTCATGTGGAACCTATGCAAGGAAAAAGAGGCAGTTTCTAGAACAGAACAAGAGAACATTTGAGCAGTTTAAAATCAGGAAAAGTGTGTGTCGAGGTTTTATGCTTTCATCATACTTAATCAATCTGTATACTGTAAATAATCAGAAAATCAATCTGTAAATAATCAGAAAAACTAGACTATCTAAATAAATTGACATTAGAATCCAAGGACTTGAAGCAGTTGCTGATGAAGATTAAGGATTGCAACCTTCAATATGGATTATAACTCAATATAATGAAAATAAAAGTTCTTACATATGGACCAATAAATAACATTGTGATAGAGAAAACATGTAATTAGCCAAGGATCTCATTTTGTTTGCTCATGCAAGCAGCACTCAAGAAATCAAGCGACATATTGTCTTGCACAAATCTGTTGCACAAGTCCATTTAAAACTTGCAGAACAAAGAGGTCACTTTGAAGGCTAAGGTGCACTTGGCCAACCCATGGTTTTTCAATCACCTCAAACATGTTCAAACACCTCAAACATATTCAACATGTGAAAGTTGAATAATGAATAAAAAAATGATTGACGAAGAATTGGTGAATTTGAATTATGATGTTGGCAAAAAATTTTGTAAGTATCATGAATTGCCAAAAGAAAAACAAATCTCTTTAGGAGGAAGTGCAGCCATCGTGGTCCTAGATGTCCAAAATTTCATCTTAAATCATCAGAATAAAAGATAGACATCAGGCATATTCCATGTTGGGAACAAATTCTTCTTCAACTGTGAACCTGTGAAATATAGAATATGAGCTATCTGTTTTCCAGGTACAAAGATGAAACCGGCACAAGGTAGACATTTTCATTAAGAACGGGAGACATTCGAATGAAAGAAGAGATGATAGACATTTAACAAGTCCAAAACCCAGAAGAACCATTTACTTTAGCTATCAACACTTGAAAGTGATCATCTCTTCTCGGAGGCTGTCTGGGCAACGGATCTGCCCTCCAGACTGGATGTTGGCCAGACCCTCTGTTCCATCAGCCCTGGTCTTCAGCTCCACTTTTCAGACCGACTAGGACAGTAATGACACATCATTGATTTTAGGTAGTCCCATTTTCCAACTCCATCTGAGTGGTGACACCGCTCCATCAACCTGAGATGGCC
>NW_022103896.1:49152189-49177333 GCF_000313985.2 Echinops telfairi | reverse complement strand
CTTTAGGAATGTTTTCCAGTCCAGCCTGATGGGGTGCCACATCCTGGCTCCAAAGTCTATTTTTGCTATTCCCTGGGGACTTCATTCCTCTGCTCCCCTTGCTGTTCTGTTGCACGCCCTTAGTGTTTCTCCTCAGTGTGGTGGGGTCAGATCAGGTACAATTCCCACACGTGTTGTCACCCGTACTACGGGTCAGTAAGGGATGTCATGTCTTGTAGCGGGGCTGGCCCTATGATCCTCTCTATGCATTGGCTGCTCTGAGCAGGAATATTATCCTCAGGGCTTGGTGGGCCAGGATGTGCTCCACTCTCTCTTCTTCCCCCTTCATTTGCTCCCTTGTGCTCTGATCAGACATGTCCCTTTCCCTGAGCTGTATCTTCGGTGCTGTCCTCTGAAGTGAATTCTTCTGGGAGGGGATGGGGGCCATCCACATAGTTGGGATTGGGACCAGCTCTTTTACTTTTCTTTAAGGGTAACAGATGCAGCTCTTTTGACCTGCTGGTTGTCTGTAGAATTCCAATATTCATATCATATTTTTTCCTTTCATTCTTTCTCTGACCCATTCAGTCTAAACTGATGGAGTTTCTGCCATCATAGTAGGTCTGATACAGCACTCACATGTATAATTTCTTTAACAAAAAATTGTGTGTCCACATCCTTTGTGAATATTCTAGGACACATGCTCAAATTTTCTACAAGAACATTTCCCAAATCTTTGTTTTATTTTTATTGTTCACAGTTCACTTTTAAATCCATCTCGTTTTCTTGTATTTTATGGCAAGAAGGACATAGAAATCATGGGGCCCCATTAAGATATTTCTTAGAAATACCTTCAGCCAGATAGTCAAGTTGATCACTTCTAAGTTCCACCTTCCACCAAACATTTGAACATGACTCAGACAAGTGATTTGTCAATGCATAGAAAATCATCACCTTTCCTTCTTTGCTCAGATGTTTATTATTTTATTTTAAAACATCACTAGAAAGAAGCACAGTTATATGTCCACAATTCTGGCAATGTTCTGTTGTGGGCACTCCATGCATTCTGTAAGACCACAGAGACTTTCTATATAGCTCTCCTTACTTCTTCTGAGCCCTCACTCAAATGGCCTCTGTGTTTGTGATTCTCTTCTAGGGTTTTATTATTGTTATTGTTAGGTATCAACAAGTCAGTCCAGATTCATAATAACCCTATGTACAATAGGATGCAACACCACCTGGTCCTGTGTCATCCTCAGAAATGTTTCTAGGTTCTAACCCTTTGTGGCAGCCACTGTGTCAATCCATCTTGTCTAAAAGCTTCCTCTTTTTCATTGGCCCTCTACCAAGAATGATGTCCTTCTCTAGAAACTGATCTCTCCTGATAATATGTCCAAAGTACATGACATGAAGTCTTGCCAGCCTTGCTCTAAGGAGCATCCTGGCTGTAATTCTTCCAAAACTGATTTGTTTGTTCTTTTGGTCACCATGGTACTTTCAGTAGTCTTAACTAGCACTATCATTCTTTTTCAGTCCTCCTATTCAATTTTTTCATGTGTATGTCTTTTACTGTTAGACACTTAAAAAATCTTCTTGCCTCCATTACATTGAAAACTGCTTTTACACACACACACACACACACACACACACACACTACTCAGTGAAATAAAACTTGAAATCATAGAAGAGACCAGAGTTGTTTCTCCCATGAAGATGAGAGAGACCTCAAAGGCTATAGCCTTCAGGTCTGGAAACATTTAAGATTGAGAGGACACTATTTACCCATGAACAAAATTCAGAAGGTTAGGGATGAAAAGGGAACGGAAACAGGAAACTGAAGGAATACGTAGGTTTAGCAATTGTACATTGACAGAATTGTAATAGATGTATTGAATCAGAATGTGTATGAATTGTTGATTGTAAAAATATGATATGCTCTCAAAGCCTTCACCTAATTCACAATAAAAAGTTTAAAACAAGAACACTCAAAAACAACACCAATAACAAAAAGAAAACTACCCTCACATTTTAGCTGTCTTTTAGAGTGGCACCGCATTCTTAGTACCAAAGTCTGTCTTAGTCATCCAGTGTCGCTGTAACAGAAACATGATTGGTGAGTGACTTCAGGAAATAGAAGCGTATTTTCTCAGTTTAGGAGGCTAGAAGTCCACATTCAAAATGCAAGTTCTAGAAAAGTCCTTCTCTGTCTGTTGAGTTTGGGAAATATCCTTGTGTGTTCCGGCTTATTGCCTGGTTCCTTGGCGATCCCCATGTGACTGGATATCAATCTTCCTTGATCTGTTTTTATTTGTATAATGTCTTTTGTATCTCAAAAGGGGTTGACTCAAAATATTCTTCACGCATCCTAAATCATTAATATAGCAAAGCAAACCCATTCCCAAATGGGATTATAGTCACTAGGATTTACAGCATATATATTGGGAGGACACATTCAATCCATAATTAAATTTTTGCTCTTGTTTCTATTGACTGGCTTATATTTTTCTTACTGATCTATAAAAATAACATATGTGTAATAGCTTAAAGCTTGGGGCAAGAGGATATATTGGTTCTCTTCTTCATTAATGTGGCAAGAGGAAACGTCTAACTTGATGGGGCCTAAGAATCAAGGTCACCTAACTTTGGCTATTGTACAGTAGATGTTAGACAGACAGCTACTCTCCTAGGTTTTTTGCCATTTATGGCACTAGCTATTCCACCCACAATCAAACTTCTTTTCTAGGCTTGATCATTCCTTCTAATGGTCAGACAAAACTCATAGACCACACAGTTATATGACTTATTAGAGAAGTAACAAGCTACAGAACTGGAGATCAGAAGCAATTTAGAAATAACAGTTTTGGAAGAAAGGAAAAGATTTGGAAAACACCCTAGAGATCAAGAGCACTTTTCATAGCATGACAGCTTCCAATCACAACTCTTAGCCATTCTAGCAGGTTCCTTCCATCCACACATTCTCCTCTACGATTGGCCTCTTTGTACCTTAACAGATCCAACTCATAGCCATGGTAGCCACCCTCTGAGCTCTCTTCTTTGTTTTCTTAGCAGAAATGTTTGACTTTCAACATAGGCTTTGCCACTGACACCCCTTCTGAACTGTTAGGCCCCCCCTGGACTCCTCACCACCTTTAATATGTAAATATTAATTCTTAAATGATGAAGCAAAAAAAAATAATGTTGGATTATGAATAGATTCAGAATTCTGTCAACAGTCCTATTCTTGGAACCAGGATTATGGTCTAATTTACTTAAAAAGTAAAATCCTATTTGAGAAGATTTTTCTCAGAGTTGGTAAATTGAGTGATTTGAAATGGAAACATTAGATAGGGAACCCTGATGTTGCGGTGGGTTTGCCACTGAGCTGCTACCTGAAAGTTCATTGGTTTGAACCCACTTGGTGCTCTGAGGGTGAAAGATGAGGCTGTCCGCGCCCACAAAGATTTACAGTCTCAGAAACCTTCTCTAGGATCAGTAATAGTCAGCATCAGCCTGATGGCTGGTGGCTGATAGGTGAATAGAAGACAATGTAAGGAAAGGGATCCAAAGATTTGCTAAGGGAAACATTTTAAAGAGACAGGGTTGACATCATGTCCAAACTCTCCTGAAGCAACTGTAATTCAGGCCTGCCAGTATTTAAGCAGCTTGCTCAAATAACAGTGTTTTGGGTGTGATATGAGAGCTGCGCTTTAATGAGCTCTGTATTTAAGCTATCACTCTTTACATATGTACTATAGTCACATTTAAAAAGATCTCAATTGACACTGTAAATTACTTTAACTATATCTTATTTCTTTCTCTCAGCTGCAATATTACTTCTAAGTATAGCATATTTGATAAGCTCAATTTCCTTATGTTTACATTTCTTGAATTACTCCACTTTAGTCTCTCCTTTTTTTGCCATTAAGTTTGCAAAAAAACCATTATTTTTGCCTACCTTACTCTTCTTTAAAAACGATCACGTTATTCTAGAGAATGTTATAGCTGTATTCTGTTATCATCACACTATTTTGAAAGTCCTTCAACTATCTCAGGGTGTGCTATAATAACTGCTCCCTCCCTTTTGCTGGTCACAGGTGGACGCTGAAGCTGTAGAGGTCATTGGGCTAGAAGTCCTCTGTTTCCTTTTCAATGAATCCACATCTTGGAGTCATTCCACAGAGACAGCCTTTGCTAGCCCGCAGCAATTCTGCTCTCTTTCCTGACCTGTTCGGCTGCACATCTCATTCCTCTTGGTCACAATACAGTAGTTATAAAAAGTCTCCCTCTTTTGAGCCCTTAGTCCTGCCAGGAACTTTAAGTAAATTATTTCACATGATCTCTAGTTAGGAAAATGATGCCCAGAAAAGTTACTTGGCTCACCCAAGGTCAAATAGCAGAATCAAGTTTGAAATGTTGCCTGGGTTTTGTGCTTATCACCACCACATAGGCCAATCATTTAAATATCTCTTCAGCATTTTCTATGTTTTGGACTGACAGCACATAACAGAATACATGTAACATAATACATTTCCTGTTTGTGTGTTATTTGTTGTTTCAAAAGAAATCATAAAACATGATCCCTGCCAGTAGTGGGGACATATCTACATGGTGAAATGGGAATACTATATAGGAGATAATATGAGCACCACCCCCTTTTTTATCTTGAGTCCATTCTGATGCTTAGTGCCTAAGAAGTAGTACCTGCTTTATCAAACCAAAAGCACCAAACTTTTTGCCATACTAATGACACTATTCAACAGAATAGAGCTGCTTCATAGGGAAACAGACTGCCGTATCTGTCTCCTGCAGAGCGATTGGTTAGCTGCTGATTGAACACGGCACCCCCAAGGCTTCTTAATAAGAGGATAATTGAATAAAAATCTATTTGAGTCATACATTAAGTTGTAAGGTTGAAATGGATTTACTATTGAGTTGGTATTGATGAGGCTCAATGAGCTGGAAGAAGTAGTTGGGTAAAGTTTCTTAGAGGAGATGTGACTATTAAGTGGTATTTGTATTCTTTCCCTATATTTTTCTTTGACTTCTCCCAAGTGTTTTCTTGAAGATTACCTTATTGAGTCTTACTCAGCTCCAGTGTGATCATTTACATCTAATCCTTAATTATCAAATATCTCATTACCTGACATTTCACATTCGTTACAGCAAGAGTAAAAAAATCTACTATCTGACTATTGTTAACACTAATGATGTGTGTTTGATACTATAAATGTCGAGGTGTACAGCCTGATGCTTAAGATTATGTGTCAACTTGGTTGGTCCATGATTCTCAGCGATTTGGCAGCTATGTAAAATATAATTTGATATAAGTTATATAATGATGCACTCATCCAACATTTTGTGGTCTAATGTAGCCATCCTTCAATTTCTCACAACACCAATTTTCTAACAAATGATCGGGGTTTGGGCACCTAGCATGTCTGTAAGTGAGGAGAGTGTGTATTAATGTACTAATGTCATTTGGAATCTTTGATCCAAGGTGCTACATACCTCCTCTCAAATCTGAGCCACCAGTGAACATACTACAAATGCTCTCTATTATATAACCACTGTTCATTTTCTATTTACCTGTCTGATTGTTTGTGTGCTTGAAACCATATCTTCAATCATAGTACTTCAAGAATTACAGTGTAAAGATGAGCTCTCTACTGGAATAAGATTGTTATTGTGCATCCCTCTGTGTAGCATTTCACCATTTTCAAAACATTTATGGATGCCTTAATTCCTATGGGCCCTGATAGTTACCATTTTTTGGTGAGAATTTATGACTAAATCCTCTCGCTCTGCCTCCTATCCACAAATAGCCCCACATTGACACATGGTAACAATGAAAGGAGGAATGGAATAAGACAAGAAAGATGATATAATTTCTTCGGCATGTAGAAAAGACATTCAACTATCATAAATGAAGATGAAGCTTAACCTGGCACCTAGCCTCATTTACTTTATCCAAAGTATAATCCATAAGCAGGATGCATAAGCATAAATTTATTCAAATTTATTTAATTGTATGCTTTGATTTTCATCTATTCTCAAAATAATTTTATTGAGGTATAATTGACAGGTCATACAATTCAGTAGTTTAGTCATATTAAGAAGGGCTGTGCGTACATCACCATAATCAACTTTGGAACATTTTCTTCTTGTGCCTATTGCTCATGATGCTTCATTTCCCACAACCCCCCTTTCAGGCCCCAAGGTAATTATTAATCATGTTTCTGTCTTCTTAGATCTACCTATCCGACTTCCCTATACAGAAGAGCATACAAACTGAACACAAAACGAAACATGAAAAAAGAACCAACAAGAATGACCCAATAAAACAAAAAAACTTCAATAGAAAGAAGGCAGACAATATTTTAAAAACAGAATAAATTCAAAATGAGTCCAAATGGAGATCTAATGACAGAGTGTTACACCTCAGTTGGTCTACAGCTGCTAAATCCACTTTACAATGCTCTTGGTCTGGTATTAAGACTATTCCTAGACTGTGGTTAGTGGTAATCCACCAGGGACTCAATGCCATGTAGGGACCATATAATGGATTTGGGGCTTCTGATATTATCCACAAAGTTATGCAAAGTAGGTTTTTAGAATTTAGGGCCTGGTAGCTTTCCTTCCTTCAGGGCTGGATTTTGTGATTTATAATCTTTGGATCACACAAGTTGATGGGCTTCTTCCATGTGGGCTTAGCTGACTCCTCTTTAGATGGCTGTTTGTTTTGTGACAGGCCTTTAAGATCCAAGATCCTGTTTTTGGTTTTGTTTTTTAACACTCCTAATTTCCAGGCACCATTTATGTTGTTTTCTATAAACCCAGTTGTAGGGGAACCACTACGAAATTATTATTAAAGCCACCGATAAAAAAACAAGTGTGACACTTCTTTCAAATACTTCCAAAATCTAATGGCAAGCTTTCTTGTGTATTTTTTCCTCCTTTCACACATCTACTTAACAGGTCAGGGAGCACAAATTTTACAGGAGTTCCCATGATATGTAAATGCAATTACTATTGTCCATTTGCATGCCTGATCCATCCTCACTATCAAGTCACCCCATACAGCTCAAAATGCTACTTACATAGGAGGGTGGGGGTAAAGTAAAAACCATGTCTGGCTTTTTTTGTTTTTTGTTTTGTTTTTATCAAGAACAGAGCTGTTTTTGAAGTAAGCAATTTAGACTTAGAATCTGCTGTGGGGGTGAGTCCTCTTGTTTGCAATGGACACCGTTAGGCTTTAACCTCTAGGTAGGGCAAGAACTAACAGTAACTAGCAGGAGTCTACTCCATCAATACTTCAGATCTCATCCTGCTCCACTTTCAAATGGAGAATTCTCACGTAAGGCCACTTAAAAATGCTTTTCTTTCAGTTGCTCTCGATAACTGTTACTTTAAAAGATGAAAGATGTCATTTAATTATAAAATGAATGTTACATTTTAATATAACTCTTCAATTACAAAATAAAGCTATTTGGAACTGATGGAAATTCAAGGAGCATCTCTATTTTTTTGAAATAATGGATCTTTAACTGTCCTTTTTGATTGTTTTAGTGATTTGTGCAAATTGCTATAAGATAGCTTGATTGCAATTTAGCAGAGTGACTTAAAATTAATACAACATATACCATATGTCACTTACAACCTTGCATAATAATCTTGTCCATGTAGTCTCCATATTATACACAATTCTGCATAACATTTTTTCTAACTATATATCTATATATATTTTTTTATGCCCATGGTTTTCTTTCTCCATCTTCAAATCCAGTGCTATCATAACTCTCAACATGCCATTAGTCATCATGTCTCTTTAACCATAGCTGGGAAAAGTTCTTCATGTTTCAGGACCTGGATGAATACATTGGGCTCACTTAGAGAGTCTAGAAAAATCTGACTGTATCATGATCCTTAATTTAGTCACATCTATAAAATGCCTCTTAACTTTATACCAATCTCAGGGCCAGGCTGTATCAGTGCTCATAACCCAAAACCCAACCCACAGATTTCCTTGAAAAGATACAGCCTATGTCATCTTTACTTCTGAAATTATTTCAACCTTTTAACTATCTTTCTTATCTTCTTTGATTTTAGACTTATTTTCTGACTCCTTTGTTGGCAGAGGGATTCATTTGGTTGACTGGTAGTGGCTACTTGAATTATTGTTTGGTAGCACACAGGAGAGATCTCAGGGCTTAATGAGGAAGTGCATCATGTTCATCTAGGGAGAGCTGTCACAGGCTTGGGGGTCCTGGCAGAGGAATATTATCAACATGCCAAGATTTCCCAAAGGTCTATTTGGCATTGAATCTGATATCTGGTAGCATATATAGCTCAGATTCTTCCCCTCAATATGATGCATTGAAGCCTTTAGGAAATGATAATAACAAATGGCTATCATGTATTAAACTTTTATTTTGTGCTAGATACTGTGCTACATTCTTAAGATATTTTCTCTTATTTAGTGCCAATAGTAATAAAACTGATAGGTACTATCTTCACCATTTTATAGGTAAAGTGAGATAAAAATCCAAAAATTAAGGCTTAAAAGTTCAATATTCCTATTGTTTTCCCCAAATTACCAAAATTTACAGCAAGTCCTGTGTGGCTACCATTGCCTTTATCCAGCATAAGCTTCCTGGGCAATGTGCCCTAAACCTTTGAGTGTTTCAGTTCCCGGCTGGCATCTTTCATACCAGACTATACCTTTATTGCACTTTAAAAATCTAAGTTTAGATGTCTTCTTTGATTATTGTCTTATTATCTGAAGAGTATGACTAGGGATAAAGCTTTTCATTAATAAGCCAGCCTGTATGCTTCCCTGAATAATGTTGTTATATGCCATCAAGCTGGTGTGACTCATAACAACCCCGAAGAATAAATCTATTTGAAAAGGAATATTTATGAACAGAATTACTAAAGGAAAATTTAACAACTTCAAAATTTTTTAATAATGTATTCTACCCACAGGATCCTTTACTAATGCCTTTAATTGAAACTACATTAAAAAATCAGGATTATATTTAAATCCAAACCTCTGTGATCTTTCTATTCTGCGAGGTTTGCAGACTCTTCTGTGAGACTTTCATGCAACCAGTAAGATATCCTTTTATCAAAGCTGTACCGTAAGCCACATGTTTACAAGTTAACTCTGATCTCTTCTTTCATTATTACCATGTCCAGCCAAGCTCAAGGTATCTACGAAGAAGGAATAACATTGCAAGGACTTTTGAAAAGAAGCCATACTCTCATTTTAATTGACCTACTAGTATTTCTCCCCTCTTCTAAATTTGATGCACAATTAAATAGATCAATTATTAATGTATCATTAGAATTTTATTTGCATAAACTTTACGATTACTATATAAGAGGACCTAACTACTTTGGGAAGAGGAATGCCCCAAACCATGGCCCTTAGGAGTAAAATAATATCGGTGGAAGTTAGGTTGCAATATCAGTGTGCTAGGCAGGGTTCTCTAGAAAAGCAAAACCAGGGACTCATTTATTTCTATGAAGAAAAAAATTTCTTCTAGGAAAATTTTTTTCTTATGTCTATGAAAAAAAAGTGGCATCAGGATTGGAGGAAGACTTATTAACCTCTAATGTGTAGATGACACAAGCTCACGTGCTGAAAATGCGAAGGCTTGAAGCACTTGCTGACAAAGAACTGAGATCACAGCCTTTGACATGGATCACAGCTCAATGTCGATGCAAGTCTAAAAGCCTCACACCTGGACCAGTAAGTAATGTCAAGATAAATGGACAAAAAGTTGAAGTTGCCAAAGATTTTTGTCTTGTTTGTATCCACAATCAATACACAAAATCAGGAGTCGAGAAACCAAAAGACACATTGCATTAGGTAAGTCTGCTGCACACGACCTCTTTAGGGTGTTAAAAAGCAAAGCTGTTGCTTTGAGGACGGGGGTGCACCTGACTCAGGGTATGGTATCTTCGGTTTCTTCAGCTGCATGTGACGGTTGGGCATTGAATAAGAATACTGAAGAAGAATTGATGCATTTGAAGTATGCCAGAGAAGAATATTAAGAATACCATAGATTGCTAAAAGGACAGATTGCTCCTTCGAGGCCAGGATTTTAAGACTCTGTCTTACACACTTTAGGCATGTTGTCAGGAGAGACAAGTCCATGGAGAAGGACTTCACGTTTGGTAAAGAAGAGAGACAACAAAAAAGAATAAGGCCCTCAACATGATGCATTGATATAGGGCAGCAGTTCTCGACCTGTGGGTCACGACCCTTTGGGGGTCAAACAACCCTTTCACCAGGGTTTCCAGATTCATAACGGTAGCAAAATTACAGTTATGAAGTAGCAACGAAAATAATTTAATGGTTGGGGTTCACCACAACATGAGGAACTGTATTAAAGTGTCACGGCATTAGGAAGTTTGAGAACCACTGATAGAGGGGCTATAACAATGGGTTCAAACATAGAAACATTTGTGAGATGGGTTCAGGACTGAGCACTGTTTTGTTCTGTTGTGCACAGGGTTTTTATGGGTTAGAACCAACCCAGCAGCGTCTAACAACATATCACCCTGTTCTTTGCACAACTGCTTGGCTGCTAAGAAATCATACCATCATAGAGTTGATTACACTTTGTGGTAGTTATATAATCTGTTGTCAATTTGAGAGGATTGCAAGTGAAAGGGTGGAGTCTTACCTGTCAATCAAATCATAGCCAATGAGGCCTCTGTGCAGGCGTGGCTGTCTCCTGAGGGTTCTGGAAACTCCTGTATTCCTTCTTGGAGGTGGGAGATGCACACATTCTCTTTCTGCTCACTCCCTGGGAGACATTGCAGCTGACAAGACACATAGAACTACTCTAGTGCCCTGAGCTGGAGGATTCACGTGGAGACCTCTGCCAGAGCTGAGATGCTTACAACTCCACTGGATTCACAAGACTTCCCACCCGCTGGCCTGTGCTCTTCCTGCATTCGCCATCATTGCATGTGTTTCATGAATCTGAAGAGGACTTTATAGATTGGTATCGGACATATGGGCTAATATCAGATGTATGGACTTGATCTGGATAGGAGTGGGATGTTTTCTCAATATTTAATTGCTCTTGTATATAAAGTTCTTCCTTTTAAACACATATGTGTCTCTCTGGATTTGTTTTTCTAAGCAACCCAGACTACCACATACTACATTATGGGAACATTATGGGAAAATCCTGGCCCAGCCAAGTTGACATAAAACCTAACTATCACACATGGCAAATGACACTTTATGCTCCATAGGTTATATCCTAAAATGCAGAGACATTCTGAAAAAGGTAGCAGTAGAAACTTTCGATATATCAGTATAGGTAACAGTGTGCCAATCTCAGAAAGGTAATTCACCATATTTTATGCAAATGATGCACAAATTATACGGTGTGTTTTTTGCAATCTTCATAACTGCCTCACATAAACATTTCAATGGGCACTGTGTACACTACAGGTATATTCACTTTACTTATGTGTGTGTGCATTATGTGTGGAAAAAGTATGTTGAAAACAATCATAAAGCCAAGCTTGCTTGAAATAGACTATTAATGGTTAGACAACAATGTGCACATTTACAATATAAAAATAAACGGTCTTAAAACTAGGTTACCAGCAAACTAAAATGGGACTAGAGAAATTTCAGTGAATGAAAGAAGAAAGAGATAAAAGGAGCAGTGAAGTTGTAGGTTTCTACCAGCCAGTTAGGATCAGCATGGGTTCATCTGAGAGCTTGTGAGTAACCGTATAGATGTGGGTCTGCATCTCTCTGGAGGTGTGTTTGTTTGTGTCTCTGGGGGAAGCCACTAGTTGGTTGTGATGGCAAATGGCTACTAAAAAGGAACTCACATGAAGGGGCCAGTGAGCCAGGGAGAAACATGGTGCACAGGCCTCTGAATCAATGGCAATCAGAAAGACAACATGATATTAAAGCATGAACTAAAAGGCACCAAGGGGAGTGTTCACATTTCCAAGAGAACGCTAAGGAAACTTGGCATCTGTGGAGGTATTTGTGACCACAAGAAGGAAGGTCAAATTTCTAAGAAATAAAATACACATATATGTGAAAGGGAATAGCTCATCCTATTATATGAATTAATAAAATTTAGATTATTTTATTATTAAGTAAAGGTATAAATCTATGAGATGCCTAAAAATGCCATGTGAAAGTATCAATATAGGAAGAATAATAATGTGTACACAGCAATTTTGATCTATAAAAATTTCATAGATATTTATCCTGAACCTTTCATACACTTCTATGTCGATGAAATCTACTTAAAATGGACAAGGGGGTCATTCAGGAAGCATAAAGATTTTTGTTTCCCAGAGTGAATGCAAGAGATAACATTTTAAAAAAAACTGGGAAAATATTCTATTAATGACAGTGAGTGTAAACCCAAATCAAACAATGTCATTGAAGCAATTCCAATAGCGACCCTACAGGTCATAGTGAGTCTGTTCTGCAGTGAGAGAGATCGAAATCCCTGGACACATCAGAACAGTTGGGGACTCGAGTGACTTGCCACAAGAGTAGAACTGTTCCTTTGGGTTTCCAATATTTAAATCTTTATAGGAACAGATAGCCTCAAATTTCATCCTAGAAGTGACTCCTGGGTTTGATCAACTGACCTTGTGGTTAGCAGGTCAATGTGTAACCCACTACACAACCAGAGCTCCTTCTAAAACTTAAAAAAAAAAAGAGAGAACCACAGAGACCAGAGACCGACTAGTCTTAGAAAAGTGTAAGTGGGAGAGAACATTTGGGATAAAGACATTACTAATCAAAACTCCAGCCTTAACAATTGGGCCTTTGATGAGTAAGATATATATAAAGAATAATGTTCATGATGCTGTGATGTACGGAGTGTGTACTCTAAAGAAACACAATGTTCTTACACAGAACAGGCATTTTATAAAATCAAAGAAGCTTCTTTTTTTTTTCTTTTTTTCATCTTGTTCTGCCCCTTCACCCTTACCAAAGGATCCAAATACAGAATACCCGTTGACTGTGCTATTCCAAAATAAGCACTGAGTCATCCTTTTTTCCCTGGTTCAATCAACTCAGCTTCTTATCCCTCGCTTCAGCCAGGAAACTTTATAGGCATACATCAGTTCTGATTCATTCATTCTTTTGTTCTGCATCTTAAAAGCTCAGCTGGTTTGGAATTGATAACAGAATTACAGCCATCTTTTAAAAATTGTCAACAATTTTCTTGGGCACTCAGCATGCTGAGTGGATATCGACCAGAGGAAGCCCTAAGTGGCTACCAGGTAGAGAACCATCATTGAGGGGTAGGAAAGCAATGGTAATCACGGCCTGGTAATAAGGCTCTTGCAGACTGACTAACAGAAGCAACTTAGTAGGGCTGCACAGACTAGTCCCTAGGAAAGGAAGGGGAGCACAAACATCAACTATCTTTCTTCTTGATTGGTCATTTCTGGCTTGCATGGACTGCAGCTTCACTCTGCTGCTAATTTCACTGAGTTTCAAATATCAGATTCCAGAAAACTTTGATCAATTCCATACTAAATGAAGGGGAGTGCAATAAGCTCCCTTTAACAAATGTAAGAGTAATTAAAATCCGAAAACCTGCTGTGATTACATTCACTCCTCTTCATAATGACCCTGTAGGACAAGTCATATTTCCCCAGAGGATGGAAATAGGCTGTAACATGTTTCTTCTGCACAGATTCAAACCATCAACCTTCTGGTTAGCAGGCAAGCACTCGAGCCACTGGGAAATGGTTGAGCATCAGCTCGTTTACTTTGTCACTTCTTCCATTTGTTTTAGGTATGCTGTGTTCAAGAGCAAGTTCCAGAGGTTCTTCTAATACCCACTTTGTTCTTTATTTTTAATGACTTTTTGCTTTCTTCCTGGATGGTGTCTTTGATATATCCCACAACTCATCTTGACTTCAGTCATAAGTAGTGTTCAGCGTGTCAATTTTTTTCTTGTGATATCTCTAAATTCAGGTGGGATATACTTAAGGTTGTACTTTGACTCTTAGGGAGTTTTTTCTTTAACTTTCTGTTGCTATTCATATAATTTTAGCTGAACTTCCATATTAAGCCAGAATTCAAAGGAAAGCCTGGCAATCTACTTCTTAAAAAACAAAACAAACAAACAAACAACTAATATATGAAACCTTATCATTGTTTGATGTAGTTCAAGAAGGTGAACCTTTCAGGTTGAAATAATACATTGTTTTTTCTTTTTCCTAGACTCTCATTAAACACAATTATTTTTGTTCCATTCATGGTTTAACTGGTGTCAATTTCTTATTCCTCTTTGTATTTAAGTAGTAATTCGTTAAAGTAATCCAGTAAGCACTAGTGACTGAAATCCTTAGGAGTTGTGGGATGATATCAAGAGCATCATACAGAAGAAAGCAAAAAACCATTAAGTTGGTGGGAAATGAAGAAAAGAGTGACGTGGATGTCAGAAGAGACTCAAAAGCTTGCTCTTGAACATAGAGTAGCTAATTTCAATTACATGAATAATAAAGCAAACGTGAAGATCAGGGATTTTCAAAGGGCTGTTTGAGAAAACAAAGTAAAATATTGTAATGGAATATGCAAAGACCTGGACTAAAAAAGCTGAAAAGAAAAAGCACATTCAACATATCATAAGAAGGAAGAACTGAAGAAAATATTCAAATCTCGAGTTGTAGTATTGAAGGATCTTACAGGCAAAATACTGAATGATGCAATTAGTATCAAGAGAATATGGGCTAAAAGGATGAAGAGAATATGGAAGGAGTGGTACAATCACTGCACCAAAAAGAATTCAGTGACTTTCAACCATCTCAAGAGGTGGCATGTGATCAGAAACTAATGGTATTGAAGGATGAGTTCCAGGATGCTCTGAAGGCATTATCAAAAAACAAGGCTTCAGGAATTGACAGAACACCAAAGCAAATACTTCACAAAGCTGATGAAGCACTATAAGCATTCATTTGTCTCTGATAAGATATTTGGAAGCCAGCTACCTGGCCAACCTTCTAAAAGAGATCCATAGTTGTCCCTATTCCAACGAGAGATTACCAAAAGGAATGTGGAAATCATAGAATAATATCATTAATATCATGCAACTAAAGTTTTACTGAAAATAATATAAAAAGGCTTGCAACAGTCCATCGAGCACTACCAGAAATTCAAGCTAGATTCAGAAGCTAGTGTGCCATGAGGGATATCATTGTTGCTGTCAAATGGATCTTGGCTGAAAGCAGAGAATACCTGAAAGAAGTATACTTGTGTTTTATCAACTATGTAAAGTATGTTATGTGGATAATAAAAACTATGGATTGCATTTCAAAGCATGGGAGTTCCATAATGCTTAATGGTGCTCATGTGGAACAGGCACATGGATCAGGAATCAGTCTTTGGAACAGAACAAGGGAATGGTGCTTGGTTTAAAATGGGGAAAGTTGAACATCAGGGCTGCATGCTTTCACCATACTTATTCAATCTGTAAGCGAGCAAATAATCTGAGCACCTGAACCAAATGGGTAAGAGTGTGGCATCAGAATTAGTAGAAAGTTTTAGAAATGACGCGCAACATGCCGGTGACGCAATCTGATTTGCTGAAAACAAAGAGGACTTGCAGCACTTGCTGATGTAAATCAAAGACTGCAGCCTTCAGGATAGATTGCAATTCAATATAAAGCAAAGGAAACACCTCACAACTGAACCATTGGACAGCATTGTGATAAATGGGAAAATGTTTGAAATTGTCAAGAATTTTATTTTCTTGTACCTACAATTAAATGCTCATGGAGGCAGCAGGTAAATTAAACAGTGATTTTCACTGGGCAGGTCTGCTGTACATGTTGTTAAAGCATTGAAAAGCAAAGCTGTCACTTTGAAGAGTAAAGTGCCCAGATCCAAGCCATGGTTTTAGTGGACTCATATGCATGTGAAAGCTGGACAATGAATAAGGACGACTGCAGGAGAATGGAAACATTTGAACCAGGAGGTTAGCTGAGAATGTTGGAAGTACGTGGACTGCCGGAAGAACAAAAACACCTGCCCTGGAAGAAGTACTGCCAGAATGCTCTTTAGAAGCGAGACAGACAAGACTTCCTCTCACATATTTTGGACACTTCTTGGAAAAGGACAGCAGACTTGGTAAAATAGAGGAGCCACGAAAAAGAGGCAGATCTCGATGAGATGGATTGACACAGTGACTGCAGCAATGGGTTCAAACACAACAACAATGATATTGGTGTTACTTGTTAGTACATTTTCATTGAAGGAAAATACTGCAAGAAAAAGCTTATCTGTGCACCCTTGCTTCATTGTGAATATAACCATATTATATTTTTAGACGGTAGAAGCTACATTCCTTGATCAATCTGTATAGGCATTTAAAAATTTGACAAACATTATCAAATTGTCCTTCAAAAGTTTCTAGCAGTTTTTCTCTCTTAAAACGTGGGCACAATTGTGAGAATGACGCAGTAGCGGGCAGTGTTTGGTTCTGCGGTACAGAGGGTGCTGGGAGTCAGAGCCGCCTCAGTGGCACCCAGTAACCACGAACGTGTAACAGAACTTAACATCTTTAGGAATTGTTGCTGAGATTTCACATTTCTGTTCTGCTCCATCTAAATGCTGAGGAAATGGGAAGGGATGTAGGAAGAAAGTTCTAGAATTTCAAAGAACTTGAAAATCGAAATTCTCTTTCATATATATTATATCTTAACTTTTGCCCCTCATTTTCCGTACATTTGTGTATCAGATATATACCCACATATATGCATATGTACTATACATGCATACATTCTGCTTACATATGTGCTTTATAAATCACTTAATTCTCACAGCACTAAGGTGTGGAGAGTATTATTTGCCTATTTTTACAGGTGAGAAAACAGAGGCACATAGACACAGAATTATTTAAATTCATAAAGTTGTATCTGAAAAGGCCTAGACTTAATATCTGATTTATACCACCCCTGATTCCTAAGCTTGTCTTGTCCTCAGAACAGTCCTCAGCTGACACATGGGAGCCTGTGAATCTGCTTGCATCTGGATAGAGTCAGGTCTGGTTAGAACCCCAGCTTCAATTATGGTGTGTCTTAACCTTGCATCTTCTAACTGCAGAGCAATGTTCGAATGGTCCCAGATTTCCCCTATGCCTCAGGCCTTGCTGCTTGCACTCGGTCCAACAGTTCTGCCTTTACAGGATGCGCTCTACTTCCTAGAACCTTGTGGAGATAAGGACACTTTTTTCTCTGACCTATGCACATTTTATTGGCTTCCGGCCATCGTTCCCTGACCTTGCAGGTACCTCTTCAACTTCTTTCTGGCTCTCCTGCTGATTTTGGCTTTGAGAGTCTATTCTTACTTTCCTTTATATTTTGTCCCTATTATCAGTCTTGTCCCCTCCCCCCCACCCCCCCATCCCTCCACCCAACCAAGTAAATCCTGACTTTTCCTTCTCTGATGTAATTCCTCATCATACTGTGATTGTCAAATACCAAAGTAGCTTCTCCCTATGTGCAATCAGTTATCTTGTCCATCTGTCCAACTGGATCCCCAACTCTACCTCTATAATGTTCTTAGGTCAACAACATAGTGTAGGTTCTCAGCCCACATTATCAGCATTTCTATTTCCCCACATCTATTTCTATTGCTTCTGTTTCAATTATCACCATAAGTATCATTATTCTTTTTAAAATCCTTAGGTAACAACAGTCCAGTTTATTATTTTCCTTTCTGGACAGCTGCCCTAGACTCTTTGGATAGGACTTTCAGACTTTCTTCTATATGAAGAAACAAATAGTTATAGCTCCACATTCTTCCTAGGTATCAGCAAATGGCTTCCTTGACTCAGCTCTCCAGAGAGATAGATACTTAGTAAGGTCAAATTAGTGCACTCTTATAGTTCATTATCTTTAAACATTTGGAAATTGAAATAGAAATACTTTTCAAGAGTCTTTTGCTACAATGAAACTTGTAATCTTATTTGAAAGGTGATTATGCAGAGTTAACATGACCAGGCAATTCTATGTGCACTATGAGCAGAAAAAGAATTTAGGCTATTAAGTGATAAAAGAAGGGGTTTAATTTAGCTGTGAGGAAGAATGCTTTATTCGTCTTTTTTTTTAAAGAATAGGATTAAATTTCTTTTAGTTTTCTGACTTGGATCATAGCTAATCAAACTGTAAAATACTGTAATCAGATTTTGATATGCCTGACTCTCCAACATTCCCACTTCCCTGAAAACCACAACCCTCATGATACTCCTCCTGATTTTGATGGACAACTGGAGCGTGGTTTGTGTGTTTTTTTGTTTTGATTTCCTTTCCTCTCTGGCCTTTGTCAGGGGAAGACACTGACCCAAATCAGACCAATTAGTTCCCATTCCTAGGAATGGGTCTTTGGGATTCAGAAAGCTCAGTTTGTTAGTTAGGACACTGGGATGGGAAGTCATCCAGCTCTATGGAGCTGGATATTATTTTTCATCATGTGCCCGAGAGTAGCTAAAGCAAGACTCTCCATGCACCAGAATCACTGCCCTCGAGTCAGTGCGGACGCATAACCACCCTGTAGACCTGCCCATTTGGGGTTTTCCATATTTTAAATCTCTACAGGAGAAAGCAGTTTTATTTTTCTCCTGCATAGTAGCTATGAGTTCAAACCTTTAGACAAAGTCAACTGAACCATAAGGAAAAATCAGCAGAATAAATCAGAAATGTAGAAAAGAATGACCACAGTTACACTACCTAGTGAGAGCTACTGATTCCTTTGAAACCAGATAGTAAGTGTAATTCAGGTTCCAGGAAATGCCCTGGTATCCTCCCAACACATCACACTTAATCTACACACACCATTCTGAGCATATTTCTGTAGCTTGAAATTCAAAGAATTTTAGCCCAAATACAAACAATTTCTGGGGTGGTATAAAAGCAACCTGAAACATGAGGGTAGAAATAGCATCATAACTGTCTGTTTCTGAGTTAATTGTGCACAAAATAGTATTATTAACCAAGAGCTAATATTTATAAGTGCATCTATTTTATGAAGGATTCCTATTTTTTAGGCTGTCATGTAACACTTTAAGTAAAACTACAATATAGTAACAGAAATATTATGTCCTCGTGGTAAAATTCTGAGTAATAATAAAGATGATGTCTACATTCATCAAATACTTACTATGCAACAGACATCCATTTTGTCAACCATTTTTAACTTTAGAACATAAAGGCTATTTTTGTCCTCATTTTGTCATATGCTTAGGATTATGGGGTGTTTTCAGAGTAACTGATCTTATTCTTATTTCAGGGAAAAAAAGTATTGGAAAGACCACACACAATATAGCCTGTATGTCATGTGTCCTCTTCTGAATACATCTAGTTTGGTTGTGATTCTCTTAAAACAAAATGGCTAATTCAAGCAATGTACACACGGCCTATAAATTATAATGAAACAATTATCCTCAACACTCTAGAAAATGTACTTTAATTAATATCAATTAATGCATTCATAATCAGTAATATCTTTTATGTGGTAGGTGTGCTACTGAGTACAAGGTCAATACAGATAAATAAGAACTGGTAGTGGAAGAAGACACCCATAGAGAAAAATAGCTTGTCAAGTGTGTTAGTCTGGGTTGACTGGAGAAACAAATCCAGGGACGCTCATGTGCGTGTAAGAGAGAGCTTTCTATCAAAGAGTAATTGTACATTAATAAAACATCCCAGCCCAGTCCAGATCAAGTCTATAAGTCTGATATTAGCCCACATGTCCAATACCAGTCTATAAATTCCTCTTCAGACTCACACAACACATGCAATGATGCCGAATACAGGAAGATCACAGACCAGTGTGGAAAGTCTTGTGGAAGCATCTCAGTGCTGGCATGGCTCTCCGTGTGCCTCCTCCAGCTCCAGAACTCTGACTGCCATCAGCATGGCTCCATGTGACTTGTCAACAGGAATGTATAGCAGAGTGAGTGTGTGTCCTGCCTCCAGAAAGGAAGACAGGGGTTCCCAGTATCTTCAGAAGGCCATGCCCACACAAATGTACCACTGGCTATGATCTGATTGACAAGCTAGATGCCACACCTTCCTCAAGTTGACAGGAGATTATGTAACTGCCACACCAAGGATTTTTTATAGAGATTGAAATAAAGAAATACGAATGCATTCTTTCTAGAAAGGTATCTGATGGATCCTCCCAAAGAAGTAGATGTTAGAGAGGTATCTAGAAGACCAAATAAAGTTTGTTAAGGTATTCTGTGATGCTCACCTACCCAACAAGATAGCTGAAGACAAAATGGGTGCATAAGCAAATGTGGTGAAGAAAGCTGATTGTGCCTGGCTATTAAAATATATAGTGTCTGGGATCTTAAAGGCTTAAAGATAAATGAGTGGCCATCTAGCTGAGAAGCAACAAAGCCCACATAGAAGAAGCACACCAGCCTGTGTGATCATGAGGTATTGATGGGATCAGGGATCAGGCATCTAAGACCTGGGACAAAATCAAACCCAAGGTGAATGGGGGGAGGGGGGCATGGAGTGGAGACACAATGCCTGTCTGTAGACCATTGGACATCCCCTCACAGAGGGGTCACAGGGAAGAGATGAGCCAGTCAGGGTTCAGTATAGCACAAATGAAACGCACAACTTTCCTGTAGTTCTTTGGTGCTTCCTTCCCCCCACTATCATGACCTCAATTCTACCTTACAAATCAAATTAGTCTAGAACATGCACACTGCTACAGATAAGAGCCCACATCACAGGGAATCCAGGATAGATAAACCCCTCAGGGCCAACAAGAAGAGTAGAGATACCAGGAGGATTAGTGGAGGGTAGGAGAGAAAATGGGACTCAATTATAAGGATCAAACTATAACCCCACCCCAGGAGGACGAATAATGGAAAAGTGGGTGAGGGGCAGTGAAGGATGATGTAAGATATGAAAATAATAATCTATAATTTATCAAGGTTTCGTGAGGGAGGGCGGGGAGGGGAAGGAGGGGGAAGACATGGGGAACTTATATCAGGGGCTCAAGTGGGAAAAAAATGATGATGGCGGCATATGTGCAAATGTGCTTGACACACTAGATGAATGTATGGATTGTGATAAGAGATGTAAGAGCCCCCAATAAAAGTAAGAGAAATAAAAGTGAGAAGAATGGAAACCCTTCTTGCAGAAGGACCAACTATCAAAGTGTAATGTCCAATGGCTTTCACAAAACAATAAGAAGTGCTTCCTGACTGGAATGTAAATATAATGGGACAAATTCCTATAGGGAAATCAATGTTGAACTTGTCTTGTATAAGTAAAGAGTCTGAGCTCTATCTTATATAACACATCGAGACTAAAGAGATAAATAACTTTAATGATGTAGGAAGCATCAAGAGAAGATGCAAAGAATACACAGAGTCATGGAACCAAAAAGTACTACAAAAAGCAGGCATTCCACCATTTCAGGAGGTGGCATATGAGGAAAAACCAGTGGTACTGAAGGATTAAGCTCAAACGGCACTGAATGCATTAGCCAAAACAAGGCTCTATGAATTGATGGAATGCCCATTGGAACATTTCATTTAGCTGAAGAAGCACGGAAATTGCTCACACATTTATGCTAGGAAGTTTGGAAGACAGATACTTGGCCAATTGATTGGAAGAGATCTGTATTTGTGCCCATTCCAAAGAAAGGTGACCCAACAGAATGCTCAAATGATAGAATGGTACCATTGATATCTCACACAAGTAAAATTTTTTATATGCCACACAAGTAAAATTTTGCTTAAGATCATGCAGCAATGGTTGTGGCAGTAATAGATTGGCAGGGAACTATCAGAAGTACCCTGGCAGACCCCCAGTACTGTGAATGCACTCGAGACAGAATGGAGGAGTGGCCGCTTCTGCTTTTCCACCTGATGAATTTATTCTTTTTTCTCCCAGGGCCGTACACTGATCACCATAGGAAGCACAACAAGTGGTCGATGCTGGAATAGCCCACGTGACAGAAATGAAATGGGCTCATTCCGAAGGAGGTTCACTGGTCAATAACCGCTGTCGTTCAGGGTTTAGGCTTCCCTATTGGAAGGTGGAAAGAGGGAGGGATGGTCTGCTTGGATCCACAGTCAATACTCATGGAAGCTGCAGTCAAGAGACGAAAAGCCTATTATTCCATTAGGTAAATTGCTGCACAAGAAGAGCAAGGATGTCACTGTGAGTACTGGGATTCATCTGACCTAAACCACTTGTATTCTCCATTGCATCAAATGCTTGTGAAAGTTGGACACCGAATAAGGAAGACCATCGAAGACCCAATTCATTTGTATTGTGGCACTGGAGAACATTATCCAAAGTATCATGAACTGCTAAAAGGACAAAGCTATGTTGGAAGAACTAAGACCAGAGTACTCCTTAGAGGCAAGGATGCCAAGGATTCTTACATACTTTGGACATATTATCAGCAGAGAAGGACATCCTGTTTCATGAAGTGGAAGGACAGTAAAAAGGAGGAAGGCCCTGGACAAGATGGATTGGCACAGTGGCTGCAACAATGAGCTCAAGCACAGGCACCATTGTGAAGATGGAGCAGAACCACGCAGGGTTTGCTTCTGCTGTGCAAGAGGTCACTATGGGTTGGCACTGACTCGATGACACCTAACAATAACAGCCACAACAGCGATGCATTATTTATGGGTTACGAAGGAGAAGCTAAAGATAATCCTAAAATTCTGAGCTTCAGGTACCTCGAAGATAATACTATTAACCAAACAAAGAACACAGGTAGTATTACAGTGACATCGTTAGGTAATGGGCTCAGACTTCGGTAAGGTGGGTTTGAGGGTACATGGGATAAGGAGGTCTAATAATAGCTGAAATTGTGACCTCAGAGTGCATTCATAAGCTATGGTGATTCATCATTGATTGATACTGAGGGTTTTTTTTAATTACATGTTCTACTAACAAAAGCTTTTTCTTGCCCTCTTCATCCTCTTGACCTTACCCACAAGGGGAAACTTATTCAATTGTTCTGTTAAATTTCTTGTTAAATGTATTTTATTGGTTTCTGTTAAGAAAATTTTACATCTAGACTTGCTGATTCATCACGTATTTCATTTACTTAATTCACAGTACTTTGTAACTCACCTTGCTAAAAACATTGAACAGGATAAGCGCAGGGGCAAACTTACGTCCCTTGTGATAAGGCTGCACTGAGTGATTGTGTGTTTACTTGACATTTTGTACTAACCTCGTTGATACATTTGCTCTTCTACATCTTACTCCTTGCCCTAGACATTTCTATCTATGGCATCAACTAAGCCTCTTAGTCCTCTGGCTTCTGGTTACATCTGCCAATGGCAGGCATGGAAAGGGGATTTAAGAATAGGAGCAGAGGGATAGCAGGGTATTCTTATTCCTTCTCTCTATTTCCTCAGAATTTAGATTCTACCAGTGGCTGTTATTGCATGCAATCTTCTTTTCTTCGCCTAGCGCTCACTGAGTCCTGGCAACGTAATGTTGTCTCTGATTCCTCAGGTCTAAAGATGCTTATGGGTTCAAGTACCCTTACCGTGACCCCCACCTCTGAACACAGATCCTTTATTAGATTTTCTTCAGAAAACAGCTGAGCATTTGCTTTCTGCCATGACACTGAGTGATGTATTCATGTATTAATACATTAATGTATTAGGGTGACATCTTAATGGCTTTCCTATGTGACTTCGAATGAACCCCAGTGAAGTTTTTAATTATAAAAGACTTGTTTCCTTTTGTTAAATAATTCATCTCCCATTCTAACATTACTCATTACTAGAAGAATGGTTTATTTTAATGTTTTCGAAGATTCTAAAGAGAAAATTTTGGAATTAGGGTGTGCACACATAGTAGTCTTTTTTTTTCTTCATTAGCTCATTATTTGGCTGTCATGTCCCCAATATGAACAATGTGGCTTATGTCAATAGAAGTTCTTTGAAGGATAAAGTAGTACAACTAATGGCACTGAGCTGGAATTTAATCGGACTTTCTAAAGCTGATAACGTAGTTTTCTTCTTTGTATAATATTTCTCACAATTTTCTATAATTAGTTAATGATGCTTTGTGCTTTTTGCTCAAACTAAAAAGAATAAAAATAAATTATGTGAAATGTTATATATAGATATTTATTTTAAATTTAAAAATAATTTATATTTTACTTTTATGGCTCTTGATATATACATGTTCCCTCTAAAGTTTAGGATTTCTTTTTTTTTTTTCTGATAGCAGCTTGCAGTATTTCAAAGCCAACAATAGAATGATAATTTAAGATACTTTCCCTTTTTGATTTTTTGTTTAAGATATATTATAATCTGCCATCTAAATGGTTTTTATAGAAAAAATTTTAATCAAATAACTGTAAATGACTGGATATGGTGTCTGAACATATGGCATTTGGAAACTCTATTAAATATAGAGCTGTTTATGCCTTGAACTGTCCAAGTTACAATAAGTTAACCTTGACATTGAGGTCATCTCGCTTGGAGGGCTTCTCCCTCAAAATCGAGAATTGATGGATTCCAAAGACAGCTCTCAGCAAAGAACCTGTTTCTGAGGTGTGAAGACAATGTTGTTTGGCTAATTGAAAGCAGTGAGCTAGTCCTTCATAAATATTTGATTAAATGGTTTTTCAAATAATTTTATTGGTGCTCTCACAGCTCTTATCACAATCTATACATACATCCATTGGTTCAAGCATATTTGTACATATGTTGCCATCATTTTCAAAACATTTTCTTTCTACTTGAGCCCTTGGTATCAGCTTCTCATTTTTCCCTCCCTCCCTCATGAACCCTTGATAATTTATAAATCATTATTATTTTTTCATGTCTTACACTAACTGATGTCTCCTTTAACCCACTTTTCTGTTGTCCATCTTCCTGAAGGGGACTATATGTAGATCATTTTGATCAGTTCTCCTTTTCTCTCCCCACCTTACCCTTATCCTCCTGGTACCACTACTCTCATTATTGGTCCTGAGGGGTTTATCTGTCTTGGATTCCCTGTGTTTCCAGCTCTTATCTGTACCTGAGTGCATGCTCTGGTCTAGCTGGATTAGTATGGTAGAATTGGGGTCATTATGTTGGAGGGGTGGAAGCATTAAAGAACTAGAGGAAAGTTATATGTTTCATCGGTACTACAT
>NW_022103896.1:49128788-49150457 GCF_000313985.2 Echinops telfairi | reverse complement strand
TGCTGCCTGAAGGCTGGTCACTCAGTAGGGTCATCTTCACATACAAAGGATAATATCAAAATCAAGTCCATCTGCTCAAAAGTTGAATGTACACCTGTAGTTAATTGATGATTGAAAAAGTCAATGAGTTAACAGATAACTTTGAAAGAGAAAACTTAGATCTAAAAGAGTGTTCATGCAGCGTAGATTTAAGAAGCAGTCAGTGGGCTATTATCACAAGAACTAGTCTATAAGACGCAATGAAATATTATTTAAGTAATTTGGATTTATGATGCTAATTGGCTTATATTTTTACATGTGATTGTTCACATAACTGGAAATGTGTTCATTGTATTTTTCTTCCAACAAAGAAGCACTCGAGTTGAAATTAAAAATAAAATGAAAACATAAACATTCTTCTCCTTTCTAGTGTCTATCCTGCTTCCACCAAATGTTTTATAAATAATGAAAGGATATTAGTTTCAAATTATCAGCTTGCCAGAGGCAGAGCAAAACAAAAAACACATATATCTCTGGGTAATGTGATTTACTTTATGATACATAAAGATAATAGAGAAGTTGTAATATTCAGAGAGCCTATGAATAAAATAATTTGATTTGAGGCTAGTTCCAACATATCATGTGACAGAGGCAGGTGTGAGAAGTCCCTCAGTATAAGTGGAGATGATTTCTCACTCTATTATTCTGGTGAGAAATGGACCCAAAATATCAGAATTTACTCATCACTTAGGGCTTTCCTCAATTATAGAGCTCTCTACTGCTCTAAAAATTCATCAGATTAATTTAAAATGAAATTATAATCTTGCTTGCCTGGGGAAAGAGAATAACCACATTTATCATCCACACAGAATATGTTCTACACTAATGGTTAACAAGAAATATTATTTTACATTTCAAAAATACTTTATGCATATTAGATACTTTCACTTACAGTCCCAATGGAGAAAGCTAACATGGCCATGAGAAATGCTTTCCTCTCTAGGAAGAGCAAGAATTACTTGAGAGAAAGAACAGCATAGTTACCAGGAGACGCAATGAATGGTCAATGTATTGAAGAGTCAACATCACAGCATCCAGGAATCCAGAGAAAGACTCGCAGAGTTAAATGTATTTTATGTCTAACAGAAAACTTTCAGCCCCCCCCCCAATTAGAACACTCATTCAGCCCCACACACACACACAATTAGAACACTCATTCAGCCCCCCACACACAATTAGAACACTCATTTATCCTTATTCATCAAACCAGATTTCTTCCTTTTTGTCCCTGCCCACTCTCCCAATTCTCCCCCCCTTATTTTTTAAAGCTCATCCTAGGGCACAGAGAACAGGAGTCTCTCCCTTACACAGAATCATCAAAAGCGCCTGCATCAACACAGAAATATCAAATATAATAAAAAGATCATAAGAATAATAAGGTGATTTTCTTTTTTTCATGAGGCCACTTACTGGCTCTTTAGTCATCATGAACATATGAAATTGTTTATTTGTGTCAGCTCAGACCTTACTTCTACCTTTGTATTCCTTAGCTCCTTCAAATTTTTGCTCAGATCTTATTCTCAAAGCAATTTCCTCTCACTACCCTTTAAAACTTGCACATTTCTTGAAACTTTAACATTTTCCGAAGTCTATAGACACTCTCATCTTATTCTTTTTTGTTCTAAAATATAAAATTTTCTTATTTATATGTGTTTTGTCCAACTTTCCCCATTAAAAGGCTAGCTCCATTAAGACAGGGATTTTTTTTTTGTTCAATGATGCTTGACCCTAAAATCTCGGGCCTGGTCTGTGCCAAGCATCAGCGAACAAAGAAAGTGAAAGGATAAACAAATTTTCTTCCTCTTTATAAGAAACCAGGGAACTCTGGTGGTGTAGTGGGTTATTCTTTGGGTTGATAACCATGAGGTCAGTGTCTCAAACCCACCAGTCACTCTTCAGGAGAAAAATGAGGCCTCCTACTCTTGTAGCGATTTACATCCTTGGGAGCACAGGAGGACAGTTCTGCCCCGTCCTATTGAGTCCCTGAGTCGGCCTTGACTGGAGACCAGTGAGTGTGAGAAATTGGGGATTTGAACTGATTCAATCAGGTTCCGTCATAGCCAACATAGCAAAACTGGAACCTTTTTAAAATTTGAGTGAAACAGAACTATAACCAGAATGGGGGGGAAATTATGAGTTGAAGCCCTATGATGATTTGGAAGAAGCAGCATGAGTCTTTTCAGAAACCTTCTGGGGGAGATCGGATTATTGCCAGGACGGTGGAGAGTGACTCTTTCAAAGGAACATGGTTGCCCGCCATCTTTGACTAGATCATGGCTATTTCTGACCCTGCTATTCAAGTTTAAAGCAGTTAAAAAAATGTTTTTATTAAAAACAAAACAAAACACCTCAGTGTTAACAAGGATTACAACCAAGCTTAATTTTAAGCTTTTGGACAATGGTCAGTGGGAAAATATTAACACATGCATGCTAAAATCAGCTGTGTTTTGCAGAAGGGATAGCAGTCTATTTCAACAGAGATACGTGGGGTGGGGGCAGCTACAGCTGCACTTACTAATAGCATGTAACAAATTACTGGATTGTAGAAATTCAATGTAGTTCTCAACATGTGCTGCTTTGCCACCTGCATACACAAGAGTCACACCCACACCTCTCTCCTTGCCAGCGCCACCACCCTGTATCCTCCTCCTCATTAGCCAGCGCCTAATTGGCTCAAGGAGCACATGCTTGTTATTGCACTGAAAACACTCAGCGCTCCCCCACAGACAGATTCTCATGTAAACCAAATACAAAAGGAGTTGGCTCAGTGCCGGGTTTTCATCAAGATGAAGCTAGTTTCTTCTCAAGCCTGGGCAGAAAGATTAGTGTTTGTTTTCCAGCTCCTTCTGTTGTCAGTATTTGGGGGGCACACTTCAATACTTAGTACCAGCCAGAAGGAGCCAGATTTTAACCTCTCCAGTGGATAATGCTCTAAGGGGTTAAGGACCTGTGCAATTGACCCTGGAAATTGTGAATGGCTCAGTAGACAGAGACAACCCACTGTCTCACTCGACTTGCTGAGCATGGACATCAACATATTCAAACCTATAAACTGACTTATAACTGCAATGGGAACATGAACATGCGACTCTCCTTGCTAAAACTCATTTTTCTTCCAATGGGAGATATAGAAAGCCATTCTTGCCATCAAAACACAGTCAAATGAACTGTGACATCGCACATTAAGACTGTTTTGTGATTCGGTTTTGAAAAGCTATGGGTTTTCTTTAACTGAATTCTGGTATTGTAATTACCATTGAGGATGGGTTCAGCCACCTGGAGAAGGAGACAAAAATATAGAACAGAATGTCCAAATGAGGACCACTCCTGGTACATTACATTTCTTGCAGACTGCTTTCCCACATTCTCCTGGTCTGGGGGAGGTGGAGGCAGCATCGGAGAGAAGACACTTGTGATGGCAGGAAATGGATTACTATATTAGGGCAGAATAATTAGGAACAAGTAGAGTGATGAGGGAACCGTCATGCTATATCGGTTTACTAAAGTGAGCCACACACTAATTACAATTGCATATATAAAGTAGACTGGGAATCTCACAGGCACCATGTGAAATGTGTTGCTTTGTTTTGATGCAGTGTCTGAAATATGTACTCCTTGTTGAAAAAAGAGAGAGAGAGAGAGAGAGATGTAGAGTGTCATCTAATCAAATTTCACAACCTATGTAATTGTTAGCCAGTCTCTAGAAAACTCCAGGGATGGACAATTGATAACTCAATCATTTGGGGGAAAGGTTTCATTTTTATATTAAGTACCATAACAATTAAAGATTGAGCATAATGATATTTTGCATGTAAATGTACATAATATAGATGTTTTAATAGTGTTATCATTATTATCGAATAAATAATGAAATGCTGTGTGAAAAAAGGATGATATGCAGAAGCCAGTTCAGGCTGAGTTTTCCATAACTCTTAGTTCCGTGAATAAACTACGTTTCACAAAGGCATGATGTTAGCCTTAAATGTGTTTGAAACTTCTTTGGTTTCAACCAAAAAAACCCCGATGTTCATTTGGGTTTGTGGTTTTTTTTTTATGTGAGGAGGACAGTGCATTTAGAGTTCATTCCACTGGTTCAGACTGTTAATTAAGCTTTCTATTTAGAGATTCTGAGAAGATTGGGTAACAGTGTGTGACAGAAAAGACCCAATGTGTGGCAGATGGGGACTGGTTTTGCCACCATGATGATGCACCCACTCATGCAGCCATCTCAGTGGCCAGGTTTTTGGCAAAAAACAGCATGCCTCTCTTGCCCTCCGCACCTGACTCACCTGATCTCACTCTGTACAACTTCCTTTTGTTTATTCTAATGAAGAGGGTCATAAAAGGACAGCGATTTGATGACATAGGTGAAGACAAAAAAACAAGGGAGGTGTGGTCAGCCATCCAAAAGATGACTTTGAAAGATGTTTCCAAGAATGGAATTGCAGATTTGACAAATATATTGTGTTAATGGAGAGTACTTGGAAGGTGATAAGGTTGTTTTGTAAAAAAATTTAAATACATAGCTTTGAAAAAAAATTCAATTTGGGGGGGGGGGTTACCCCCTCGTATTGTCTAGCTTTCATAATTACAGCCTATAGAATCTATGTTAGTGTGTTAAAGCTGAAAGGGATTGAAGAAGAAACATACATATCACAGAATTGTTGTTGACTCGATGAAAAAGACTCTATGCTAAATTTCTAGGGAAGCTCAAACCGCACAACACACTTGGGTTGTCAGATAAACTGCTGTCTCCACCAGGATCAGAAAGTTCAGGATAACAAAGCTCCTTCTGCGTGCTTGGAACCAGGCTGAATCTGCCAGAATGTATGTGTGCTAATTGAATGCCCTGCAACTGCCTCTCAGTTCATAACTCTAAAGTTCTAAATCACAATTCTGCCTGATTCGCAGGCTACTTACATCAGGAACATCCTCTGAGAAAACCTAGGAAATAGAAGGTTAACTTGTCATCCTGTAAACCTGTGAAGAGTTGAATGGTGATTCACGGACTGCCACAGTGGGCTGAAAGAAGAGGAAGATCCATGAACTTGGACATGAGCAATAACTAGTGAGGGCAGTGGATTAGTGCATTAACTTCTGCCCGTGATCTGACTCTTGCCTTCTTTCCTCATGTGAACGGTTATACTTATCAAGGTCTTTCTACTTGAAGTCCACAGCCATGGAGTGTGCTGTTTCTAGCCTCCACTCAACTTTGCTCTTGTCTCTTTTGTCTGAATGCCCTTATTTTTATCTGTTGGTTTTCCTGGCTTAAGGTCTAGCTTGGGCATTGCCTCTACTCCCTTAACTTCCCAGGACTAGGGCAGTTTCCTCTGCTGTAGGCTCCAGATGCATTATCTTTAAACTTACAACATCTCGTTATTATTGTCTGTGTGTGTCTCACATTGTACTGTGAGGTCTTTGAAGGACAAGTCCGTGTACTATTCACCCTGCTATCCAAGTACAATGCTTAATAGTGCTGTGTCAGCCTGAGGTGGATGACTCCTCTAAGAAATAATGCCAGCATTTCAAGTACTTGACTCAATAAATATTGATTTTACTCTTGCATCATAGTTCAATACAAAAAAAGCTGTGACTCTACACAATCATTCAGGACCTAGATTTATTCTATCATGTGCTGCCATATCCTAGGCCTCAATCTTTTTTGGCTTTATTCAAGGGATAGAGTAAAATAGTGCATGAAGAATTATGAAGGAGGTATAATATTCTTTACAGTCCAGGCCTGGAAGTATGTATAGGGCTTCAACCTACTTTGTCCTCATCAAACTACAAGAAAAACTAGGGAATAACGTCTAGCTGTGAAGAGAGAAGGGACAGAAAATGAGGTTTAGTTAATGCTTACCATTTTTTATACAACAATCTACAAAACTGGCCATAACACTGCATTCTTTCTCCAACAAGAGATATAGCCCAGAGCTCTATTCCCAAATCTCCTGGTGAAGCTCAAGCTCTCCATCCTATAGCTATGATAGACCCTTGATTCATGAACTGCATAGAGATGTGTTCTGCCCCACCACCAACTCCCTCAAATGCCCTGTATATCATTGTTGAACAAAGACAGAGTAACATTAATATTTCCCATTTAGAAAAGGGAAAAGGGAAGGTGAAGTGGTCCCTGTTCTGCAGTGTTCTGGATCTTATAGGTGAAGGCTCAGCAATTTCTTTTTCTAAAAGAGATAAATAAGATTTTAGGCTTACAGGCTATATACTACCTGATTTATCTACTCAACTATGCATTTATAGCTCACTAGCAGTCACAGATAATGCATAAAACATGAATATGTTCAAATAAAGTTGACAAGCCACTTGTCACTGTGATTGGAACTAGCAGTTGGAAGAAATTATTTGATTAGATTCTGATTTTCCCCTTGGAAAACTGTCGTTGTCCATTTTCGCCATGGCACCACATAGAACTTTGGAGAGGCCATTCTTGTTGCTGCTGTTCCTTTTTGCTGCATTTAGATGGGACTTGAAATATATGGAATCTTTGATCATTACACATCGTCCTCAGTATTTCTAGTTGGAGGACGTAAGAGAAATAAAGACTACTTTACAGATCAGAATATTAAAGTCTCATGGTATTTTTGGCAAGACATCGTCTCAAAAATTCAATGGATTTCTAGTCTGTTAGATTCTAGTCAGTTCCGCATGTTAATGATCACTTCCTAATAATAATTATAAGGCATACTTTATTAGTCCATTAAGGAGGGAGACTATTAACTAATTTGGCCTCTAGTCTAGAAGTGAGTCACTTTGATTAATTGAGAAGTTTTCCTAGAAACTTTTCATTTTTTTTATCTTATTGACTGGATCTAGAAGCAGTTAGCTTTCCTAACTCCATTGTCATCCATGTTTCTGAATCCTTTACTCCATCTTATTTCTACTTACAAACCAGCCAGTGGGAAATAAATCATAAACAAAATACAGTAACCCTCAAATTGCTATCCACTTCCCTTATAGTCACAGATTCACTCGCCATGCTCTCTGCTTTCCAAAATCACAGTTTTATTATCCCTTCACTAAATAGTTTGTCAACTTGGCAGCCTCCAATATACTTTCTGTCATAACTCACTTTCATGTTAGTCCAACTTCTCATATTAGATTTGTTATGGTAGCATTTTCTTCATGCAACCAATCTCTGTATTATTAGGATAGATTAACTGAGTAAATAACAAATCTACAATCTTTGTGGCTTACTTAATCCAATGAACTTTTTTCTCATATTACATCCAGTGTGGGTCAGTGCCATGAACTGCTCTACACAGTCAGTCATGAACCCAGTTTCCACATATCATGTAGCTTTTTCATCTTCATATGTCAGTGCTGAGCAGAGAGCGGGAAGAAAAAGAACATGGAGGATCACAGATATGGAAGTAGTGTATGCCTCCCATCCAAATTCCACTGGCCAGACATCAACTACATATCCCCAACTAACTGCAGACAAGACTGAGAACTGTAGATGCAGAGGCAAAAGAGGGTTGAAACAGGCTAGTAAACACTAGCATCATATTTGTCACAAAGATTTTGAAATAAAATATTTGATGTAAGCTTTTGATTAAATTATTTTGAATACAACCATTTTAACATATTAAGGCCAATTTATAACAATTGTTAATACTTGTTATGTAATCTGAAGGGATGGAGTGTTATGTGCTATCAAGACTGCCAATCAGTCATGGGACTTGCTTCTGTGGGAGTCAGACTGTCAACCTGGAAGAGTGTAGACTTATGTGGCTTCCTAGCTTAGCAAGACTAGAAATCAGAATCCCAGAACTAGGAGTGAGAATTCCACACCTCCCAGCTGGGTATTAGAACTAGATTCCAAAGAAATTAAAATTAACTTGAAGAAATATGAAAGAAAGGAATAGGCCAAGTGCCAGAAAGGGAGTGGGCATATTCTGGATTTTAGAAATCTATTGATCTACTTCTATGCAAACACTGAACTTTGGATAATCAAAAAATAAATACCAGATTTGTCTAAGAATACCCAAGATCCAGGCTCGATTCTCACTTGTTTTAAGTCTTGGTGGGGCTGAAAATATGGACTAATAACTTTTCACCAGTTGGGCTATGATGATCAACTCTATCCATAAATATCGTTGCCAGGTTTTTCGCCAACCCAAAACCATTTCCATCCTACCAATTCTGACTCATAGTGTCCCTATGGGACAGAGTAGGTCTTCCTCTTCAAGATTAAATCGTTATGGAAAGACGCAGCATCAACCATGTTCCAGAGAGAGACTGCTCACTTTGCACTGCTGATCTATTTGTTAGCAGCTCAAAACATAACCCCCTATGCCACCAGGGCTCCTATGTTTTACTCTTAGTCTCCTCTTCTGCCAGTTCTGGGAGCCACCAGCCCTCTACCAACTCACTTACTTTCGGACCTGCCGATCCTGGATTTATTCTTCTCTCCAGTCACAAGCCTAACTTGTTGATCTTATTTTCATCCCACTCTGTGGCCTGTGGCGTCCCTATAGATGTGGGTGCATCAGTCCCCAAAGCTATGTGAGTCAGAAGACTCCAGCTTAACCTCTGACTCAAGGACATGAAATTGCACGGCAGCTACTCATGTCTACATCAGTGTGGGTTACTTTCTTGATACTCATACTGAGGATTTCTGAGACTCTAATCTTCACAGGAGCAAATAAACCAGAAACCCAAACCCATTACTTTGAAGTAGATTCTGAGGATGTAAAGTTTTACAGGAGCACACGGCTTTTGCTTCTTCTGATGAATTTGAACTTCTTCTTGAACCTTTTCTTCTGGCTGATGAATTTGAACTTCTGACCATTTACTTAGTGTTCTAAGACTTACCTGACCATACTCCATGGCTCTTTCAATTTAGGAGACAGCCTCATCTTTCTCCAGAGGAGTGGTTAGTGGGTTTGTGTTGCCAGCTGTATGGTTAGCAGCCCAATATCTAACCATAGTGCCACAGTGACGTTAATTCAAGTGTCCAGATGTGGATAAGCGATTGAAAAACATTTCAGTTGCATTATTATGATTATTACTTTTTGTACACAACATCACTTTTCATTGTTTTGACCACAGTCTTGAGACATGGTTTCTCAAGGACTGCTGTTTGGAACTACTTAAATCACATTGACCAACAAATGTGTAGAGATTTGCAGTCTTCCTGAGCCAGGGTGAAAGTTGTAAAATCTATAGTATATATTTTTATAAAGATTTCAAACTATCTCTACTGCACTACCCCTTTTGGGTTCCTGTCCTAATAAATGCATTCATTAATATGAAACATTGTTTTCTACTATGAGAGCTAACTCTTTAGAGCATTGGAAACCTCTATTGTTCTATTCAAGAATGAGCTATATTCAGTCAAATTTATTAATGATACCTGTGTGTTTGGTTTTGTGATGTATTTATATTTTCTGTTTGTATTCAGACTGGTTTCTTTCTGTACTGTGTGTACCGCTGTATGCATCTCTCTCTCTCTTTCTAGAAATTATTCTTGAGTAACTATTATATGAGAATGACTATTTTGTTCTAATATTCTGTAGCTTACACTTCCCATACCGCAACTCAACATTTTTCATGTCCGCAGACATGTGTGGGGTTGGAAAACCTCTTTACCAGTTAATTATGAGTAAACTACTTAATTAATTCTTCAGTGAATATTTATCTTATTATTTCAACTGAGGAAAAAAAGAAAGGAAATACCATTTAGCTTAGCTTAGGATTTCATAAAAAGATCAGACATATAACAGTCTTTCTTTGCTCTCTTCGTATCATCTAATCAGTAACACTCAGTCTAGGCAGTGGTTTGGTACCTCTCTCAAACGCTCCCTCGTGCCTCAGCCGCATGCTCAGGACTTCTTGTAACACATCACAAGGCTGCCTTCATACGCTCGTCTGGAAGTCATCTGCTGCCAGAGCTGGTAAAAGCATTTTCCCAACTTGCAAGTAAATATGAATTTTTACCTTAGGAGGTATGGAATAAAACTTTTTTAATGTCCAAAGTCATTTTATATAAGAACAACTTTGGATTTTGTTGCCAAATAGTTTAATTGATGTGCAGTTCACCTACCATAAGTCATGCAGTTCAGTGTAAATTTTAGTGGTTTTTAATATATTCAGAGAGTTCTGAAACATCAAAAATAGAGTGATTTTGAGCATGTTCATTACCCTAAAAAAGATACTCGGGAAAAATAGGCCATCTAGTTCAAATATAATGGTATAGACACCTTATTTGGGGTTGTCCCCTGCTAAATAGAACTGAACACCCTGAAAACAATACAGAAACAACTTGAGAATTCTGGAAGGTGGTAGCAGGAAGGTAAGCAGACTGGGAACTCCAGGAAGAGGGTGAGGATGGCAATAATGCTGTTCCCTTCACCCTACATTGCCCAGTTATAGTCTTCTTTCAGGTATGTTGTTTGTAAATATTTTCTCTCCATTTTTATTTTTTCCTCATCAATAATCTCGGGAAATATTTCAATTTAAAATATAAGAAACTCATGGAAAAGTGAGACATTACAGAGATCGCAATCCAAATCAAAACAAAATGTGTATGAATAATTAAATAGAAAACTGATCTGCTTTGTAAGCTTTCATGAAATAAAAGTAAACATACAAAGATATTCTGAACCCAAGAGCCATCAGTTCACATCCTCAGACCCCAGCACCCAACCCTAAAAAACCCAAAATACAATTTTTGTGTTTATAGATTTGCAATTTAGGGATATTTTACACATGTAAATAGAATAACAAAATATGTGGTCTGCTAAGATTAATGTCTTTTAATTAACATAATGTTTTGAGGGTTCCACATGTTGTATCCTGTTCCATTGATGGGTATATTATATTTTATTTATGGTTCACTAATTGATGGAGATTTGTGCCCAGGTTTTTGGCTACTTTTAATAATGCAACTATGAACATTTTGATGTAATGATTTATATGACTTTAAGTATTAAATTCTCTTGTGTTTACACCTTGTGAAATTACTGGCTTATAAGGTGCCTTCATGTTAAACATTTTTCCTAAATTTTATTGCTACCTTTATGATGTAACATCCTTCCAGACAACGCGCTGCATGCATAGACACAGAGCACACATGAAACACTCTACAGATAAGCTTTTTCAAAGAATATTTGAGATTATGCCCTTTTAATCCTAATCGGTAAAGTTTAACTTTGTGTTTTCAGTCACGATTGTCCATTCTTTTCACTTGCTATTCTTTATTAACGAGTTATATGAAATATTTTCCATCTACTTATTGACTCTATTCTTCATTTTTGAAGTTTCATTATACCATTTGCCCATTTTTCTACTGGAAAAATTCTCATTGAACACAACATTTTTGCTATTAAAATATTATGATGTTATACTATGACATTTATCTTTTGAGATTGCCATATAAATTCAATTTGGAGAATAATAGCCCCTGTTTCATGGAGTTGAAATGGGAAAGCAGATAACATAATACCAATGGTTAGGGCAGTTCCTGGAAAATAATAAGCACATAGTTAATGGTAGTTATTTTATTCTTATTACAGGTGCCATTATTAACCATCATCTTCAAATGAGAAGAAAGCTCTCCAGGTCACATTTTTAAAATTAGAGGAAGTGGGTGGGTTACCCATGACCCCACTTTGACTGATACCTTCCGATGTTCAGTTGGGAGGTGCATTGCAGCCTCCCCCATGCAATACTGGAGATTGGGAAAACTGTCTGGAAGCTTTGCATGACTGGGACAAGACTTTCTCCTAGAACTAGTGTCATAGTTAGTGGCCATGGAGTTGACTCCTACTCATAGCCACCCTCCCTATGCAGAATAGAACCTTCCATAGGAATCCTAAGGTGGCGACTTCCAAAAGAGATGGCCAGGTCCACTATTTGAGGCACCTCTGGGTGAGTTCAAACCGCCAACATTTCAGTTAGCAGTTTAGTGTTAAACTATGTATGTGCCATTAGAGACAATCGCGAATTAATCTGGGGCTCATTCTTTCTCTGAGGCTCTAGTTACCTCAATAATAGGATGTCCAACCCTGGGAATGGCTGCACTTCTCTTCCTTCTTCCTGCTTGTACCTGGGTCCTTGTTCTCATAGCAGGCTGCCTCTCTTCTCTCTTTGGCTATGTTAAGGTAAAGATGGTGGGAACATGGCTCTGACGAACCTAAGATGGAGCACCTGTTCAACAGATTTATAGCAGCTCAGGTTTTCCAGCTCATTAGAGACTCTGTATCTCTAAGCCAAAGTATAGGCAACAAAGCACGTCCAAACGTTTCCTGCCTTTAATAGAATTGTGCCTTCTTTTGCTGTGTTTCCCTTTGTATTTGAATGTGGAATCTTGGGAGGCTGTGTCACAGTTTGCAAACCAAATAATATTTTTAGATGGTTGTGTCTCTGCTTTTTTGTAATTCTCCAAATACTAAGATGCCTTGCGAGTGCTTTGTGTAAAATTATTGTTTGTTGCTGTCAAATCAAATCTGACTCATGCCAACCCTACCTGTTTAATAAAATAGGTCTCCATAAAGATTCAGTGAATGGCTGAATTTCTTCCTTTCCCTTCCTTTCTCTATCTTGCTTCTCATCTGAAGTAGTTTAAATTTAGATTCTTTCATTTCTTGGGAAATGTTTGCCTTCCAGAATTATTGCCCCCACATGTGTTGGTATCCATGATTCCTTTATGATGCAAGGGTACAGGAAACCATTTCCTCACGTCTTTTCTTGTTCCACTTGGGAAGGGATATGAGACTTCTATGAATCAGGCAAACGTGATGGCTCTCCAGGACAGCAAGGAAAATGCAGGCCATACACTGTGGGTCAGCCTGCTAGTCACCTAGTTTCCATGCCTCAAAATAGATTTGATTCCTTGGTGACACCGCCTTCTCAGGCAAAGTTGATTATCATTTTGTGCCAACATTCAGTATTTTGCAAATCATGAACTTGGCTCTTACGGGGATTATTTTATATCCCTGACCCTGAACGTGCTCAAAGACAAGCCTTACATATTAGGTATTCCTTTGTGTTTAATGACTACTATGGGACTTGAACTAAATTTAGTGCTCAATTAATATTTTAATGAATAAGTGTGCTGATAAATAAACTTTAATCACAAACTAGGGGCCGTTTTTCATAATTATTTGTTTCTGTGCTCTAAATGACCCAGATCACCTAGTAATAATGCTTTTCTCCCAGTCCGACTTGCCCTGACTCACAGCTCTGATTATCTTATAATGTAAATGTCAAGATTAGCCTGCAGCGGTTGGCCACCAGGTTGGTTTCAGGCTTTTTCTGGTTTTGTTGGAAAAAAAAAGATTCACTGTTGTATCTTGGTATGAGCCAGCGATCCTGCTATCAAGTTCAAAAGGCTAAAAAGACTCAAGAACACGTGCCAAGCACTAGAGGCCTGGAAAGATTGCTGCAGGGCCTAGGAACTGGCATCCAGACTCAGGAATACACAGACAATGTGGAAAACAGCAAGATCTAAGTCAGTCTTTACTTAAAGCCCTCTCTGGTTCCCTTGGCTGGTTGAAGTTCCCAACTAATGAGTTTACTTATTCAGATGGAATCTACCCACCTCAGGGATAGTGTCTAATCCCTGACATTCACCAGATGCATCAGCAGTGTAGAACTGCTTTTGAACCCTTCATACTCTACTTTGTTTTTTTGTGTTTTTTTAACTTTTATTTTTGTCACAAGAAGTTGCAAAAACTATATAAAGAAGGTTGGTGTACCCATACCCACCTTGCCCCAATGATGAGATCCTTGATAATCTTATTTCTTCTTTTGCTATGGGTCTGTTCAAGTTCTTGATGTCCATATGAGAAAATTTGGAGAAGGATTGTTTTTCCATGTCCATGTCCTTCAAGTTGTTGAATTTGTTGGACAACAGTCCTTTGTAGTCCTGTTTAGTTAGTCTTTTCATTTCATTGGGGTCGTTGTAATGAACCTGTTTCCCCACAAATCCTAGATATTGATGTCTGCTCCTTCCCATCTTTTGTTAGGTTTGCTATAGTTTGCCAATTCTGTTGATCCTTCAAAGAACCAACTTTTTACTGCATTGATTTTTTTTTTTCATTTTCCCCCCACTCATTTATCTCTGCACTGGTTTTTATCATTTCTTTTCTTTTGCTATTAGAAGGATTATTTTGTTGACTCTCTTCCAACTGCTGAAGATTTTGTGAGAGAGTGTTGACCATAAGTTTCTCTTCCTTCTTTATAGGGGTGTTTATAACTATCAAGCATCCTCTTATGACTACCTTTTCTATAGGTTTTGGTATGTTGTATTCTCATTCTCGTTTGTTTCTAGAAACTTCCCAATTTCATCTTTAATTTGGGCCAATATCAGTCCTTCCTAAGAAGTAAAATTTTTAGCGTCGATGTATTTGCACTTGTTTTATTATTCTTTCTTTTGTTGATGTCCATGTTTGTGGCATAATGGTCAGAGAAGGAAATTTGTGTGACCTTTATATGTTTGAATTCACTCAAGCTTGATTTATTTCCTAGCATGTGGTCTATTTTTTAATACATAACATGTGCACTTTAAAAAATTGTATTTTTTTTTGTTGTTGGGTGGAGAGCTCTGAATATATCTATCAGGGTGAGTTATCTGATTGTAGTGTTTCGTTCTGTAGCCTCTTTGTTAAGCTTTTTTCCCATTGATCTTTCTTTCTTGAAGAGCAGGGTATTGAAGTCTCTTCTTTGATTGTTGATCCTCTGATTTATTTTTTATCTTTTGAAGAGACCATCAATTTATCTGGTCTCTCATTTGCACATCTATGTTTATTATGCTCACAGGCTCCTGGTCTACTGATCCCGTAAGCATTATATATGTCCATACTTATCTCTTGTTATGTCCTGCACCTTGATATTGATTTTGTCAGAGATTAGAATTGCTACCTCTCCTTTTTTTTAGATTGTCAATATCTTGATATACTTTCCACCATCCTTTGATCCTCAATCTGTTTTTGTCTGTGAGCTTGAAATGTGTCTCTTGTAGGCAACAGATTGATGAGTTATGTTTCCTAATCCAGTCTGCTAGTCTTTGTCTTTTAATAAGTGAGTTTAGACAATAGACATTCAAAGTAATTGAATCCATCTGTGTATTCTTTGCTGTCATCTTGTACCTTTTGTGTTAGAGATCTTACTATATCCTTCCTTAGCTGTGTGTTGTGTATGAGTGGGGCATTCATTCTTGACTTCTTTTCTCTATTGGATCATAGAAATCTTGGACATTGTTCTCAGTGGGATGACTTCTGGATGGTGTCACACTGCAGTAGTCTTATGTTTGTGTTCTGTGGATGTTGGTCTTCTATGCAAAGTGAGTTAGATAGTAGTAGTGCTGGATTTTATTTTGTAAGTATTCTCTAAATTTTTCCTTGTTGAGAAACTTCTTACCTCACTTTCCATTTTGATAGAGAGTTTTGCGGGATAGAGGATTCTCAGGTTATAGTTATTCTCTTTAAACGTTTGGAAGATGCTACTCCATTCTCTCCTCTTCTTCATGGTTTCTGCTGATAAATATGATCATATTATTTTCTGATTATCCTCATAGGTAACTTCATCTTTTTCTGTAGCTGCTCTTATGAAATTTTCCATTTCCTCAAAGTTTGACTGCTAATTTGACCATTATATGCCTTGGTGTGTTCTTGGGATTTAGTCTAATTCGTGTCCTCTCTGCTTCCTGGATAATTGTCAGAACCTCCTTTGTTATATTTGGAAGTTTTCTTCCAGGAATTTCCTCGTTATTTTGGCTGTTGATTTCTTCATTATGTCTTGCTCTGGTATCTCAAATATTTGAATATGTGTCTCTTCACAGCATCATTCATTGTTCTCGGGTTTTTTTCAGCTTCTTTAGCTATTTTGTTTGATTGTCTTTCATGTTTATTGAAACCTGCTTAGATATCTTTGTACTCACTGATATGATTCTCCGTTTCTTCTAGTCTGTTGAAGTTTTTTACTGCCCTTCTTTGTTTCTGCTGAATCTTCTCTTAAGTACTGTATTTCTCTTCGGTATGTAGAATCTATCTTCTCTGATTTTTCATCTTTTGTCTGTATTGATTCCCTCATATCCTGTATGATTCTAAGCATCATTCTGTAGCTTTCATTCTGTGATGGTTCAAAGTCTGCTTCTTCTATGTATGTTGCTAGGTTCGGGTCCTCCTCAGACACTGCGTTTCTTTTCTTTTACCTTCTTGTAATGGCTGCTACTGTGGGTTATTTTCTGCATAGCATTTTGGTGGAGCTCAGCGCCATTTTCCCAGCGTGTGACTAATCCCTGCAACTAGCCCGCACACAGGTCCCCTAAATCATTCCCTGCACTCCATCTGATAACAGTATACAGAATGGATACAGGTCCTCTAGTGACAAAACTAACTCAAAACCATGCCATGTGGAGGTAGGAGACCTGATTAGAATTGCTAAGTGAGTAGCTAGACTAGATGAAGAGTCTCAGGAGTGCTAAAGACAGAATTGAAAACTGACACATATTCATAGCTTCCTAGCTAAGGTTGCTCTTTGTTTGTTTGGGATATTTTTTGCTTGCTTGGCTATAACTATACATTCTAAAGTGATTATCACCTTAATTGTATACTTATTTAAGTATTATGTCATGTGAACTATCATGTAATACCTGAATTGTCTCTCCAGAATGTTATTAAAAATTTAGGGTGATTTCAAGTTTGAGCCTTCATTTCCTCAGGAGAAAATTAGATGAGACCTGAGAAATCTCCTTCAGACAGCTCTTCCTTTTGCCCCTCCAAGCATTTGAAGCCACAAGTTTTAAAGAGTTAATAATCAAAACTTGAAAACCATTTGTGCAGGCATTCTAAGAAATTAACATACATAATAATGTACTACATCAGATGCAGATTCCTAAGCCCTGTTTTTTTTTTTCAGTGTTCCATTCACTAGATCTGGGAGAAGTGGAATCTGAGTATTTTGAAGCTCAGTGGGTAATCCTGATACAGGATGTCTTGGTACCCCAAACTGAGAAACTTTGCTTTGTGATTGGTCAGAAATGATAATGATCGTTGGACCTTTAGATCAAAATAAAAGGTTAAATAAGATGTTTTGAAGGGAATACAGGGTCTAAAGATTGTATTTGGTCTAATTTTGGGGATAATTATTCCATAACCCATTCTCTTTGATTTTATGCATATTTGTTCTATTTTTCTCAACATAGATTTTTTTAGAGAAAAGGGGTCAAGTTAATGATAAAAACACTGGATCTTTACTGTGTGTATACTATCGGCTATCTTCTGGGATAAATTTCAAACATTTAACCATTTAATTTCCCCCCAATCAGTGTAAGTAGATGACGTATTTAAGTATATACATTAATCAATAGATCAAAGGCATTTTATCAGAAAACTAGCTATGACAGCTGCAGTTCAAATGTACATTTATTCTTGAGTCCGCACTCTGGATAATTAGTCCTACCTGCTGCTGAGCATACCATCCTGCTTCTCATGGGTTATGTCTTATTCTTTCATCAATACATGCAATCATTCAATATTACATTAACCTATTAATTCTACAAATATTTATTGAATGCATACTGCGTATTCCAGGTAACATATAAATGCTGAGGATACTGCAGTGATTAATCACAGGCTGAGCTCCATGCCTTCATAGAGCTTGCATTCTAGTAGAAGGGAACAGATATTACATAATACAAATATTAAAATATACATTGTGTCAGATGGTGGAAGGCGCTCTTGAGAAAAATGGAACAGGGAAGGTATACTATATTAGTTTGGGTTCCCTAAAAAAGCAAACCAGTAATGGTTAGACAGGGTTCTCTAGAGAAACAAAACCAGGGCACTTATGATTATATATATAATATGTATATTTGTATAGGTTTATACGGCAAGAAGGAATGTAACAGCTATACTACAATTTGTCCACACAGCAGTACAGAATGCTCAGTTCAATTCACTTTTGTGGAACTAGTAATATACTGGAAGTCCTTCAACTCATGAGAGCTGCTGGGTTCAAGGTCCAGAAAGCAGGCAGCGGAGTCTTCTCTTAAGCAAGACAGGCAGACTCCACCCACAGGCAGCAGATAGCAGGATGGGTCAGCAACAATCAGTAGCACAGGAGCTTAGCAAAGCAGGCCCCAATAAAATCTCGAACTTAAGCGATACATGGGACACAATCCACCAGCTTCAAGCTCAAGTGATATACACACCAGCAGCATGCAAAGCAGGTCTCAAAGGAGCATCAAGCTCTAGCAATATGATCTACAGGTTGGCTTGGAAAACAAGTAGTGTAGCACACAAGCTGAGGCAGAGAACTAGCTAAAGCAGTAGCACATTGGTTGGATCACCAGGGATCAAGAGAGAGATGTGATGCTGGCCATTTTCATTTATTTCAATCACCCTCCAATCAAGCTATGACCTGATCAAATTCTGCCCACATGTTCCTATTGGCCTAGTTGGCACAATAAACCTAACTATTGCAGTCTATATAAAAAGAAATTTATATCAAGAAGGTAGCCTACACAGGTAGCTGGAGAAGCAGGTAAGTCCAGTTCAGTTCACGTCTGTAGGAAAGATGTTAAGTTGGAGTCTTTTCATGATTCATGTAGCTGCCAGGGCTGACATACCGTGAAGGAGGAAGAAGAAACTGGAAGCTGGGAGAACCTAATAGGCTAATGGAGGATGAGGGATGAATTCAAGGACACCAGGTGAGGCTTGTGACTGCAGGTGTGAATGAATCCGAGGTCAGCAGGCAATATGGTAGATCACTGATAGCTCTCAGGGTAAGCATGCAATATGGTGTCCCATTAGCTCAAGTCCAAAGAACCAGAGGTTGATAAGACAGAATCCTGGTGAGCAAGAAAGAAAGCCATGCCTTCTATTAAAATCTACTTAAATAGGAGAAGTTCATACCCAAGAGGAAACTTTCTTGCAATTGTATGCCACCCTAATGTTCCTACATCTGCTCGGCTTCTTAAAGTAAATTCCATCATGGAGTTGATGACATTATGATAGATCATATCATGTTTTGGCCAAGGCATGTTGATACAAAACCCAATTATCACAGCTACTCTGTAGTGACTACCAGAGGAAAGGGACAGTTTTTTTGTTACTATTTTAAACAGAGAGCTTGGGGAACACCTTACTGAGAAGATGGTGTAAGGTCTGAGGGTTTGAGGATGGGAATCATGTGCAGGAGTGTGACAAGATATAAGTGAACAATGAGGCATTGGAGCAAAGTGAGCAAAGACAAGATGGGTAGGATGAGGTGACAGGTGTTCTAGAATTTAATTTCTAAGTACTTGGTTTGTGAAGGCTACAGTTTAGAGGAAATCTTTGCTATCAGGCAGGGTGTTTAAAAGTAGATTACAACATCCTGGGAAGGGCAGTCTTGTGCTTAGAGACTTGTCTGGGCATATCTTTAATGGAAATTGGAATACAAGGGTCAAATGGTCACAAGGCATACCCTAACAAGGTGGTTGATGGGTCCCAGAAGTAATCTTGTAAATTTTTCCCATTTGCAATAGTGTTTGTGTCCCGATCAATCATAGTCTCTTTCCTATTTCCATAGTCTCATCTGTGGCAGTAATGATAATCAACTGCCAATTTTGGTTTTGTGATCATTTCCTTTAGTTTTTCATGCTCTGTAATTGGCCAAGTGGCTGTAAATCCTTTGGATACCATTATGGCCTCATATAAATGATTTGTTTTTGTTGATTTGTTTTTGCCTTGTCTTTGTCCCGTTTAAGACTTGACATAGGGAACTCTATAAAATATATTTGAGTCTTTTCCACTAAAACACAGGTGAAAGACAGGGCTGATTGTGTAAAGATGTGGAACAGTATAATGCCTTTGGCTTTTTCTCTGCAATGAGAAATCATAAAAAGTTTGAAGTGGAATATAGTAAAGATCTGATTGATTGCTTAAAAGCTATGTTGCACTCAGATTCTAGGACACAATATTTGTGTATTTGTTATGATCTATCTAGGTTGTAGTAATACAAGGTCCCAAATTTCAGTGGCTTTAACAAGATGGAAGAATTCATAAAGCAGCCCAGGTTGTGACCCAGGAATAGTACAATGATTTGATAATGTTTGTGGTATTCTGCTTATTACTATGTTATCCCAGGTCATTCCCTTCTGATCAGAAATGAGTCATCACCATGGCTGCATTCTACCTGCAGGAAGTAGGAGAAAGAAAAATAAGGCAAATTCCTTTGCTCTCAGGGCAAACACTGGAAGCAACAGTCAGTTCCCTGTTCCTCACATCCCATTGGCTGAAACAGGCATATCATCTCCACCCCACTGGCTGGAACAAGGCACAAAATGATCTCATTGAGGTTTCCCCCCCCACCATATTCTTCTATAAGAGACACTTGGAAATGAAGTTTCTAGTAATCATTTGCACCCATAACTCTCATTACTTTAGAACAGTGACATTTACAGTGTGATCTCAGGGCCAGCATGAACAGTGTTACTACCTGGACAGATCTTAAAAGTTCAAATTCTCCATCACAAACCCTTGAATCAGAAACTCTGGTGACAGGGTCCAAAGAGCTCATCCTAACAAGGCTGCCAGGGAAATGTAAATTGAAAAAGAAAAAAGTGGTGTTTGACCCACACTATTTTCTTTCTGAAAGCCTATGCCTAAATAGTTTAGAGGCAGTGGTCCATTTAACATCATCAATGCTCTGTCTGTAAAGGAGCCATGTAGATTTTTTCCATATTTTAATGTTTTGTTACAGAATCTATCGTGCACATTTGTGCAGATCATCATGCATCCACGTCTGATGGCGTGTCTCCATCATGCAGGGGACGCTAAGGTGTGAGAGTGGGTCCTGGGGAGGCTCCTCCAGAAAACTCTCTGTCATTAAGTCCATTCCGACTCAGAGTGACCTGTGTGAACGAGCAGAACTCTCCCTTGGGGTTTCTGAGACGTTCAGTCTTTACTGATAACACTGCCTCATCTTTCTTCCACGGAGTAGCCGGTGTATTCTAACTGCTGACTTTGTGTTCAGCAGCTTAATGTGTAATCCACTACACCATCAGGGCTCCTGGGGAGAATGTTAACTTGGTTTTCATAATCTGCCTTCACGACTGCAGACACAAATAACTGGAAAAATCAAGATTATCTTCTTAGGTCTTATTCAAATATAAAACATCAGTGTTTATTTTGCTATAGTGTATAAATTAAATTTACTTTTGGTGTTTGACCTGCAAACTATACTCTGTTAAGTAAGTTTCAAAAGAAACTGGTGCTTAAAAACTATGAATAATTTTTTTTTTGCTTTAAGAATGTCCTTTAATCGCTGAATTATCTCCTTACGTATCACCACAGAATAAGGACCTGTTTTCCATTCAAGGAAAATGCAAATATTTTGTCTAGAATAGTCTCCTGATCATGCAAGTCATGAGTCCTGTGACCCCTGGCTCATGAGGGCTTTTGAACTCCTCTGTGTGCTGCCTGTAGCCTCTTCCGTGGGGGTTTCTGGATGTGGTAGTTGTTTTAGGCACGGTTGAGGAATATGGAGGATAAGGCTGGTAGACTTAAATTGGAACACAGGGTTCAAATCCCAGGTCTATCCTTACATTTATGAGACTTCAGGCAATTTATTTAACCTCTGTGAATATCAGTTTCTTCATGCGTAAAAAGAAACAACAAC
>NW_022103896.1:49125409-49127241 GCF_000313985.2 Echinops telfairi | reverse complement strand
GACACACACTCTTGCTGCTACACATTCCTGTTGACAAGCCACATGGAGCTTATGCTGATGGAGGCAGAGTCCTGGAGGTGGAAGAGACACATGGAGACCTGTGCCAGTATTGAGATGCTTCCACTGCCACTGGATCTACAAGACTTCTACCCACTGACCTGTGTTCTTCCTGAAATTGGCATTGTTGCATGCATTCTGTGAGTCTAAAGAGGAATTTATTGACTAGTATTGGACAATGGGCTAATATTGGACTTATGATCATGATCTGGACTGGGCTGGGATGTTTTCTTAATATGTAATTACTATTTGATATAAAGTTCTCTGTTATGCACATATGAGTCTCCCTAGATTTGTTTCTCTAGTCTACTTGGACAAACACAACTCCAAACCTTGGCTACTATTTTCTGCTTTGGGTTTGTGCCTGTGGAGAAATACTGCATACCGATTCTTGCTAATTCTCACATGGAAGCTATTGCCAACATCTAGATCAATATTTCTTTCTTTCTACTTTTTTTTTTTGCTTGTTTGCTTCTTTTTTAAAAAATCATTTTATTGGGGGGCTCTTACAAATCTTATTACAATCCATCATTCCATTGTATTAAGCATACTTGTTCATATGTTGCCACGGACATTTCCAAAACATTTTGTTTCTACTTGAGCCCTTGTTATCAGTTCCTCTTTCATCCCCTCCCTCCACCACCCTCCCACTGTCTTGAATCCTTGATCAATTATATATTATTATTGTTATTTCATGTCTTACACTGCCCGTTGTCTCCCTCCAACCACATTTCTGTTATTCATGTCCCTGGGGGGTGGGCTATATATTCAACCTTGTGATGGGTTCCCTCTTTATCCCCACCATCCCCTTGCCCTCATGATACTGCTACTCCCACTACTGTTCCTGAAGGTTTTATTGGTCCTGAATTCCATGTGTCACAAACCCTTATCTGTATCAATGTGTGTACTATGGTCTAGCCAGATTTGTAAGGTAAAACTGCGATATAGTAGTGTGTGTGTGTGTGTGTGTGGTGGGGATGGATTCAGGAAATAGAGGAATGATGTGTGCTTCACTAGTGATATATGTACTATGGTTGAATCATCCCTTCCTGGTAACCCTTATATGGATTACAGATGTCTACAGATGGCTTTGAGTCTCCCCTCCAACCTCGCTATTTCACATCGATATAATTGTTGTTGTTTTTTTGGATCTTTTGATACCTGATACCAGCTCCTATTGACACCTCATGATCACACAGGCTGGTGTGCTTTTTCCTGTGGGCTTATTTGCTTCCAAGCTAGATGGCCACTTGTTTACCTTTAAATCTTTAAGACTCCAGATGTTATATCTTTTGATAGCTTGTCACCATCCACTTTCTTCACCACATTTGCTTATGCACACATTTTGTCTTCAGTGATTGTGTCAGGAAGGTGAGTATCAAAGAGTGCCAGGTTATTAGAATAAAGTGTTCTTGTGTTTAGGGAGGCCTTGAGTAGAGATTCAAGGTCCGTCTGCTATCTTAATACTTAACATGTAAATATCTATACATTGGCCTCTATTCCTTTCATTATAAATTAATATATTTACATATATACATGCCAATAGCTATACCTCTATAAATAGCTTTTGCCTCCAACTTCTTTTCTCTATTTCTTTTTATCTTCCTCCTGTCCCACTATCATGTTTACCCTCCATAATTTTCCCCCCTATGTCCATCTATGTAAGATATACAGGACCCAACAATCCCAAGGAGAAAAAAATGGGACTGGCGGTCCCAGGAGGATATGGGAGAGAAGAGGGTGGGGCATGGGAGCAGGGAGCCAACAAACTCAGG
>NW_022103896.1:49115711-49123748 GCF_000313985.2 Echinops telfairi | reverse complement strand
TATAATACCTCCTCCATTTTTTTAATCCAGAATTTGGTGGAACATTTACAGCCTTAAATGTGTTGTTAGGGATGATGTTGAGAATATTTTGCTATTGTTTATTCAAAAAGTAAAGGGAGAGAATTCCAGGAGCACCCAGGAAGCAGGGCCACAAGGAACAGTGCAAGTTCTCTGTCTGAAGTGGTGGAGACTGAGACCAGAGACACCAAAGGCTGTAGTACAGGGACCATGGGACAGAGCAAAGGCCCAAGCCCGAGAGTAGAGGATGAGTGAGGCAATGGGACCGTGAGACAGAGCAGGGGAGCCGTATTGAGACTACGGTACTGTGAGGTTGAGCAGAAAACTGGCTTCTGGGCCCAAAGACTGAAGAGAGGCTTGGCTACTATTTACTGATCAAGATGTGTGATAACGTATTAACTTCCTTAAGGGGATTTTGGTGGTGTCATCATTTATGAGTTGGGTTACTAACCACAAGCTCAGTGGTTCTAATCCACTAGCCACACCACAGGAGAAAGCTGATATGTTCTGCTTGCTCAAAGATGTTTAGCCACAAAACTCCGTAGGAGTAGCTCTATCCTGCTCTTTAGGGTCATTGTGACTTGGAATCAAATTGATGACAGTGAGTTGAGTGAGAATAAACCCCTATAATTGTTCATAATACATAAATAAGACCAGCAAAGATATGGTGAATACAGTAAATAGGCATTTAAGTCAATTAATTAAACATGATTACCAAAGAAAACCCCCAAGGGAATAAAGAAATTAAATGCAGAAATGCGAAAACAAATTAAGTAGGAAGCAGAACAGCAGATACTCCAAAGTAGCAGGGCAGAATTCTGTGGAAGACAAATAGATCTTGGGAAAGTTTTATTAAGGAGAAAAAGAGAAAGGATACAAACAAACTACATTTGGAAAGAGAAAGACCAAATAATCAGATATACAAAAAAACCCTCAAAACGCACAGCTACTGAGGTGACTTCAGCTCGTAATGACCCTAAAAGACAGGGTAGAACTGCTCTCTGGGGTTTCGAGCCTGCTCCTGTCTATGGGAGCATAAGGCCACATCTTTCACCCTCGAGAGCAGCTGGTGGATCCAGCTTCTGACCTTGTGTTTAGCAACCCAACAGGTAACCCCTTATGTCACCCAGGCTCCTCGGTATGAACATAGCAGACTCATAGACCAATGGAACAGAATTCAGCATAAACCCACATATTTATGGCCCAGTGGTTTTTGACAAGGGTGCTAATTCCAGTTGACAGTGGAAAAAGTCTCTTGCATAAACAAGGCTGAGAAAATTGGATTTTCACAACAGGTTTCTTGTCTCAGACCACACACAAAAATAAATGAAAACATGGATTAAGGATTTAAATGTGCTTGCTAAAATGATAGAAACCTCAGGGGAACAAGCAGAGGCAATACTGTCAGACCTAGCTTTCAACAAGCAATTAACTAATATAATGACAAGAACACAAATAACAAAAGACAAAACAAATAAAGGGGACTTCATAAGAATTAAAGACATCAACTATTCAAAAATATTTACAAAAAAGGTGTCAAGCAACTAACTGAGCAAATGTCTTGGAAAGCATATATCTGACAAGAATTTAATAACCAATATACATACATAAAATTTTACAACTTAACAACAGAAAGGGACAAATCCCAATTATAAAAAGTCAAAGTCTTAAATGGATATTTCAACAAAAAAGACATTCAAATAGTGAACAAATTAATGAAAAAATGCTACACTTCATTTGCCATCAGAGAGATGCAAATCAGAACCACAATTAGATGCTTTCTCGCTCCCACTGGAGCAGGAAACCGGATGGTGACTAAGGCAGCCAGGAGAATTGATGCATTTGAATCATGAGGGTGACAAAGAATTTGGACAGCACCGGGGACTGCCAGAAGAAAAAATGAATCTGTTTTGGAGAAATTACAGCCAGTGTGCTCCTTAGAAATAAGAATGATGCGACTTTGTCTCACATATTTTCCACATGTCATCAGGAGATACCAGTCCCTGAAAAAGAGGTGAGAAAAAGAGGCGAAGAAGACAGTCAATGAACTGACTCGACGTAGTGGCTGCAGCAGTGGCGCAAACACAATCAGTGTGAGGGTGGTGCGGGACCTGTCAATGTGGTGTTCTATTGTCATAGGTCACTCTGAGGTGGAGTCAACTTGGGGGCACCTAGCAACAATAGGATGGTAAAAGGAGCCTTGTGGTGCTGGATTAGTCATTGGGCTGCTAACTATAAGGTTGGGTGGTTCAAATCCACCAAGGGAGAAAGATGAGGCTATCTGCTCCTATAAAGAGTTCCAGTCTTGGAATGCCTATAGAGGGATGATGAGTCAGAATCAAATTTATGACAGTGGATATTTTAGGATGGCTAAAATTTAAATCAACAGTAACAACAGAGCACCAGGAAATAACATATGTTGGCAAAGATGTGGGAAAATTTGAACGCGAGTGCATTGCTAGTGGAAAGGCAAAATGGTCCAGGCACTGTGGGAAACAGGATGAAGGTTCCTAAAAAACTGAAAATAGAGCTATCATATGAACTAGCACTTCCACTCCTAGGTTTATCCCCCAAAGACAGGGATTAAAAAACAGACTCGTACACCAGTGTCATTGCAGCTCTCGACACAACGACCCAAAACAGAAACAACCCAAATGCCCATCTACAGATAGATGAATATAAAAATGTGCACATGATGGGGGATACAAAGACTTTGTAGCAAATTTGAATTAAAGGAAGATGGAATTTTCCCAGGAATTTCTTGAAGTCCCATTTACATACAATGGAGTAATGAAGCCTTGATAAATATTACAGTATGAATGGAGTTTGAAAACAGAATATGTAGCAAAATAGTCAGTCACCTAAGATCAAATAATGTATGCCCTGAAATATACAAAGAGACAAGAAAAGTCAAATGCAAAGAAGTCAAAATTGATTAGTGATTACCAGGGATGAAAGGAAAAGTGGGAAAGGAGATTAAAGGTGATGGACAAATGACACTGACCGAGGACAGTGGGTAAAGGCAAGGTTGCACAGTCAATTATTATAATTGCTGGAAATAAGTTGCACATCTATAAAAGATGATTTTCAAAAGTTGCGTGACAGAGCTGTACAACAAAGGGAGCGAAATGAGCTACTGAGGCTGCTTAGGCACAACCCCACGCCTCCATGGATTAGGTTCCCAGGTTTGCAAATTTAGTGTCATTGTTTCATGGGACATCTCAGTTAATGGGCCTAATAAAATAAATTTCTTGCTTCCATTCTACCTCCTTGAATGTTTCATACTGTTTAGTGTCTTAACGCTTGCAAGAGCCCATCAGTAGCTGTCCGCCTGGACAACAGAGGAAGGGGACTAAAACATTCAACAAATGGCATAGCGAAGATTGGCCATCTAAGTGAGAAAAAGAGATGCTTTTTTAAATCACAGCTTGTACAACAATAAATCACAGATGATGTAAAGGGATTAATCATCAAAAGCAAACTCAGAGGACTGTTTTGTCATTCTGGAGGTGGGAAAGCCCTTCCTCTCTAATATGTATATGCTAAAATCTACATAGGAAAAGAGTGAAACTTTGGCCACATTAAAATGTAAAGGCACTGAACTATACATGGCACTATCAATAAAGTTTAAAAATCAGTAGTGCATTCAAATAAACAGTGACATACCTATAGTATTATATGTTTTAAAAATGAAGATCATATACATAATATATAACCTAAGTCAAATAACCCATATAAAAATGGATAAAGACTATTTACCAGCATAAAAATACAGATGACCCAAAAGCAAAAACAACATCAAAAAGAAAATATTATCTGACTCATAGGTGTTCAGGAAACTGAAAATTAGTATAGTCAAATTTTCTCTCATTACATTGATTGGCAAAATTTTAAAAATTAATAAAATTTAAAAGATAGATAAAATCCCATGTTAAAGTAGATGCAAATTAATTTTGTATTCTCTTTGTGACAGTATAAACCTGTACATAGCATTAATTTGTGGGGAGGACAAAATTCCTAAAATTGTGTTTATGGAAAATTTATGAACATATATAGATAGGTACTAAACTAATCTTAAAGAGCCCTGGTGGCCTAGTGGGTTATATATCAAGTTGATAATTACAACTTCTGCGGTCTAGTCCCATAAAATATTTACAGTCTCAGAAACCCTAGATCGCATGACTATAAGAACTAACTCAAAGTAGTATATACCTTTTGTTTTTGTTTACAGCAATATTACTTCTGGGGAAAAAGATGGGACACTGGGTTGGAGAACTGAAGGGAAGAAAGACATTTCACTTTACCTTTACACAGTTCTGTATTGCTGAGTGGTTAAGAGGGAGAATCGAGTCATGTATTACTTATATTAAATTTTTGAAGTAAAATAGTTTACATGAGTTAAAACTGTCTACAAAACCAGAAAAGCCTATCAGAGCCTTGAAACTCAAACGTATTCTGTAGAATTCACTTTTATGTCAACTGAGGGCATCCTGGCAGATTCCAAATACGTAATCAAAATCCACTTTCATTTGTAAAGAGTTAACAAAGGGCACGGCTGGCTCACAATCTCTCTGCTGCTACTAAAACATTGTTAAAGTAAGACTTAATCCTAAACTATTTTATTTTTATAAATAACTCTATCTTTTCCTTTTAATGAACACACTTTTATCTTTTCTGTTGAGCCCCAGAGACTCCTGGGTTATTTCCATTGCATGTGCCTCACTAAATCAAACATCAGTTAATTAAATTCATTTTACATCTGCAACAATTCTTTTGAGCCATTAGGCACACAGAGATCTATTAACTATATCATTTTATGATGTCAACTTCAAGAGGAAAGTGGGTAGAAATTGTACTTAGGGAAATGAGTGAACTATTTCTAAACAAATTAAGAAAGTCTACTGTCCATTCATTATAGTTATTTGGCAAAACTCCGAATCAAGCACATTCTTAATGTTTACCTCCTGTTTACCTAAATCTGGACTGTTGAGATCTTGCTGAAGAAAATTCTAGAATCTTCAAAGTCAGCAATGCCCAACAGTAACCTCAAAGCTCAGATTTTCTTTTTTCTTTTTTTTTAACATTTTATTAGGGGCTCATACAACTGTTATCCCAATCCAGCTCAGATTTTCTTTCATTCCTTCTGAGCCTTTTTAAGCCTAGACTCCCTCAAACTTCATCGATAAATGGAATATTATTGCAGAGGATAACTCTCAATTTTCCACTGAAGAACCTACAAATGTGGTTTCCCGCTATTTGCTTTTAAAAGATATTCTTCTTCCAGAGTAAGAATATTCGGCTACATTGTGCTCTGGGTCCAAATCTCTATTATTCCTCAACAACTTCAGGGTTTTTATTAACCGCTCTTGCTTTCTTCTACCTTTTCCTGTCCATTGGCTCCTTTCTGTTTTTACTTAGCCTTGCTTACCTCTCTTGCCTTTCATAAATATATATTCCTCCCTCAAACCTACATTTCCCTCCACCCACCATTGCTATGGTATACTATTGAGTCCATTTTGCATGAAAACAACCTTATGGCAGAATATCATTACCTCAAAAGGTTTTCCAGGTTGTAATGATGACAGGAGCAACTTGTAAGGCCTTTTGATTTGCATGGTGACTGGTGGATTTGAACGGCCAACTTCTCAGTGAGCAGCCAAGAGTCCCATCATTGCACCACCAGGGCTGGCTCATGCCAGCACATTCCTTCTTTCAGTCACCTTTCTGAAAAGCACTTTCCCTATTAGATCGTGGAATTGTTTCTTGAATCATTAATGCTGAATAAACCCCAAACCCACTGTCATCAAGTCAGTTCTCACTTGTTGCAAGCCTCTATCCAGGGCCGATCTTTGCAGGCGCCGAGGGTCTCGTCTGTTCCCCGGCCGGCCGGGGCTGGTGTCCTTCAGTGGCCGGCTAACTCCAGTGCTTAACAGTGACACGTGGCTCCTTACTAATGCCAAATAATTCCTCCCAGTAGTTTTGCACTTTTTTCCCCTCCCTGTTTAAGCAGATTTCTTTTTGGTGATGTTCTCAAAGGGATGCTGGACCAGACAGAAAGCACTGTGCCTGTGAATGGGTTTTCCTTTTAAATCCCTCGTGGAAAAATATATTTGGAATGTAGAGGAAAAATAACAGGGAAAGAGAAAGATAGAGTGCTCATTTTGTAAGATCTCTTGAAAGTGTTGCCCAGCAACAATGTCACTTTAGGAAATAAGGTCTGACCTAAGTGGTGGTATTTTCAATCACCTCATAGGAATGTGAAGGTTGAACATTGAATACGGAAGACAGAGAAGAATTGATGCGTTTGACTTGATGCACTGGTGGAAAATATTGAAAATACCATAGACTTTCAAAGAAAAAACAAATCTGTCTTGGAAGAAGTACAGCCAGAGTGCTCCATAGAAGTGAGCATGGTGAGACTTCATCTCACATATTTTGGACATGTTAGCAGCAACAACCTTGCACCCCATCCAAGAATGATGCCCTGGGGGCTAAGAGGAGGATTGGTGAAGGGTAGGCTAGGAAGGCTAAACTTCATTGATGTAAGAGCTCCCAAGAGAGGTCTATAGATCAAGAGAACAAAGGTGGCATGTGCCTGACTCTATTCAAAGTGTTGAGAAAAGAAATGTCTACCTAGTATTTCCAACCATTGAGACCACTGATATTTGTGCCCAAGATGTAGCACAGAAACTGAGTGGGAGACTCAGGATATAGGGAACCTCGTAGGCCTGAAAAGAAGGATACTTCTGATAACCCCGATGTATCAATGGGTGTGAACTGCCTCTCCCCACACCACTAAGAGCTTAGGATCCCCAGAAGCTTGGCTAGATCCAAAAGAACTGGGATGAATTTTGTACTACCCTAATGGAAATTATTGCAATACTATAGCCAGCTTTCTAGATTTAGGCTTATTTGAATGCAAGCGATTTAGTAAATCCAATGGATGTGTTTCAGCCCTTTTCTTACTTTACTCTCTGCAATGAACAATTTGGCATTCCTACTTTCTTGGCTCACCCTTAAACTCTTTTGGACTTTTGTAGCCTATTATTCTGCCTCTTTATTAAATGATGCTAATTCAGTTAGCATCATTAACTTAATATTTGTCCAGCATCCACCATGCAACCAGCACTCTTCTGGGCACTAGTAATACAAAGATGAACAAGGGTGACTTGGCTCCTTCCCTAAAAGAATTTACAATCTAGTAGAACTAATCAACCACGTTTGAACAAGGATCAAGTGAACAGGACCCAAATTGAACCCAAGCCTCTCCATAGAAACTCATCAACATCAATAATTGAACTATGCTCTTTAGTGGTTTCTGTCTCTAAATCAAGTGAGACCTTCATCTAAAATTTTGATCAGGTTTATGCATCTGTCTTCTGGATCTCTTTTCTTGACTATCCTTTAGAATCGCAAACTCAAGTTGTCAAAAAGTTAACTGTTTTGCTTAGTTCACGAATGACACCCTATTATCCAAGATAGCAAGGAAGACTTTGTTCTTTTTCTTCTTTTTGCTTTCCACCAATCAGTTCCTAAAACTTATTGTGATATATTCTAACTCTTTCTTGAATTTATGCACTCCTGTAACTTGTATTTATGTCTGAAATAGGTATCTAAGTATATCACTGCTTCTAATTCTGTTCCACCCAAATAATTCTTCACATTATAGCCAGTCACCTTGTGGAAGAACAATTTTTATGAGGACATCCCATTTAAAATTCTTTAGTGTTTTCCTCAATATGTTTTTTTTCAAGCTGAACTCCTTTTATTTTTTAAAACTTCATTTTATTGATGATTCTTACAGCTCTGATAACAATCCATATATCAACTGTATCAAGCATAGTTGTACATATGTTGCCACCATTATTTTCTGAGCATTTACTTTCTATTTGAGCCCTTGGTATCAGCTCCCCCCCATGACTTCTTGATAAATTACAAGTTATTATTATTATTTTCATATCTTACACCAACTGCTGATTCCCTTCCCCCATGTTTTCTGTTTTTCATCTGTCTCGGGGG
>NW_022103896.1:49114857-49115611 GCF_000313985.2 Echinops telfairi | reverse complement strand
TGGTGGTGGTGGTGGTGGTGGTGGTGGTGGTGGTGGTGATGATGATGTGTCGATCATAGTGCCCCTTCCTCCCCAGCTTTTCTCACCTTCCCCCCACCTACCCTCCTGGTACCACTACTCCCATTTATATCCCTGAGGGATAGATCTGGATTCTGTGTGTCATGAGCTCTTATCTGGAACAGTGTACATGCTCCAGTCTAGCCCAAAGTGAAAGGCAGGACTGGGGTCATGATATTGAGGGGTGAGGAAGCCTCAAGGAACCAGAGGAATATTGTGTGCTTCATTGGTGCTATACTGCACCCTGGTTCACTCTTCCCTTCCTTGTGACCCTTCTGTGAGGGGATGCCCTATTGTCTACAGATGGGTTTAGGATCTCTGCTCCAACCCCAAGTGTCCTCTGGTTCATATAGCCCATAAATCCCTGCCTAATCTTAAACTCACCATCCTTCCCATTCTTATTTTCTGTACTTTGTCTTCACCTTATAAGACCATATCTGTACTGCATATTACAATGTGGCATCCAATTAAAAGAAAACCGGCCATACCAGTTCTTTGTATAAGCTGGCCCTTCTCCCAGGAACTTCATTGTCACCATAACTTTCCCTGTTGTCATTTGGTATGCTAATTGTCCTTTAAGCCTTGGTTTGGATTTCATTTTTTCCCTCCAAAATGCTTCCTTCCATTAGTATGTGTTATTCTATCTAACATATCAGTTAATCACACTTTATTATAATTAATCATAATTATAAAAAAA
>NW_022103896.1:49104416-49114696 GCF_000313985.2 Echinops telfairi | reverse complement strand
TTGTCTTGCACATGTACATCTTAGATACTTAATATATATATTTTAAATACATACAAAGTTACTTACTGGCATGTAAAATAAAAGAACTAATTGGAACCTTTATTGACAAATTTCTAAATAGCGCTATTGTCCACTAGCATTTATAAAGTCTCTTGAGAGTTCCATTTGACTAAATGGTATTTCAGATGCCGAGATGTCACGGAAAATTACCTCTATTGTTAGCAAATAGAACATTTCCTCCTGAATATCTCTCTGAGGAAAGGTTCCCACGACACTGTTAGATGGAAGCTGCAGAGTTTGTCGGTTGCCCAGGCTTTTCCAAAGTGTTAGAAGGTCTCCAGACAATGTGATCACAAGCGTACGATCTTGTCAGCATTTAAGAAGCAACCATCCCTTTCTATTCCAACTTCTTCTCTGTCATAGTTATTCTTATATTATGTAATGTTGGAATAACTGCAGGAATTTTTATACCTAGCCAAGGGGAAACTGAATTCTGAACGCATTTAGCTTGGATTTAGACCAATATACTTTTATGATGTGTGGTAATTTCTTTGCAGTTAATCTTTTGCTTGTTAACTGATAGAAATATATTTTCCCCTGGATTTTCTAATGTTTGATGTTATTATTAGTATTTAAAATTTATAATATTTTTGAATTTCTTTTCTTACCATTACTTGTCACTTTAATACTAAATTTTATATTCATAATTTTTTACTCTTTTTTTTAATGGGTCCTCTTTCTCAAGTTGGGTGGACTTTAGGCTGTATATACCTAGAATCTTCTTTGATTATCCCAAAAAGGGACCCAACATAGGGGGGAAGGCAGCTAGGGGTCTATAGTTTCTATTCCTTTCTCTTTTCACATACATTCTTGGTCAAGGTCCAGTGGTCCAGCTTGTTTTAGGGGAAAAAGAGACCCCACATTCAAATATATTTTATAGAGACCTATTGGCTAGGTCTGAAACAGGAAAAACACATGACAAAGAAAACTCATCTGGATGAGGGAGACCATTGGCATGAGGCCACAATGATGCCCAAGGATTCACAGTCACCCAGCTACTGAAATAGGACAGTGGCACAAAGGAAACAGTCACAAAGTCATGACTGGCAGAAGAACAATTTATCACAGTTGCAGGCTAGACTGCTGATGGTAGTCCACTTGCAAATACACTCTGCTTGATGGCCAAGCTTTCTACATTATTCATCAATGTTTGGAAAGAACTAAATGAGGTGAATCTATGTCGACTCAAGAGGAATTCAGGGCTCCCTTGGTAAATTGTAGCCTTCCATAAACCCAGTGTTCAGAAGTTAAGTTCTGATACAGGTTAAGAAGATGATGAGAATTATGGAGTTACACTGCTGTCAGGAACAAGGCGAGTCAGAAGAGGGGACATCCCATCTCTTGGTCAGTCTTCATAGAGATCACCCATAATACAACTTCTCCTTAGAATATTGATTATACTCTGAAGGGTGATTCCTCTACATTGATCCATCCCTTAACCAACCCAATAAGCAACCTTAAAAAAAGTATAACAGTCCCAGAAAATAGTGCGGATGTTAGAACAGTTTTGCCATCTTTTTCCCCAGCAAGGACTTTTTATTAGACTGCTATCAGCCCTGTCATTGTATTGAGGAATGGCATCATTCCTTAAAGATCCTCTTAGTCTAGTCAAGATTTAAAAGTTGCATTCGAGTTGCTTCTCTGACCCATGACAAGCCCGATGTTGGTTTTTAATGGCTGTGACCTTTCAAAGGCCGATAAGTAGATGAGTTTGAACTTTCAACCTTTCCCTTCGCTACTGAGAACTTAACCATTTGTGCCACCCGGGAACCTGGCAAAGATATCAGTAAATGGTAAATGGGCTAAATGGTAAATGGTAAATCAGAACCTGGTAAATGGGCTATCAGTACATAGCTCAATAAACACAAGTTAATTACCCACATACATGTCTTCATCTCTCTCACTCTCACTGCCACCGACTTGATTCCAACTCACCGGGAGCCTGCAGGGCAGAGATTGCCCAGTGGCTTTCTGACACTGTAAATCTTCTGGGAATAGACAGCCTCAGCTTTCGCCTAAGAGCAGCTGAGGGCTTCAAAATGCTGGCCTCATGGTGAGCAGCCCAATGCCTAGCTCACTGCACCACCACGGCCCCTAGCAAATGTCTTCATCATGGTCTTTAATTTTATATTTATCCAGTAAATTCTTCTTCAACCATGAATTTGTGCTTAGAAATGTCTTTCTAAGTAAGGTAAATAAAATGCTCATGCATGACCTCTGTAGAATTACGAGCTTGGTTACGTGGGAACAAGTAAATGCTAGTGAACTACCCGTCTGTAAACTCCAGGTGAAGGGTGCCGTTTCTTTTTGGAGGCAGAGTTGCAAATATGTTTTGCCAAGAAACCTCACTAGTACCCGGACTTAAACAAATGAACCCGCATCAAATGATCTAATGTTGAAATAGTCTGCTTCATAATCAGAGAAAATGAAAAAAATCTCAGAGGAAATTGAAAATTAAGAGCTTTCTGCTGATTTCACGAAGGCATAAATCTCTTTAGCTTCTGACTAGGCAATTGGCTATTTCATTTTATTATACAGAAGCACTACTGTTCTCAACAGTGAATGACTAATTAGCAAGGGATATGGAATAATACAATATACTTTCAAGGGATCTTTGGAAACAGATGAAAATATGCTCTATCACAGTTGCAATTAGCCTGTATAATGTGCTAAACTTTCTTTTCCCTTTTGGCTGATTCTACCCCTGATGAAAATGATTGTTTTATAAGTTGAAAAAAAGCAAATTAAGCCTCTGCAGTGGAGGTACCATTTGCAGAGGATCTATTATGTTCATGCCTTATCATGTTTAATTCTCACAGGATAAATATTATTACCCCCATTTTGCCAATTATCCCTTCATCTAAAAAAAGTTAAGCAACATGCCAAAGGCAGTTAGTAAGGCGTTTATTCACAATAGAAACTGAAGTCTTCACTGCACGAGGTCTTCTCTCTCCTCCTGTAAGGGAATGCCACTGAGTTCCTCGTGTGTAGGTCATACCGAAGACCACTCCAGGGAGAGAGTCTTGCAGTCTGACCAGGCACCTGACTGACTGCCACCAAGTGTGAAGTATACCTATTAGAGCCCTTGTCTACTTCTGCCAAACGGTAACGTTAAAGGGAGAATCAAAGAGGGCTGAAGTACTTGGTTGCTCTGGGAAATATGGGAGAATTCTCAATGAGAAAACCTACGATTTTCCTAACTGATCATATAAACATATTATAGCATACAACAAACCTGGCTGCACAAAAATAAAACCCTTCAACTTTTATCATAGGATTTAAGGCAGATCCTTCCATCTTTCCATTCTTGGCTCTTTTTTTTTTTTTTTTTGGCTTCCCAAGAAATCCAGACAAGTTAGCATAGGAGATCTCCATACAATTGCTCTTCACCGCCACCCACATGTCCTGCAGACTTATGAACAGTTAGACTTCTGTTAAAACAGCCTCATGCCTTCATATTTCTCTCTACCTTTGGTTGTTTTGTTCTCTTCAGAAATACTTACCCCATATGCTGCACTGATCAGAAAAACTCTTTTAGTCCCTTAAGATACAGCTCAGTTACTATATTTCTGCAGAACAACCTGAACCACCTAGGTAACATTAATTTCTCCAGCTTCCAATTCTGAATAATTATTTACCTGTTCATATAGTTAATCCCTTCCTGGTTTAAATCTATGTCTTGGTCACCTTTATATCTAGGGTCAATAAATAGATGGGTTAAGAAATGTCCTGGTTTACTAAGTTCTGTTCATTTCTATTTTATTTGCGGTGAGACCTTATATTTCCTTTCTTCTCTTTTTGGTGAAAAATGTTCAAATATATTCCAGGAGTCAAAGGAGAGATGAGCAGCAGAAGAAAGGTGGGTTATAGAACTGGTAAATGGAGGCAGAACTGGTGACAATTTTTACCGAGCTTTTTACAGTAAGAATCATCTGCTTTTGAACCAGTTTTGCCTCCTCCGTCAGAATACAATAAAATGTATCACATTGGAAATGTAACATTGGAAATGGAGGTGAATACAGAGCATGATAAAAAATGTATTTTTTGAAACCACACAATATTCTTGAGAGCTTAGTGCGACTAGGGTCACCAGTAAACACATATTGATGTACTGCTCGTTGAACTGAATGCAGTCTGGTACAATAACGGGAACATGAGGTTCATGGGTAAATGGCCCCAAGGTCACACACAAATTGTGCCTTTTATTCACAGTGTGTCCTTGAATAGGTTATGTAACCTCTCCAAGCCACATTTTACTAATTCCCAGCATAAGAATAACAACCGTGCCAAAAGCACAAAGCACAGAATATCTGCTTCACAGTAGGTGCTCATTAGTGCTGTTTCTCTTTGGGAAAAAATGTGATATAGATTCACATGAAGAATTAAGAGGGGGAAAGAATTAAGAGGATGCAGCAATGTTCTCAAAATTGTAATCGATACAGTAGACATCCCCAAATATGCCTCCACCTTCGAACTTCCTTACCTTTACCTTACTCTGACATGACCCTCACATTAGACTCGACTTTTTTGCAGGGTTTGATAACCCGTGGCAATGACCACACCCAACTCCCAGACAAGGCTCCCCATTTTGAGGGTTTACTAGGGAATTTAACCATCAGGATCACACAAGTCAGGATCAGAAAGCACTAAAGAGACAGTCCGTTGGTTTGCACCAGCACCCTTCTTAGTCATGCTAGCAGGCACATCTCTCTGGTCCTCAGCTTCTCTGCCACAAGGTCCCTTGGACTTTGCCCTATGGAGTCAGGTGTTAGAAAGTCCCTTCAGGACTGATACATGCCTCAAGAGCACCTCATTCTGCAAGTCAATTTCCTGCCCAAAGACATTCAGCTTTACTCATTCGGTGGGCTAGGAAACCCAGTGCTCCATCTCATGGTCCTGGGGAAGCTCCCGGCTCTGCCTCTGCTGCCTTGCTGCCTCGGACACTCAGGCAGGGATGGCACACACACCCCACTGGAGGTTCTTCTTTCTTGATGGTCACAAGAGTTCCTCTTCCTGCTTCTGAAATGCTCCTTTTATATCCAGTAGGATGGCAAAGCTGAACAATTGTCAAAATTTCACACACTCTCTTTCCCTGGTCCTACCCAATCACTTGGTGGGAATTACAAAATGATTGCTAGACAAGCCATGTCATGTAACTTCACCCGCTGAACTTGCCATATTGAAAGTATAGATCTATTCAAACCACAAATCAAAATATTCATATTTAACTGCAGATACCACTATGCATTTTTTTTCTTAAAATTCGCCTAATTGAAAAAAATTGCCTAATTGAAAGCTTTCTAATAATGTTTGTGCAGCTTTTTTTTCCTTTCAAAAGAAATCAATGCAGACATAAATAGCTTAGTTATCTGGTGGTGTCAGATTGAAATGGGTGAGTTTATTCTGAACTTCTCAGTTTTCCCTGAATGGAAATAATGTCAGAATTTATCCATGAAAAATGTTAGTGATGCTATGTTTTGAGTACTATCTCTGCTTATATAGTATTTTATTAAGCTAAGAGGAACACAGTATGCCACTACTTAGTTTCCTCTGCAATTTTGAAAGGTTAATTGAATTGTTGTGCAATATTTTAATTTATTCTAATTTGTCTCATTGGGATTCATCCTTCTGATAGTTGTGAATATCTTTGCATGCATTAAAGTCTATTAAAGCAAACACTTTTTTGACAAACATTTATGGCCACTTTTACCACTTTAAATTTGAGCCCCATTGTTAACCAAATGTCAAACACTTTAGAAATCTTTGCTTTAAAGGTCGCTTTTCTGAGAGCTGCAGTCCTTTCCTCCACATTGTGTCCTGGAAAAGACAGTGCTTGGTTTTTCTAAGCCTCATCCCCATCCTTTAAACAAGAAGTAGATAAAGACCTTCGTGCTTTTCTGGATGTGGAAATGTTGCCAACTAAATTCTAAGGATTTCATTTTTGTCAGGGCAAGCCGGACCTCTCTTTGCATCCTAAGAAGGAAATTTGCTGAACCGCAAGTCTGGAATCAGAAGGCTCTATTTTGAAGGAGATCATTACTACATAAGGCAAATGGCACTGTGGCACCACCTTAAGATCATTTCATTGCGTCTTCACTACTGGCTCCCTGGTTTTCCCACCCCTTATAAAGATCGTGTTACGGAAAGGGACAGAGAAACACTTTTAGGATGGGATGTTTTAAGAACGATTTAAACAATTACACCATAGTTTATTGTACAGAATGAACATGTTCTGGTGGAAAATAGACCAAAGAAACTCTCCACCATGATTCCCCAAGCCAGATCCAGTGGATGTGCTTTTGGTGTCACCAAGTACTGCAAACAAATCTGCCTCAAAAGAAGTAAAGCCACGATGCTCCTCAGAAGCAAGGGCACATGATCAGGAGAGACCAGTCCCTGGAGAAGGACGTCATGCTTGGTGAAGTGGAGGGCAGTGGCAAAGAGGAAGGCCGTGGACAAGAAGGACTGACCCAGGGGCTGCCACGTGGGCTCACACATAAAGAACAATGGTGAGGGTGGCACAGGTCCCAGACTAGGTTTCCTTTTGTTGTACATGCGATATTTGAAGGCACCGGACAACCACCATCACCCTCCCACCAAATATATTTTCAAAATGCCTATGTATAATTTTCTGAAGGTAAAATCATGATTCTCAGGTAAATATAAATAGTAATACAGTGGTGCCACCTATCCATAGTGGAACTGATCCACAACGCCCACAGGAGGGGCTGGTCCCACACCATCAATATGCTAAGTACTGTATTTATTCAGTAGAAGACTTTCAACTTTTCATGTAAAGGAGGCTTTGCACCTCTTTGTCTTATCTCAAGTCCAGCATCACTACCCTTGTGCTTTGGGCTACTACTAAGTGAAATGAGGGTTCTGTCAACACAAGCACTGTGACACCATACAGTTGACGTAATAGCAGAAAGGACGTCTAAGTAATTATAGAGCAGGTAGCAGGTACGATGTGTGGATAAGCTGGACACAGGGATGTTTCATGGAGCCAGTTGGACAGTTTAGCCTGACACAGGATTCCATTGTGCTACTCACAACAGTGCACACGTTAAAATGAGTAAATTGTTTATTTATAGGATTTTCCAGTTAATATTTCTGGGTTGCAGTTAACCAAAGGAATTGAAAGCATGGAAAACACAGGTGGTACTGCACATAAAGAGCTCCTTTGGCGGGATAAGCACTGCCCTGCTAACCTCGAGGTTCACAGACTGAACTCACCAGTCACTCCCTGAGAGAAACAGGAGACAGTGTGCTCCCACAAAGATTGATGGTCTTGGAAATTTTATATAGGGTTACTGTGAGTCAGAATAAAGTTAATGGAAATGGATTTTAGTCCTGTAAATACAAAAAAAGTCTTATTTAACTCAGGAAATAATTTAATTCATTAATTAACACAAAACCAATAAGATATTATGACTGATTAAAGAACATTTCTCTTTAAATTTTGTTTTCCATTCACTCATATTAATATATGGACTTAACAAAAAATCTTAGGATATGATTGTTTAATTAATTTTAAAAGGCTTCATCAGCATGCAATGGATCATAGATTTTGGTTTTATTTGTGTCACTGAACAGAAAAAATTTTAATCACTTTTGGCCAAAAGTATATGTGCTAATAAGTAGCTTCATTAAGTTTGGGGCTTTTAACTAATGGTAAAAAATGAGATAAGTTAAATATATCTTCTAGGGAATGAGTGCCCTTTGCCCTACATGATATTGAACGTACATGCTTCACTTTTGTACCTTTTCTTTCTAAGTTTTGGAAAATGTTTTTGGCAAAAAAAAATTGTGGAGTACAAAAACTTTGGTAGTACCACTTATTGATAGCTGGTTAAGATATACTTAGCTTTGAATTCTTTTCTTTTTAACTCTGATATAAAAAATTATTATATGAAAATAAGTATGTGAAAGTTGAGTTGCAGATAACAGGGAGCTATAAAGTACATTTTATTATTATGACTTCATGTTTTGAAGGCATTACAATTTTTTCAGAACTCATGAATATTTATAGGCCTTTGCAAAGTACAAAGGACAGAAAACTGCATCTATAGTGAGTATCAAATAGATAAACTGGTTCCACTCTAATATATGAGGGGTACCCTTTTCAAAGCTATGTATTTAAATTTTTTTTTTTTTACAAAACAACCTTATCACCTTCAGAGTACTCTCTGTTATACTTAATACATTTGTCAAATCTGTGATTCCATTCTTGGAAACATTTTTCACACCCAACTATTTGAATGGCTGACAGCATCTCCCTCGTGTTTTTTCTTCACCTCTTCTAAGTCTTTGCCAAATCTGCCCTTTTAGGTCCCTCTCCATTCACAGAAACACAAAGAAGTCACACAGGGCAAGGTCAGGTGAGGAAGGTGTGTGGTGCAAGAGAGGCATGCTGTTTTTTGACAAAACACTGGCACACAGATGATTGTGTGAGCCGGTGCATTGTTGTGGTGGCAAAACTTGTGCCCATCTGCCATATATCAGGCCTTTTTTGTTGCACACTTCTATGCAATCTTTTCAGAACATCTAAATAGAGAGCTTGATTAATAGTCTGACCCAGTGGAACAAACTACAAATGCACTATCAGTTAACATTTTCATCCATTAGGAAAGTTGACTGATGTCCAGAATGAAGTTTGTCATCAACCAACATTTCACTTTTTTTGAAATGAGAAAGCCACTCATACACTTGAGTTTTTCTCATAGTGCTGTCCTTGTAAGCTCTGTTCAATATCATACTGGCATTTTTCCTGAGCAGGAAGCAAAATTTCATAGCCTCACACTGTTCTCTTAAACCAGCCCTCACAAACAATGAGGGCTGAGCAAAACTGCTGTTACGAAAAAATTCACTGTGACCAGAGAGAACTTTCCTAGGCGATTCCACTGGGTGCACTAACTCAGAGTGATTGATGTTCCTCTAGCAGGAAAAATGCACACTACTATGAATGTTCTACCCCACTTAGCACAATTCTGTTTTGGGTGGGGGGGTATCCCCCTCTTACATAGATCTACTGAGCATATAGGAGCCTTGTGACACAGCAGCTTCCAATAGGCTGCTAACCTACAGGTTAACATTTCAAATCCATCCAGTGACTCTTCAGAAGCATTGCTCTGTGGACTGCTTCTGTAAAAGTACAGCCAAGAAAACCACATAGTGTGGTCCTACTCTGTAACAGAGTGTCGCCGTGAGCAGGGGCTGTTTTTACAGAAACTGGCAAGAACTCATGTCATGGGGTTCCCATGGGGTTGGTGTGGGCTGGAGTTGACCCAATGGCAACTAAAACCAAACAACCACTAAGAGTTACAGTCTCTCAAGTGTAGGGCATGGATTTTGGAACGTGCATATCTATATGCCATTGCCAAAATATCAAGAGCTTTCCTATTACCCCCCACATTGTCTCTCTGCTTGTTACCCATCCTGGATTAGGCATATAATCAGGAGAAATCAGTAGTCAATCTGTTGAAAAAGACCATAGGCTCTGAAAATGGATTCCCTGCTTGGAATCCTGATTAAGACTCTGGACAAGTAACTCAATCTCACAAAGCCTCTCTCTTCCACTCCAAATGAACCAATAAAATGCCCATCTCTAGAGGATTCCTGTGAAGATTAAAGGAGTCCATTTATTTCACTTGCTTAATATAATATAATGCATAGGGAGTACATAATTGTTGATAAAATAATTACCAACTCTTATAAAGTCAGCCGTGTCTTCTCTTCAGTGTTTTTTATTTGTTTTTGTCTTCCTTCCACATCTGTGTCCCTAAGTGGAAAATTCTTTCAATGAGGCATCCTTCAATGCTCCATCACAATCTAGAATTCCTTCAACTAGTAGTGATCTCATCTTCTAACTACCCACAACATTTAATTCTGTACCATTTTACAATGCTGTTTGCCGCTATTTCAATTATTCCAGTTATTTCTGCTATTAGGCATACACATCTTGATGATGGTGTAACTTTTTAATTTTATAGAGCACTCTTCTCCTTAGAGAAACAGATCATGGCCCAAATGTTCTAGGTTTAAAATGAATTAATAAGAGTTTAATAGCAAAGGGCATTTATAGAGGTCTAGATAAAGACATGTACATATGCAAATATATTTATATGAGGATGGGAAAATAGATCTATGAGCCCACATTTATAGGTTTAGTATTAAGGTAGCAGAAGGACATTGGGCCTCCACTCAAGTACTCCCTCAAC
>NW_022103896.1:49095723-49103468 GCF_000313985.2 Echinops telfairi | reverse complement strand
ATGAGGGAGGGGGGAGTGGGGAAGGAGGGGAAAAATGAGGACCTAATGTCGGGGGTTTAAGTGGAGAGAAAATGTTTTGAGAATGATGTACAGATGCGCTTTACACAATTGCTGTGTGTATGGATTGTGATAAGAGTTGTATGAGCCCCTAATAAAATGTTTTTAAAAAAAAGAGTTTAATAAAAATCAGATACACTGCCATTAGGAATCCTGGTGGCACCATAGTTAAAGCAGTTGGCTGCTACCCAAAGGTCATAGTTTGAGCCCACTAGCTGCTATGTGAGAAAAAGATGTGACAGTCATTCTACTTCCACAAAGATGTACAGTGTTAGAAACACTATGTGGCATTTCTCTTCTGTCCTGTAGCATCATGAGGAGTCAGAATTGACTTGGTGGCAGTGGGTTTAAAGTGCGATTAAATTTAACCTCTCCTTTCAACCACTCTCATTTTGTTTGTCTATGTGTTTAATTTGTTGATACCTGTGTGTGGGAAACAGAAGGATTTCTCCCAAGTTGTCTCCCCAAAATATATGCCAGACGTAGCTGCTTGAGAATGACTAAACACTTGGAGGTCATCAGGCGTAGATTAGGGGTCATTCTCCTTAAGAGCTATCAGACATCTGGAGCAAGCAGACACCACTGTTTATCCCACAACAAGTATGGCCCACTCCCTTCTGATAAAGATAGTAGTTGTCTGTTTCCTTGTAGGAGACACCAGGGAGGTCATACCTGCCCAAGGAGGACCAAGATTAGGCTGCCATCATGAATCTAGGGTCCACCCATCTTGTCACATGTATACCCCTAGACTCTCCCATTCCTATGGGCACACCTCTAGCTCATTCCCCTCCTGTTACACTTATGCCTGTCATAGATCTCCTTCCTACAATGTGTATGCCTATTGTACTGCCCCTTTCTGTGACGTGTGATTCTGTAATCATGTCCCCCTAAAGAGATATAACGATTGGTTGGCAATAAAGAAAGGCTCTCTCCGGAGCCCAGGGAGCTCTCACCCCGTGGCTCTCCCAGGTCCTGGCATCCCGGGGCTTTCTCTGGTTCTCATGCCAGGAGAGGCTCCCCGCTTCTTGGTCCCTGAGGCTGCTCCTGCTCTCGTGGCCAGGTTCCCCCCACGAGGACCATCAAGCAGGGCTAAGGTGAGGAACGCTACCATGAATTGTGCCTGACACCATTTATTCCAATCTCTCCTCTAACTCTCATGCTCTCTATGACTTTACTATAATCCTTACTTATTATCACTGTACAATTGCGCCTACCGGACTTGTGATGATTTGTGGGGGCCCCTCCTCCTCCCCACACCTGTGTGTGTGAAGTCAGTTGGGTTTGTATGGACATCATGCTTATGGGACATCTTTCTACATTTGGATTGCTCTTGGTCTAATGACATAGAGAACAGACAAATAAAGTATAGATTTATAAATGAGAGTAGTGGTAAGAGATATTGAAATAGGAAATATATCATTTCAATATTCAAGAAATTCTACTGTGTACCAAAGAAAACTTGGTACCAGTACTGTGTATGTCTTTGTCCTTTCGCTTATTTTTTTTCTAACAATCTGATGATACAGGGTTGTACTGATTGAAGATTTTGCATATGCATAATTTTAAGGATCTGCATATATTTTAGATGTAGACAAGAACACAGTAGTCCACATGCAGATTCTTTATTTGGTTCCCTCTCTTTTTAACTCCCTAGGTCTTTCTGTTCCATTGTAAATCCTATGGTGTGCTGAATGGTAGCCACTTAAAAGATATGTCCACATCCTAATTTCTAGGGCCTATGAATGTGGCCCTATTTGAAAAAAGACTCTCTGCACATGCAATTAAGTATTTTGAGAAGAGATCTAAATGTGTTTAAGACATCTAAGGACAAGTGTCCTTATAGAAGAAAGAGAAGACACAGACCCAGAGGAGAAGGCCATGTGAAGATGGAGGCAGAGAGCAGAGTTAGCGCTGAGAAGTCAAGGAAAAGGTACAATTACCGGAAGCTAGAGGAAGCCAGAAAAGCTGGAATAAGCAAAAGCCCAACCTTGGGAGGATGTGTAGCTCTAGTGACAATTTGATATTGGACTTCTGATCTCCATAACTGTGAGATGATAACTGTATTGTTGTAAACCAAAAACTTGGCTGTAATTTGTTATAGCAGCCACTCAACATGAGTAGAATCCATGGAGGGAATGAAAGGATCTCACATCCTTTCTTTGCAGCCATCTTTAGGAGTGCTCAGACCTCAAACAGTTTAGGACCAGCGAGCTGCCTTTTGTGCTGTTCTCTTCCCCGAATAGGTTCTATTTCCACTGCTTTGGGTCCCTTTGCTGAAACTGTGTCATCCTTACTCTGATGGATCAATTCCTTCTTTACCACAAATGCCTATCCGTGCATGTTTTCTGTGGCCCTCTGTGGAAAGTCGCCCTGGTTTTGCTGGGTTCATCTGGGCTTTAGTGTTGCAAATCCCTTACTCGCTAGCACACTTGGAAAGCGGGTGACTGAGACAGTGGTGCATAAGCTGGACCTTCTTTGTAGCGACACTGCTCCCATTTCATTCTCTGGTAAATGTTAGCTCTACTCTTCATTTCTTTCCTTTCCAACAAATTACAGCAGAATTTAAATTCATTCCGGTGGATTGAGATCTCTATTCATCAGCAATTTCTGGAGACATGCTATGGCTCCCCATCAGTGACAATAAAATGAATCTTGCCTTGCTCCTTTACAGGGCAGTCTTGGGCCCTACCATTCCTTCTTCCTCTTCTTTCCTTTTGCAGGGTTATCTCTTCTCTGATCCTCTCATCCCCACCCATTATGCCATTTCACAAGAAATTGACATTAGCTCCCCAAGAGTTGGCATTTTAAAATATAGCTCATTGGCATATTTTTCAGAACCTCTTTGATCTAAGGTACTTACCCCAATGTCTTTTTTTTAATGATAAAAACAAACTCCATCCTCCTAGGATACTGTATTTACATATCTAAAGCTGAAATCCAGGCCAGTTTTCCTTGCCCAGCCTGAGTGAGTGTTCTTCATTTGGTTTTACTGAATGCTAATTATAAATATATTTTTAAAAATCAGTCACTTTAATAGTCTTCAAAATGTAAATGTAATTTCAAAAAAGGAGGGAAAGAAATTGAAGAAAAACCCCAGCTTTAAAAAGAAAAATATAATTTTTTAATTGGGTTAATGTAAGAATAGTCAAAAAGTCATAACTCATTCCAAGTATCTTTCTTTCAGGAGAAGAGCCAGATATATATTTTTGTTTCCAAAACACATTTCTGAAAATTATAAGCTACTGAACCTACGAGTTGGTAATAAGCCCTGCAAGAACCATAATTAAAACTGTGCTATTGTGACACAGCAATATGCTCCAAAGCAATGTTTGGATACGTTTTGAACATAATTGATAGCTATGTGTATATACATATATGTATGTTCAGGGGCGGAGGCAATAAGACACACACATAAAAATTTGTATCTTGGTACAGTAAGAGAGGGGTATGTGAGCAGGTAAAATAATTATTTTACAAGAAATGGAAAATGCAGGGATACAAAGAGAAGGGGTCTGTTACATTGTGGAGACAGAGGTCAAGGTCAAGATACCAAATATCCATGAACTGTTGAATGGAAAACCAAGTTACTAGGTCAACTTTCACCCAAATCACAATAAAAAGTGGGAAAAGAAAGAAATATTCTATTATAGCTATTTGTACTAACTTCCTAGCACTCTTACTTTAAATATCCATGTGCTATCCTGCCTAGAATGATACAGAAAAGATTCAAAAGGCTTTCAGCTGGTAAGTCACAATTCAAATGCAATCTAGTTTTTGCATATTAAGCACAGCTGCTGTGCCTCTTGTGCGGTGTGGGGAAAAGAAAGGATAGCTAATACTAGTGGCTCACATTTATGGAATCCTTGCTACATGTCAGGCACTGTGCTAAACGCTTTATAAGTATCATTTCCTCTTGAAACAGTCTTCACAAAACTGGTATTCAGCTCTTAATATTCCATTTGCAGTTCGAGAAATGGAGTCACTGAGAGATGACAGACCTTGGACAAAATCTTACAGGCTCAATGTCAGGGAACCAGGATGCTTACTTTGATGTGTCAGCCTCCCAAAACTCCCACTGAAAAGTTTACAAAAGGGGGGGGGGCAGCTCAGGAAGAAACAAGAGGAAAACATTTTTTCTACTGGCCCTTTGCAAGAAGTTATTACTCCATGAAGAACAATGGGGTGGGGAGAGGGAGGGGTATGCATAAGGACTTCTGTTGTTAGGTGCCAACAAGTTCGTTCCGATTCAGAGAGACCCCATGTCCGAAGACCAGACCCCTGCTGGCCCTACCCCATCCTCACAGCTGTTGTTATGATCTAGCCCCTTGTTGCAGCCACTGTGTCCCCCGCTCTTCTCGAGGGTCTTCATCATTTCCACTGCCCCTCTACTTTACCAAGCAGCTTATATGTTCCTAAGCGTAACTTCTGAGAATAATGAGATGAGCCATCTGAGTCAGTGGTTCAGGAAGATGAGAAAAACGTGACCTCAGAAATTAGGGAGTTTGCCTTACCTAGGAGTTGAATCCTTCAGAACCCCCCCCCCTTCCCCCCCAAATAGGACTACTTACCAAAATCTTTTGGGAAATATTTTGAAATTTTTGTGAAAAAAATCCCCTTCTTGATATCTCCACTAGGATGTTGAAAGAGGTTCAGTTCTCAATTCAGTTCTGAAATTTGTCCTAAATTTGTTTGTCTTTAAATGGTTTCCACTGAGGTTGCCAATCTGAAGGCCAGGGTTTGTCTGACAGAAACCTGTTGAGATACTGTGTTAGTCGGGGTAAACTAGAGAAACAAATTCATGGAGACACTCATATGTGATTAAGAAAGAGCTTTAAATACAAGAGCAACCGTACATTAAGAAAACATCCCAGCTCAAGCCAGATCAAGTCCATAAGTCTGATATGAGACCACATGTCCAATACCAATCTATAAAGTCCTCTTCTGACTCCCAAAACACATGCAATAACTCTGAATGCAGGATGATCACTGGCCAGTGGGTAGAAGGTCTTTGGATCCAATGGTGTTGTAAGCATCTCAGCCCTGGCAAGGGTCTCAGCATGCCTTCTCCACCACCCAGGGCTGCATCAGGATGGGTCCATGTGACTTCTCCAGCTCCCAGGGCATAGTGCCACGTGTCTTGTCAGTGGAGCGTATCCATGGGAGTATATCTTCTACCTCAAAGAAGGAAATCCCAGAGTTTTCCCAGAATTCTCAAGGGAAGGCCATGCCCACACAGAGGCCTCATTGGTTATATCTTGATTGACAGGCCAGGCTCCACCCCTTCACTCATAATCCTCTCAAATTGACACTAGATTATGTAACTACCACAGATGTAAAACCCAAAGTTAACTTGATCATCACTGAGAAAATTGAGACAAAACTAGGAGTACTAGTACAGGATATGCGTGGACTAACAGAATTAACAAAGGAAACACACTCCATGGAAGTTAAAATAGATGAATGGGACCTATTAAAAATAAAACACTTGTGTACATAAAAAAAACTTTATTAAAACAGTAAAAAGAGAGCCCACAGATTGGGAAAAGATATTTAGTAACGACATAACAGACAAAGGACTGGTTACTAAGATCTACAGAATTTTACAAGCTTACAACAAGAAAAAAAACTAATAGCCCTCTGAGAAGCTGGGCAAAAGACCTGAAGAGACGATTCACAAAGGATGGCACTCAAATGGCTACTAACACATGAAAAAATGCTATCTGGTCATTAGCTATCTGGGAAATGCAAGTCAAGGCAACCAAGTGATACCAACTAGTGCCTCTTACTGTAGCCCACTTTAAAAAAAAAAATCTGAGAACAACAAATGGAGAGGGCATGGTGAGATAGAAACTTTTATCCACTGCTGGTGGAATTGTAAATACGTGAAACCACTATGGAAGGCGATGTGGCAATACCTAAAACAGAAGGAAATTGAACTGCCGTCTGACCCAACAATTCTATTACTGGACATATACACAAAAGAAATAAGAAACAGATCACAAGCACACATTTGCTCCCCATGTTCATTGCAGCACAGTTCACAGTGCCAAGAAGCTAGAAACACCCTAGATTAGAAACTCGGGCACATCCACATAATGGAACCCTGTGCATTCCTAAAACACAGCAATGAAACCATGAAACACCTCAACCCGTGGAGGGAATCTGGAAGGCATTATGCTGCGTGAAGTTAGTCAAGTACAGAAGGACAAATACTGTCTGAATCCACTATAGTAGGAACAAGCAGCAGAACAGACACAGCTCGAGTTTGCAGGCCAGCCAGTCTTCTGGCTGTGGACCAGACAGCCTGGTAAAGTTCCGGACCAGTGGCAATAAACCACACATCATCCACTCCAGGTAAGTATAGTGTAGGTCACTTGGCTGGAGGGCACCTCAGGATAGCTGGGGTCAAATGCTATCTGCCGAGTGGTAGCCATGTGGATCTGGAGTGAGGTCCTCCCCACCCCTGAGTGGGAGGCAACCCTGTTAGAGGGATGAGACTTACTGATGGGAGGGGCAGCGCAGGAGAGGGGCGAGGGAATGGTCAAGTTTGGGTGAACATAAGTGCATATCTGTGAAGAGGAGGGGAGGGAGCACTGACTGCCAGGTGGGGGAGGAGAGACTCAGGATGCTTTTGGGATCACTAGATTGGGAAGGACTTTAGTGGTGTGCAGTGAGAGGGCAGAATTGACCTGGGGCAGCTGAGAGTGTCTCAGGAACCTAAGTGTCGCAGACCACTGGGACACTGAATCCTGGATCTCCAGAGTGCACGTCCTGATCCAGGGGCTGCATCAGTGAGACCCCAAATGGGAACTCCACTGGGTGAACAGGACGCTACCCAAAGCACACTTGTAACCTGAGGATGTATGCTGGAAAACACATGGTGTCTGAGGGAGATGAAAACAGGGTCCCAAGAGTGGTATACTGTTGATTGATGAACAAGCAAAGTCTTGGTACATCAATGCCCTGAATGCTGTATTAAGATACGTAGGGAGAGGGTGGGGAGAGGAGCAGAGAAGAAACTACGGGTGAAGACAGCAGTCAGTGTAAGATATGAAAATAACAATAATTTATAATTTATCAAGGGGTCACGAGGGGGTGGGGGAGGGTCAAAAGAAGAGCTGATACCAAGGGTTCAAATAGAAAGTAAATGTTTAGAAAATAATGATGGCAACATGTGACAAATATGCTTGATACAATCGATGTTTGTGATAAGAGCTGTTAGAGCACCAATAAAATGATCTTAAAAAAAAAAAAAGAAATATATGTATTATCCCAGCAATCCTGTGATGACCATTCTGTTAGATTCTGCTTATACTCAATTATATTAGAGTGCATATCAGCGTTGCACCACCATTGGTGCTTATCCTCTTGCAGCTGCATTATTTGTTTATTTTTCAGTAAATGAAATCCCAGGATATTGAGCCTACAGGGAAAGAAAATATAACAAGGGTTTGGGGAAGGCAGATATAGAAAGGTGGGGGAGATAAATGGGAAACGATATTAAGAAGTCCAGGAAGGAAAACTATGTTTTGGAAAACATGTATGATTATGAAAGAAATTTTACAATTATGTTTGACAGGATTGAACTATTGAATGATATGACATATGAATTGGCTCCCAAGTTATAGCAAATTAAAAAAAAGTATAGATCCAGGAATGGTTTTGAGGCTCACATTAAATCTTTTTTT
>NW_022103896.1:49093100-49094904 GCF_000313985.2 Echinops telfairi | reverse complement strand
AGAGACTATCGTAATCTTGATCATGCTGGACCGAACCAGTATTGCTTGGCCGGTCGACCCACCACCCTATAGACGTGATCTGAATCTGTTCTGGATGCAAGCATCTCTTATTAGTTCTATGACAGAAATGTCTTCCTGGCTTTTGAATGTTGTTGGGGGTGTTTTCCTTCTGATGCATTATTTGTATTTTAGTCTGTAGACTCTTATGTTTTTAACCTTACCACCGTAGGTCGATGTTGTTTGTTATTGTTTTCTGTTGCGTCTCCCAGCTGTGAAGCACAGGAGGAGTGGGTGCTTAATGATAATAACTGACACAAGGGATATAGGATAAACAGGAATGGGTGTTAGGGAGGGAAAGGGGATCTTGGGAGTAAATAATGAAGGTCTTCAAGTCTTGTCTTACAACAAGCAGCCATCTAAGTGAGGAGTCAACTAAGTCCACATGGAAGAAGCACACCAGCTTGTGTGATCCAAAGATGACAATTACAAAATCTGAATATGGAGAGGAGAAAAGTTTCAGAGCAAAAATTATGGGGAGGGAGCTCTAGAATGGTTGGTGATTGCACAACTTATTTTAAAGGCAAATTAACCATGGGGTCGGGGTGGGGGTGTGTGAATCCTCTGACTTTGATGTGGTGATGATTCTGCAATTCTCCTCGATATGATTGAACGGTTGAACTATTGCGTTGTATCATACATAAATTATATGCCAAGAAAACTGCTAAAGAAAGATAGAAAGAAAGACAAAATGAAGCCTGGTGAGAGGGGAGGAGAAGCAGCCCACTGAAAGCCAGCAGAGTGCCGGAGGGAAAGGCAATGTTTACAGCGATCACCATTGCTGTGGTGAAAACGACCCAAGACACAGAACGAATCAGAACTGAAAAGATGGAGAGAGGCATTAAAAGTGCCTGTTGCATGATATGAATGCACTCTTTCCTTCACAACCGTATGAGGCAACACAGCCCTGAGAATGTCTCTTTGGGAAGTGTGCATATCCAGGCACACACTTGGTTTCATGGCCTTTCAATTGAGAATCAGAAAGGGAAATAGGCTTGTATCTAGTTCATAATTATCAGGGAATATGTCAAAGGGAAGATAAGTTCAACTGTCCACATCCATGGTGGACTGTGTTGCTGAACTGGGGTGCCCCATCGGTCTTCTAGTGACCTGTTGTCTTAAAGGAATAAGATGTTGTGAGGCTTGGTGAGGGTCCATGGATGGGGAAAGACTTAGTGGAAGAAGGCATATGGGACGAGAATATAACTATGGGTGGAGCAAGTAGGGGTCTCCTGACTGTTGAATGAGAGCTTAGACATCACAAGGGGTAGGATAGAAACATGTAGGCAAACTCACAGAAAGTCTATAATATTACATAACATATCTCCCAAGGAGGTTAAAAACCATAGACACGTCCCCCTTGAACATGTGAAAAGTCAGCTGTAGGTGCACCGTTTAAGCATTGCCCTTTTTACATTGAACTGCCTTAAATAACCGAGTGGTTCATTTCTTTCCACTCTTTCTATCCAACCATGTTTCGCTTTTTTTTGGAGGGGGTGGTTTAAAAGATCAGTGAAGGATGTGGTATAACAAACTGTGTCCCTACCTTCACTAAACCTTTCCCCAACCTTTCTATGTAGGACAAGCATCCGATAGGACTGTGACAGGAAAGGCAAGGTGGTGGCCTCAAGTGGTGTCCCCCAGGGGAGAAGCCATAGGGATGAGAGAAGCAAACAGGTTGAGGGTGAAAAGACTCCTGCAGAATCTCCTCACCACCCTCCTCTCCTGTTACTCGTGAATGGCAGAG
>NW_022103896.1:49085839-49092217 GCF_000313985.2 Echinops telfairi | reverse complement strand
AGACGGGATAATAGTTTATACCTGGGTGACCCACTAGGTAGTCACTAGCTACAGGAGACTATTTATATTTATAGTAACTAAAATGAAATAAAACTTAAGATTCATTTCTTCAGTTATACTTGCCATTCATCGCCTGTGTTTAGCGTTCTGCACAGTTATAAAACATATGCATTGTCACACAAAATTCTATTGGGCAGAACGGAGCTTCTGGTCATGTAAGACTAATGCTGTGAACAGATCTCTGCCCTCCAATCTCACTGTCCTTAAAAACCAGTGTGTGCAAGATGCATTTTAATTTCTCACTTTGTTTAATTTTCCTTTGGAACTTTCATTAGCCCTTTGGATGAAAATGTAAACTTAGTTGATTCCCTCCCAATGAAATCTTTTCATCTTTAAATGCAGGCAATTTGAAATTTCTCATTTTCCAGCTTCTCCATGAGGTATTTTGTACTAGTTTGACCTTGACTCAAGCCTCAATACCTTCCAGTATAGAGCAATGGAACCAGCATGTGCTGAGGGTGTCGTTTAGGAAAGATTGAGTATGGAAAGGCATAGGAAGGAGAGAGAAGTTATAATAATCTTGAAGGATGAACTGAATCTGTGCTCCTTGGGTGGATACATGGACAGTTGCTTACAATACAAAAAGGCTTCTAAAAGTGAACAGAAACATTCTATTATCTTTTCATTCTATTTTTTTCATGAATGTCTTGAAGTCCTCTCTTAAATCATGGAATATATATATATATAGATTCTGTGGTAATGAGTTCTCAATGTCATAAAAAAGGGAAGAAACTACCAAATACCTGAATTCCCCCAGATACCTATATTTATCAATCAAAATGTCAGGGAAAGATGAATGATTATTTTTGCCAAGCATCCACTCAAGATATTTAAAAGTAAAAAATCAAATTATTGGCATTGTAGGATTTGTAATGGATTCTTCACCAAGTTAGCTTTCAGTCAGATATTAGTTCTTTTTAAGCCTCAAGCCATCAGCATTCTCTGGCTCCCAGCCACAATATTCTGCTCGTGGAGCTGCATGATCGGCGTTATCACTTCCTTGCTAACATTTATTACCCTGTCGGTCACCAGCAATTGCAGAAGCTGTCAAGTCAAATGCCTTCTGGATTTCCTGAATCCTTCATAGGCGTGCTTCTCTGGTAGAAGATGAATCATTCTTTTGTTGTTGCATATTCTGATTGACGAGACTAACATGAATAGGGTTCATTACATCAAGGAAATGAGACGCTCTCTCGGTTGTCATAATTCCTAAGAGCAGCAGAATTGCTTTCCTGTCATTTCTAACCACAGAGAGGGCTGCGCTAAGATGGGGCAGTCTGCGTGCAGTGGGGGCATCTTAATAAGCACTCGTTAGCTGACATGCATTTTCCCAGGAGCCCATTCCCTGCAAAGCGAAGACAGTATCAAGCAGTTATTTAGTTGGCTTTTCCAACATATGGTGCCTTTGTCTGTGTCAGATAGATCAGTGCTCCAGAGGGTTTTTGATGGAAGTTGATCTCCAAGATTTTCTTCCGAGTGCCTCTGGTTGGATGTCCAGCCACTCAGCAAAGGGAATCAGTGGGTGTAGTAACATTAAAATATGTCATAAACCCTTCAAGGTATTGGTTCTTTTTTAAATTTTTATTCTTCTTTTCCCAATTCTTACCATTCCAGGTAAATCAATATTTTTTTTGTATCATAGAAAATCTCATCTCAAAGAGCAATGGAGAAATTTTCAAATTTTTCTCTGACTTCTATTTGCTAAATTCTCTTTACCTGAGAGGCTTACGTAGGAAACCAGAAATAAATAAAGAGATTCTAAGGATTTTGTTTTGGGGTCGTCATGTCTCAGAGATAAAGTAACAACATTCCTGGGCAAATCCACTCATCTCTTCAAGACATTGTGTTTTTATCAGCAAGAGCTCTAAGCACTTACTTTTCAGAGTTTCTATAAATAATAAATGATAAAATGTGAGTCAAGATGACAGAAGAAGAAGAATCCGAATTCTGGAACTGAGCATCAGTTGCAGTTCTGACACACTGGTTTTACAATCGATGAAGTCCGTGACCTTGGGCAAATCATGAAAATCCCGAGAATTAGATAAGAAGCTGCCTGCAAAGCTTGGAGTATACTTACCGGCACAAACTAAATTCCTACACTTGATAATATTTTTTAAAATTGCAATTATTATTATGAAAAGTCTGTGAAAACACACACTCATAGCTCACAAGACAACTCATTTTACATGACTGGTGTTGTTGGTTGGCGCCATTGAGTTGGTTCGGGCCATAGCAACTCTACGTGCAACAGAGTGAAGCCTTACCTGGTCCTGCACCAGCCTCACAATTGTTCTCATCTTTGAGCCCATTGGTGCAGCCACTCTACCATTCCATCTTGTTGAGATCCTTCCACGTTTGCACTACTCTTCTACTTTACCAAGCACGATGTCTTTCTCTTGGGACTGGTCTCTCCTGATAACATGTCCACAGTATGTGAGAAGAAGTCTCTGCTCCTTGCCTCTAAGGAATATTTTGGCTGTACTCCTTCTAGGAGATATTTGTTTGTTCTTCTGTCAGTCTGTGTTATTTTCAATATTCTTCACCAGCACCATCATTGGGTTGCATTGACTCTTCCATCTTCCTTATTCAATGTTACATAGGGACACATGTTACATAGGGACACACTATTCTTTTGCTTTTTTTCTCTACTGGACATCCCCTTACAGAAGGGTCACAGAGTGGTGACGAGCTAGTCAGGGTGCAGCGTAACAATGATGAAACATACAACTTTCCTCTAGTTCCTAAATGCTTCCTCCCCCCACTATCATGATCCCAATTCTACCTTACAAATCTGGCTAGACCAGAGGATGTACACTGGTACAGATAGGAACTGGAAACACAGGGAATCCAGGACAGATGATCCCTTCAGGACCAGTGGTGAGAGTGGCAATACCGAGAGGGTGGCGGGAGGGTGGGGTGGAAAGGGGGAACAGATCACAAGGATCTACATATAATCTCCTCCCTGGGGAATGGACAACAGAAAAGGGTGAAGGGAGATGTCAGACAGTGTAAGATATGAAAAATATATATAAATTATCAAGGGTTCATGTGGGAGGGGGAAGTAGGGAGGGAGGGGGAAAATGAGGAGCTGTTACTAAGGGCTCAAGCAGAAAGCAAATGTTTTGAGAATGATGATGGCAACAAATGTACAAATGTGCTTGACACAATGGATATATGTATGGATTATAATAAGAGTTGTACGAGCCCCCAATAAAATGATTTAAAAAAATAGGTCATAGAACAAAATGTATAGATGGTAATTTGCAGACATTACTAAAAGTACCTTCATAAAAGTATCTTTAATGCATTTTGATATTGGATGTCTCCTAGTAAAAAAACAAAATTCTATATTCTCTCTCTTACACACACACACACCAAAATATTGATATATTAACTTTTCAAAGAAAAAAAAAGTATTAGTAAAAAATATTCTAATTAATCTTTTTTTAGTGTCTCCTAGTCTAGGAAGTAAAAAATTTGCTTATCAGTTATGGTAGGACTTAAGCAATATACCATTTCCTTATCCCAGCCTTTAAAAAACATACAAATGGATGTACAAACTAATTTGTTAGTGTGTTATTTTTCGTAAATATTTCTCACTTAATTCACATATATTTTTACATGACTAGCATGAAGTCTGTTATTTTTATAAATGAAAATACTTTTCAACGGCTTTACTATTTTAGTTGATGTGTAGTATAGCACTTAATATGATTGCAATGCACATTCAGCTCAACATAATTCTTTCAACTGCCCACCAATCGCATCACTACTTCTAAGTCCCTTTTATAACAACATTCTTAGGTGGTTACTACTGGAGAATGTGTGAGAATTCGAATGGAAGGAGGAAACGCAAGGGCCAACTAGGAAAAACCAGTGTTCCCTTCACACAGGCCAGGTTTTGTAGTGGTTATGCTTTGGATTGCTAACTGCAGGGTCAGTAATTTGAAACCAATAGCAGCTCTGTGGGAGAAAGCTGAGGCTTTCTGCTTCCCTTAGAGTTAGGGTCTTGGAAACCCACAGGAGCAGGTCTACTCTGTTCCTGCAGAGTCACTATGAGTTAGAATCAACTCGATGGCAGTGCATTTGGTTTTTGGGTTGGTTCTTTAAAGCTGTTTGCAAAATTGCCCAACTTGCAAAATTGCCCATCTTGGTGACAAAAGATCTCCTCCTTATTTTGTTTGTTTTGTGTTTTGGGGTTTGTTTTTTTGTGTGTGTGGTTAGGTGCCATCGAGTCAGTTCTGACTCATAGTGACCCTATTCTCAGCAGACTGAAACGCTGCCTGGTCCTGCATCATCGTCACAATTATGTTTGAGCCCATTCTTGCAGCGGGTGTGTCAACATATCTCATTGAGGGTCTCCCTTTTCAGTGCCTTTCTTCTTTACCAGGCACGATGTCCTTTTCCAAGGACTGATTTTCCTGATCACATGTCCAAAGTGCGTAAGATGAAACCTTGCCATACTTGCTTCTAAGGAGCATTATGATGCTCTTCTTCCAAGGCAGACCTGTCTGTTCATCTGGCAGTCTGTGGTCCTCTCAATATTCTTTGCCAGCACCATAATTCAGATGGATCCATTCTTCTTTGCTCTTCCTTATTCATTGTCCAACTGCCACATGCATATGAGGTGATTGAAACTACTATGGTGGGTCAGGGCACCTTAATCCTCAAAGTGACGTCCTTGCTCTTCAACACTTTACAGAGGTCTTGTGCAGATTTGCCTAAGTGCCCAGAGTGCAATGCATTGTCTGATTTCTTTTTTTCCACCCAACAGTTTTATTGGCACATAATTTACATATCATCCCACTGAATAGTTCAATCGTTCAATCATAGGGGAATTGTGCAATCAGTAGCACATCAGTCTTAGAGCACACCCCTTACCCCATTGTTAAATCACCTTTAAAATGAGTTGTGCACTCACAATCAGTTCTAGTGCTCCCTCCCCACTACCGCCTTCATTATTTACTCCCAAGATCCCCTTTCCCTCCCACCTCCGCATTCCCTATAACGCCCCCTGTATCAGTTATTATCGTTATGCATCCACTCTTCCTGTGCTTCACAGCTGGAACACCCAACAGAAAACACTAAGGTGGTAAGGATAGGGTCATATTAGTATAAAGACAAAAGTACAACTAATGCATAAGAAGGGAAAGATCCCCAACAACATTCAAAAAACCAGGGGAGCAATTTCTGTCATGGAACAACTACGAGATACACCTAGTGAAAATTCAGGTGGTGTCTACAGGGAGGTCAACCGGCCATGCATTGAGTTTGTTCGAGCATAATCAAGACTACAATGGTCTCTGCCCAACAGCGAGGCTGTCAGGACTCCCCTCTTTGGCAAGAGCAGATCTGCCAGTGATTCAATCTGACTAGATACTCCGCAGATGGGTTTGGGGCTCCCACTCTCTTCCATAGCCTTCTAAAATTGGGCATTCGTTCTCTTTGGTATGATTTTTCTGTTTACTTGGTTGACTCCTCACTTAGATGGCTGCTTGTTTGAACCCAAGTCTTGAAGACCCCAGACACTACACCAATTGATAGCCAGGCACCATCTGCTTTTTTCTTCACCACTCTTTGCTGTAGACCTATATCTTCAATGATCATTTCATGAAGGTGAGTATCGAGCAGGACCATGATGTAAGAACTAATTGTTTTTAAGTTGGAGCTAGGATTTAGTAGTGAACCCAGAACTCATTTCATGGTTGGTTTTGTTTTTTAATTTGCTGTGACTTGGGAGTTAATACATATGTCATATCATTGCTTCATTCAATCATGTCAAACATACTTGTACAATTGCTTTCCTAATCAGTTTCCAAACATACTTTTCCTTCTTAGGCTTCTTGATGTCATCACCTTCTTATGTCCCTTTCCCCTCAATATCGTCTCTCCCCCTAAACCCGTGTTACATTTTCTTCCCCTGTAGGCTCAAATCCCTGGGTTTCATTTACCAAAAAACAGAAAAAAATAACAACGCTTCAGGAAGGTGAAATGCCGTCACTGGATTGCTGGAATAATACATATCTTATTATGGCATACAGGGTGTTAATGTATCAAGACCTTGTTGGTCTACCTACCACCTATGCACTGCTCTCGGTACCACTGTCTCCTGCTTCCTCAGACACTCTGTGATTTCCGGTTTCAGTCCTCAGGTTGCAAGTGTGTCTGAGGTAGAGTGCAGTTCACCGAGTGGGGTTTCCCTGTGGAGTCTCACCGAGGCTGCTTCTGGAGCGTGGCTGCTCCCCGCAGATCCAGGATTCAGTGTCCCAGTGTTCTGTGGCCTGCTGCCTGGGCTCTAGCCTCAAACGCCCTAGGTCA
>NW_022103896.1:49083467-49085705 GCF_000313985.2 Echinops telfairi | reverse complement strand
TACAGCTACACTTAACTAGCCACTAGAATTGGCCCCTCGCCCCTCAACTTCCCCAGTCCATTAGGTGGCCTGGGGTCTGAGCTGTTGAGGGGGCCTTCTCGGCTTATTCACGCCCCACCCCCTCTGCCCCTGCTGCGGGAGACGCAGCTGAGCAGCCCCCAGGCCAACCGCTCCTGAGCCCCACCCTCTCCCGGTGACAGGTGAACTTGGGGTACTGCGTCTCGGGTCCATTATATGAATTGTGAGCAGGGTTCATCTATTTTAAACACAGATGTTTACAAAATAAAGACTATTTCCAACCAAAAAAAAAAAAAAAGATCTTCTCCACCTACTGTTCCCAATAGCATCCTTTGTCTCCTCCCCGCATCTGGAGTTCAGCCCTCCCTCCCTTCCCCTCAACAGACATGCACCTATTCCCCCCCCCAAAAAATTACTATTCCCTCTCCCCACTCCTGTGCTACCCCTCCCTTCAGTAAGTCTCATCCTTCAGACAGGACCACCTTCCTTTCTGGGGAACCTCACCCGAGATCTATTTGCTACCACTCAGCATATAGCATCTGCCTGTCTCCCCGCTCCCCCCACCCCCCTAGTTGTTCTAAGGTGCCCTCTGGCCAATACTTCCCTGGAGCAGATGATGTATGGTTCACTGACACTGGTCCAAGTCTACCAGGCTGTCTGGTCCCTCATCAGAACACTGAACGGCCTGCATGTTTGTGCCTGTGTCCATTCTGCTGATTGTTGGTAACACTGTGGAATCATACAGTATTTGTCCTTCTGTGCTGGACTCACTCCATTCAGCATGTCTCCTTCCACTAGTTGAGGTGCTTCATGCTTTTATCACTGTTTTTTTTTAGGGATGTGTAGTATCCCATTGTGTGTTTGCACCAAAAGTTGTTTTTTTGTTTTGTTTTGTTTTACCACTCTTCTATTGATACGAATTTAGGTTGTTTCCAACTTCTTGCTATGTGAACTGTACTGTGATGAACACCAGGGAGCAATTGTTTGTTCATGATCTGTTTCTTACATCTTTTGGGTAGATGCCCAGTAATGATATTGCTGGGTCATATGGTAGGTCAATGCCCATCTGTTGTAGGTATTGCCATATTGCCTTCCACAGTGGCTGTACATGTATTTACAAGTCCACCAGCAGTGGATAAGAGTTCCTATCTCACTATACCCTCTCCAACATGTATTGTTCTCAGGTTTTTAAAACTGGGCTGCAGTAATGGGCGTTAGGTGGTATCTCGTGGTCCTTTTGATTTGCATTTCCTGGGTAGCTGATGACTGGGAGCATTCCCTTATGTATTTATTAGCCATTCAAATGTCATCCTTTGTGAATCATCTGTTCAGGTCTTTTGTCCAGATTTTCAGAGGGTTATTATTTTTTTTCTTGTCGTAAGCTTTGAAAACTTGGTAGATTTTAGTAATTAGTCCTTTGTCTGTTCTGTTGTTACTAAATATCTTTTCCCACTCTGTGGGCCCCCTATTTACTCATTTAATGAAGTCCTTTGATGTACGCATGTGTTTTGTTTTTAAAAGGTCCTACTCATTTTTTTTTTTTTTATGTTCCACGGAGTGTGTTTCGTTTGTTAATTCTGATAGCTTGTGTTTTCCCTGCACTAGGGCTCCTAGTTTTGTCTTAATTTTCTCATTGATCATCCTGATAGTTTGGTTTTACATTTAGATCTTTGAACCACCTTGAGTTTGTTTTTGTGCATGGAGTGAGCGATGGGTCTTTGTTCATTATTCTGCATGTCGATATCCAGCTTTTCCAACACAAATTATTGAAGAGGGCATCCGCTTCCCATTTAATGTTTTTTGGGTCTTGATCACAAATTAATTGTCTGCATGCAGATGATTTTATTTCTTGACTTTATGCACTGATCCATGGGTCCACGTATTTATCATTTATTCTAGTACCACACAGCTTTGACCACTGTAGCTGTAGAGTAGGATTTAGGTCAGGTAGAGCAAGACCACCTACTTTATTCTTCTGTTTGGGCTTATCCTGGGCTTCTTCCCTCTCCATATGAAGTAATGATTTTTTTTCATTTCTTTGAAGAATGAGTCAGGGATTTGAATTGGGATTGCATTGAATCTATATAGTGCTTTAAGTAATATTGACATTTTCATAATATTCCATCTTCCAATCATGGAAGACTCAATGTACCTCCATTTGTGTAGATCCCTTCTGGTTTCTTATATTATTGTTCCATAGTTTTCTTCATACGGGTATTT
>NW_022103896.1:49074496-49075750 GCF_000313985.2 Echinops telfairi | reverse complement strand
CATATTATTATTTCTGCAGGTAGGTCTATCTGGATAAGATAGGCTGGATAAACAATGTGGAGAATAAAACGAGACCAATGGTCCCGGGGGGACATTGGAGAGTGGGAGGTGGGGGAAGGGAAGAGGTGTTAACCAACCCAGGGACAAGGGGACAACGAGTGATTCAAACCCAGTGGCAAGGAGGGGGTGGGAGGACTGGTAGAGAGTGATCAAGGGCAATGTAACCGAGAGGAATTACTGAAACCCAAATGAAGGCTGAGCATGGTAGTAGGACAAGAAGAAAGCCAAAGGAAATAGAGGAAAGAAGTAGGAGGCAAAGGGCAGACATAGAGGCCTAAATACAGGCATGTATATATATAAATATATGTATGATTATAGGGGAAATAGATCTATGTGCATATATTTATAGATTTAGTAGTAGGGTAGCAGATGAACATTGGGCCTCCACTCATGTACTCCCTCAAAACAAGAACACTTTGCTGAATTAAATGGTCATTCCATGATACCCACCTTCCGGACATGATCGCCGAAGACAAACGTGTGCACAAGCAAATGTGGTGAACAAAGCTGATGGTGCCCGGCTATCAAAAGATAAAGCATCTGGGGTCTTAAAGGCTTGAAAGTAAACAAGTGGCCATCTAGCTTGGAAGCAACAAAGCCCACAGGGAAGAAGCACACCAGCCTGTGTGATCATGAGGTGTTAAAGAGATCAGGTAGCAGATACCAAAGAACAAAAACCATCATTGTGTGCTCACCTTTCCCATATAAACGGAGAAGACAAATTTGTGTATAAGTAAGTGTGGTGAAGAAAGCTGATGGTGCCCGGCTATCGAGAGATATAGCATTTGGGGTCTTAAAGGCTTGAAGGTAAACAAGGGGCCATCTAACCCAGAAGCAACAAAGCCCACATGGAAGAAGCATACCAGCCTGTGCGATCGTGAGGGCTTGAAGGGACCAGTATCAAGCACCAAAGAACAAAAAAATCATATCATCGTGAATGAGGGGGAGTGCGGGATGGGGACCCAATGCCTATTTTTAGACAATTGGACATCCCTTGCAGAGGGGTGGTGGGGAGATGAGTCACCCAGGGTGCAGTATAGCATCAATGAAACACACAACTTTCCTCTAGTTCTTAAATGTCCCCACCCCCAACCCACTATCATGATCCCAATTCTACCTTATCCTCTGGTTAGACCAGAGGATGTACACAGGTGCAGATAGGAACTAGAAACACAGGGAATCCAGGACAGATGA
>NW_022103896.1:49071897-49074045 GCF_000313985.2 Echinops telfairi | reverse complement strand
AAAGTCAGAAAGTAACTCCCTCTGACAAGTGTGCGGAGAGTTAATTTGAAATGTCCACGAGGAGCTTGTGGAGCCATGGACATTGTTTATCGTATGTTGGTAGTAGTTACAGCAGTGCTTGTAATAGGACACATGAATGAAAATACTTTATAAAAAGAGAAAACACATGTTCAAATCCCACATAGTAACACTGCAAAATATCGGCGTCCTTATAGGAGAAACCTTCTCGTCCTCAATGATGGCTGCAAGAACTGTTCTCCAGAATCAAAATAAAAAGTCTTCGGAAACCCAGAATTTTCAGGACATTTAGTGGAAAAGAAATATTCAGTTATCGGGAGAATCAGAAACCTAACGTTAGTTCACTAGATATCAATAAAATTGTGAAAATCCACTTGTGAACTCTCTAACATCGATCCACATTTTCAACTTACTTTTTATGTTCTCTGTTGCTTTTATGGGTTCCGCATCAATTCGATGAAAGAGAAATTCTTGTTTTCCTTCTACTCTGCTAAACATTTCTGTTGAAATTATATTTCTTTTGCTTCGTTTTATCAAAACTGATTGTAATTTTAAACATGTGTGTACATAACTAACATTTCTTTATATCTTAAGTGAGAAGACCAGATCGCAATTTGAAGTATGAGTATAATCTCTTTTCCTGAAATGTTAATAAAACAGAGTGGGTGCTTTTTGTTTTCTCATTCACGAAATGCATAGGTGTGCTTTGGAAGTGAAGTTTCTTCTTTCTGGCTGGATTCGTTTTTGTCAGTCTAATCTGTCGCTTTGAGAGGCTCCATAAGTGTCATACAGTCTGTGAGCTACCTGGCCTGACACAACTTTCTTTCCTTTCGAAGTGTCTATAGAAAATGGATGAGATTTTCAGACCCATCATTTCATTGTTGATTTTTTATGTTTATCTCTGTTTTAGACATCAAGGAGTAGTTAATGACATACTAAAATAAATGCAACATCAAAGTTTAAATATGAATGACTTGTGAAGTAAGTCAGCCATGTTTCCTAATTGTATATACTCCTCCAAATGTTGTATTTTAGAAAGAGTGATGAATGTAGAACTGAGAGACTAACTGTAAATTTTAGTGTGTGCCGGCTGTATAAGCTTAGACACATCCTATACATTCTCTCAGTCAGGTTTCCTAATTAACACATAATAATAACACTGACCTTACAAAATTGCTGTGGTGATTTAGGGTGCTTGGGTTGTGCTTCAAGTTATAGTTGAGTAGTTTGACGAAGGGTATATTATTGTAAATCTATTAAGTAATAGTAATAACAAATATGTTGCAAAGCATTTAGCATCGTGTGGTAGCAGTTCAAACCTACTAGCTGCTCCGGTGGAGAAAGATGAGGCTGTTTTCTGTTGTATAAATTTACAGAATCAGAAACCATAAGGAGTAGTTTTTCTCAGTCCTGTAAGATCATTATGAGTCAGAATCAACTGTTGATTTGGTTGAATTTTTTGGTAGCATTACTCTTCATAGGTGTTCAATTATTATTCAGATCAATCAACATGTTATATAGTTATTTAATTGGCATGTTGTATTGTTGTTCTTATCTGAGTCAATTAAGCTCACTTGTCAAAGAAATATGTGAACTTGAACAACAGAAACCACTATGAGCAACATCTGAAGAGATGCAGCCTGGTCCACACTCTACCGAGGCTGCTCTTCAGGATGGGGCAAAGCGAGATTAGCTGTTGCATGGACAAAAAGAAAATGCAGATGTTTTGCATGGACAAAAAGCTAATACAAATTTTATTACTGACCAGTTGATTTGCTATAATAAGTTGCCCTTTGATATCCATGAATAAAAAACCAAGAGCCTGAGATACTCATGTATTGTTGAACTTAGCAGCTAATAAAAACATTGGGTGGAGATTTTGCAACATTACATTGTACTCAATACTTTGAGCCCTTTACTGTATTAGATAAAATTGCATCACATCTTACATGCTTAAATCTATTCTCTCCCCTATATATCCTAGTACCTACAATGGGTGATCATCTATTTATCTCTAGGAATGTCTGTCCTGGGGGAGAACTTGGACCAGATACCATGAAAATGTTTTTTTGGTATTTTTGTCTGACAAGATTCTGTGATTCTATAGTACCATAATATCTCAAATATTTC
>NW_022103896.1:49070088-49071257 GCF_000313985.2 Echinops telfairi | reverse complement strand
AGTCAAAAGACAAAAGTCACACCTCCATCACAGCCATTCCGCTGTGTGAGAGAGCACAGAAAGTAACCCCGTCCAAATAAGAGCACATTTCAGATCTCTCTCTGAAGTGGTGGAGGCTGAGGCAAGAGACAGCAGAGACTGCGACATGGACAATTTGCGACAGTATGAAAGAGCAAGGCTGAGACCAGAAGCCAAGGCAAGGAAACCATGAGACAGAACAGAACAGCACTGGGACTGGAACTTGTGAGCTTCCTGGTCCACACAGGTAGAGGCTGAAGCACCAAATGGTTAATAGACCGGAAATTAGAGAGACTTGCGGTTGGCTCAGGAGAGGTGTTTGACCAATGACTGTCTCCTTATTGTTACTGGTCCTGACTTGTGGAAACCTATTAGCTTCCCTAATAAACCCCCATCAATGTGAGTTGTGTCTGTGAGTTCTGTGCAGCTGTTGCAATGAATTATCAAGGCCAACTTAATGTTGAGTGGTGTGGGAGGAATGATTGGTATCGGAATAAGTGAAGAAAGATGGGGGAGAGAAGGATACCCGACCCCTCCCTAATAGCAAGAGGGAAGCATGTGAGGTCAAATACTGCCACCTCTGTGCACTTTTTACAAATTTATAGTAAATTGATTATAACCAGGCAAGTAACAAGCAGTGATGCGAGCACTCAAGAACATTACATTCCCCTGGTTCTTTCCTGGGTTGACTCCACAGACAGGGAAAGAGGTCAGAGATTTTGGTGAAGTGAAATTGCTTAATATGGCTCTTTCAGCCATGCCAACCCAAGGAGGGCATACGAATAGGTGTAGAGGACTCTAAAGATTTGGTCAGTGTGGTAGTTACATAATTTCTTGGCAACTTGAAATAAAAAAGTGGAAGGGTGGAGTCGATCCTGGAGTCACAGGATGGAGTCACAGCCTAATGGTGCTTCCTTGTGGTTATGACCTTCTTCTAAGGAGACTCCTGGGAACCTGCTTCTTTCTCTGCCCTCACTTTCCTGTTGACAAATCATGCTGAGGCCTGCAGGAGCCCTGGAGATGCATCTACTCCCACTGGAACCACAAGACTTTGTACCCATGGCCTGTGATCTTCCTGCATTTAGCATCATTTCCTGTGGCTGCATGAGTCGAAAGAGGGATTTATGGACTAGTATCTGACTTATGGACTA
>NW_022103896.1:49057173-49061525 GCF_000313985.2 Echinops telfairi | reverse complement strand
GGAAGTCCCGGGATATTTTCTTAATATCCAAGCACTCCTTTATATACAACTCTTTCTTGCACATATATGAGTGTCAATGAATGTGTTTCTCTAGTCAATCTGACCTAACACAGTCAGTTTGGCCATTTCACCGGATGCAAAAAGTGAGCCATCTCGGAAGCAGGAACAGCAAATCCCATGACCATGAAGGGAGGGAGGAAGGAAGGCCCACTGGTAACTGGGCCCTGAACCAGACTTCTACCTGAAGTGGCAGAAGCAACAGGGCCACCAGAGACCCAAGGCCATGAGACAAAGTGGAGGATCAGTGCAGATTGTGAGGCAGAGTGGTAGCTGGGACCCCTGGCCCATGGAATGAGGCAGAGGCCAAGGAGTGACATGGCTGAGAGATTGACAACAAGAGAGAGAGAGATACCTGCCAGCCTGGCTTAGGAGAGGCACTACACACAGAAGAACTAGATTCTCAACACGTTGTAATGGGTTGTTGTTAGATGCCACTGAATCCATGTATAGTGACCCTAAGTAGAACCGAATGGAACTCTGCCCTGTGCTGCACTATCTTCAAAACTGTCTTATGTTTGAGCCCATTGTTGCAGCCATTGTATCAGTCCATCTTGTGAAGGGTCTTCCTCTCTATGCTATGTAGCCTGTTAACATCACTAATATAATCCATAATCATGAGTATTGTCTGGGAGCTCTGTGGGGCTGTTACAATGGATTATCAAACTGTGCAGAGAGGTAGTACGTCATGGGAGGAAAGAGTGGTGTCAGGGTAGAATAAAGAAGGATGGAAGCTGGAGGCACGTCTGACCTCTGCCTTGTGACAATCGACTCTAGACTGATGTTGAGATGAGTTCTCCTCCCCCAGTGTGTAGACAGAGGTGGCTCAGATGGCTGGTTCACATGGCATTTCTTCAGAGGCAGACACACTGGGCTCCACACTTCTCTCCTATCATGCCCCAGTGTTTCATTTTTGAATATTCCTTAACCTCTCTGTAGATGATTTTCTTCTTCATAAAGTGGAGGGTAGTATATGCCAGATAAGAATTAAATAAGAACTCCTCAGTTGGAGTTTAACACAAAGTAATATTTCCATAACTACAAGTTCTTTTGTTTTCTAGTGACCTTGTGCAGAAGCCACATTAAGGAAAGGAAGATCAAGTGGTGCCATGTACTTCCCACATAGTTGATATTTATTAAATCTGGAAATAAGAATGAAAAAGTAAAGTAAAATCCATGTGAGGGTGTGATTGAGTTCCATGCCTGGCTGTTCATAACATAATTTAATAACTGATTATTGTTAGGTACTCCTGATTGGACTTGGCTCCAGATCATATGACCCCAGGTACAAGAGAAAGAAGCACTGCCCGGAGGCATCTGTACAAGTGTTCTTGTTTGAGTCCACTGTTGCAGCCACTGCTTCTGTCCATCTTGCTTTTTAGCCTGGTTGATGGTCTTCCTCTGCTTTGTTGCCCCCACCCCTCTAATTACCCAACATGATGTCTTTTTCCAGGGACTTCCCCCTCTTGAAAACACGTTCAGAAGACATGAGAACAAAGTTGCATCATTCTTGCTTCCAATGAGCATTCTGGCTGTAATTCTGTCAGGGTATGTTTTATTTTTCATTCTTCTGGCCATAATTCTTTCATGTTAACTTAAATTGTAATTACCAGTTGGTTTTGAAATGTGTATCCATTAAATGACCACATGAACCAAAATTGTATATCTGAACTAAATAATGTATACAGCAAACAGGTGTCATAGCTTGCCTCATATATTCTAGCTTTAGGTCATAATAGTTAAATATTGATAAAGCAACCCGTGGTTTACTGAGCATTTTTTTTTGAGCATTTCTAAAATCCTTGTATAAATGTAAAATAAAATGATTTTGAAATTACACAATAGAGGAAAAGTGTCATCTGGAAGCCTATGATTAATATGGTAATGTTCCAGATACTAATTTTAATGTTCTATTAAATTTATAAATCATATAGATTGACTGTAAGTACTTCTTTTTTTTGAAAGATCAGTGATTGACAGATATATGATAATATTTCAGGATTTCTTTATATATTGTTATTGTTGTTAATTGCCATAAAGTCCATTCCAATTCATGTGTACAAACTAGAACTGTTTCATAGGGTTTGTAGATTGCTGAGCTTTTGTTTAAGTGTCAGCCTTTTGGCTAGTAGTCAAGCACGTAACCATTGGTGCCATATATGGATCTGTAAGTCAATCCTTTCCAAGAGTAGCTTCCTGAAAAATCAGCATAGTTGCTGACAGCATGCCTTAAAATTCAACATTCAAAGAAATGATGGCTTTTTAAGACTAGTGAATTTGTAGGAGGGCTGAATTACTTCCCCATATCGTTTCACCTAGGCTTTCCCATTTGGATAATTTCTTTTTCAAGAAGGTATCTTAATTCTATTGAACACATAATAACTGTTTTTTAAAATTCAGACGATGAAGATCAGTAACTCAAATGTAATTCAGGATATAACTACTTCATCTGGAGAGTACTTTTAACAGTTGGGAAAATTAGAATGCAAGGTGCTTACTAAAGATCTCACAGTGAGCAACACTTACTGATTATATAGTCTCCAGAAGATGGCTCCTTCTAGCCAATGCTCAGAAGCTGTCCCACTCTGGGTATGTGATTACATATTATGATGGTCAGGTCTACACAAAGACACTAGTTAACAAATGAGAACATTTCAAATTCACTCCTTGTTACCCATCGGAAAGCAGGGATATTATGCTCAAGGCTGTATATGTAAACCAGATTTTGAAAAAGGCAGTGAATCCTACTCGTATATGAAATTCACCACTTGTTTCATTTTGAGTAGTTGGCCCAAAGCCTAGTTTGCACCTATACCATTTCCTAAATCCTGCAAGAATCTTATACTCTTTCTGCTTGAGCTTAGCAGATGCAGTTTTTAAAACATGAATCTTTGAACTGTTTGTTTTATATTGTTTTTTTAATTACTCAGTGATTGAGATAGCTATTCCTATGGATCAAAAGTGTCTCATGACTGAGTTAGCTTCTACAGCTGGGGAAAGACATGGTAGGCAGACATGAAGTTCCTCATCTCAACCACAGCCAAGTCAGAGGGGTGTCAGAAGACAATGGTATGGGGGCCCAAGAACACCTACTACTTAAAGCAAATGGTTTCCCCTTTACACTTGTCACAGAGTGTAATTATTCACTTTCTGTTTATTCATTTATTGACAGCCTCTAATTAACCTGTGAGGTGCTCAGAGAGGAGAACCTAGTCTCTTGCTCACCTGTGTCCTGATGGGAAGACACATAGCGCTGTTCCCCATGTATAATGACACATAATAAAGATTGATGAATAAACAATGTAATTGATTTAGACAACTCTGCCAGTCCCTCCACTCCTGTCCTCTATGGGAAATAGATGACTGAGTACACTCTCAGGGCCTTTCTTCTCTTCCAAAAGCTAGCTTCTCTTCTCGGTAGGAACAGCCTTCTGCTTTCAGGGCCCCAAATTTCTCTGAATATGCTGGGTAATCTACATGCAAGAGAGAACATCTATCTAATCCGACAATGGCACCTTCTCTCCTGAGGGTCTCCTCACCAGTGGAGGGTCATTCACTCTCCAGTTGTAAGGAAGCTCTTGTGCAGGAATCCGCATTGTCTCTCTAAAAGTAGCATCTCTTAACCTTCCACAGCTTACTCTTGGACCCTCTATACAACATGAAGAAGAAAGAAGAGAGTTGAACCCTAATCATAGTTAGCACTACCTGTCATTTTAACTTTCTGGTTGTGGTTATCAAATGTCCCTAGACCTTACACTCTCTACACACTAGGATGACTTCCCACCCTGCCCCTCTTCCTCAGTTTTACCATGACCAGGTCTATATAAAACAGCCACCACCATTTTTGAGCATCAACGATGTGCATGACATTGGACTGGACTTAATTCATTTCACTCTTCCCACAGCTTTATAAAATGATCATAGCTCCATTTTTAATGAGAAGATTCTGGCTCCAGGAGGGCAGAGGTCACCAAACTACTGTATGAAAACATTAGGACTTCATGAGTTATAACATTTGAATCCTCCCATGGCTAACAAGGTACTAGGCACATAAGATGTCTATTCAAGTAAAACAGGGTGGCAGAATTTCATCATGAGCTGGGTATATAGTGGAACCTAAAACAAAGTGCTTGTTTCCCAGTGTCTATCTGTAATTAGCTTTTTACCTGTGTACAAATGAAGGTATGTGAGAGCTGGACAATAAAGAAAACTACAGAAGAGTTGCTGTCTTTGAATTATGTTGTTGGTGAAGAATAATGGAAGTACTGCGGACTGCCAGAAGAATAGAAGAAATC
>NW_022103896.1:49051628-49055882 GCF_000313985.2 Echinops telfairi | reverse complement strand
AGGGGCATGTCTGATTAGAGCACACGGGAGAAATGCAAAGGGGTGGAGAGGGAGGAGGGGACATCCGGGCCCACCAAGCCCTAGGACAATGTTCCTGCTCAGAGCAGACAACGCATGGGGAGGATCATAGACACCCCCGCCCCCACAGGACATGGCGTCCCTCACTGAACCATGGTGCCACGGGGGACAGCACTGGAGACACAGTGAGAGAATAGTGCACGGTCTGGCCCCATCACGCTGGGGCGAGGCACTGAGGGCATGCAGCTGAGCAGCAGGGGAGCAGACTGATGAAACCCCGGGGAATACCAAAAATAGACTTGGGAGACAGAGTGTGGAAAACACTCATAAAGGCCAACAAACAGACCTTAACTATTTATAGGCTTCTCCATTTTTGTCAGTGGCTTTCTTTTTATTATTGTTATTTTGGTCTTGCTTTCTGCTGTTGATGTTAGTTATTGTTTTGTTGGTTTTGACTTCCTTAGTTGTTTTATTTGGCTTTGCCTGGTTTTTGCACTTAATAATGTATCTGCATGTCTGTCTAGATAGGCGAGATAAATAATTCAGAGATGAAAAGAATGGAACCAATGGTTCTGGGGAGATATGGAAAAAGGGGAGGTGGGAGAAAAGAAATGGGGAGGGGAACCCACCCAGGTACAAAGGGACAAGTGAACTAATATCAATGGAAGGACGGTCATAGGATGCCTAGTGGTGCTCGAACAAGGGCAATGTAGCAGCAAGGAATAACAAAACCTGAATGAGGGCCGAACATGATAGTGGGACAAGAGGGAAATAAAAAGGAAATAGAGAAAAGAACCAGGAGGCAAAGGATATTTATAGAGGCCTAAATATAGGCATGTACATATGTAAATATATATTCAATGAGAGGGGAATAGAATTATGTACTTATATCTATATGTTAAGAATTAAGGTTGCAGATGGACATTGGTCCTCTACTCAAGTACTCCCTTAACACAAGAACACTTTGTTCTAACAATCCGACATTCTTTGATGCTCACCTTCCCGACATGATAGCTGAAAACAAAATGGGTGCATAGGCAAATGAGGTGAAGAAAGCTGATGGTGCCCGGCTATCAAAAAATATAGCATCTGGGGTCTTAAAGATATGAAGATAAACAAGCAGCCCACTAGCTGAGAAGCAACAGATCCCACATGGAAGAAGCACACCAGCCTGTGTGATCATGAGGTGTCAATGGGATCAGTTATCAGACATCTAAGACCCAGAATAAAAGTATACCCAATGTGAATGAAGCGGGGCATGTAGTAGAGACCCAATGCCTGTCTGAAGACAATTAGACATCCCTTCACAGAGGGATCACAGGGAAGAGATGAGCCAGTCAGGGTGCAGTATAGCACTGATGAAAGACACAACTTTCCTCTAGCTCTTTGGTGCTTCCTTCACCCCACTATTACAACCTCAATTCTACCTTACAAGTTAGATTAGACCAGAGCATGCACACTGCTACAGATGAGAGCCTGCAACACTGGGTATCCGGGATAGATGAACCCTGCAGAGATAACAAGGAGAGTAGAGATACCAGGAGGATTATGGGAGGGTGGGGGGAGAAAGGGGAATTGATGACAAAGATTAACCTAGAACCCCCTCCCAGGGGGGACGAATAAGGGAAAAGCGGGTAAGGGGTAATGGAGGATGATGTAGTATATGGAAAAAATAATCTATATCTTATTAAGGGTTCGTGAGGGTGGGTGGGGAGGAAGGGTGAAGAACTGAGAAGCTGATATCAAGGGTTCAAGTGGGACTGCTTTGAAAATGATATGGTGGCATATGTGCAAATCTACTTGACACATAGGAGGAATGTATGGATCGTGATGAGAGATGTAAGAGCTCCCAATAAAATTATTTTTAAAAAAGAATCAAGGATGCTGTGAATTTGTCTCATGTATTTTGAATATGTTATTAGGAGCAACCAGTCCCTGGGAAAGGACATTAGTTTAGACTAGATTGTCTAGAGAGAGAAAAACTAGCAACATTCATATATGTCTAAGGAAAAACTTTATATCAACATGGCATCCCAACCAGACCAGTTTAAGTCCATGGGCCCAAAGCTAGCTGGAGCCCTCTTCAGACTCATGTGGCTGTGGACCAATGACTTAGTACATGCAGGAAGAACACAGGCTAGTGGGTGCAGAGTTGCATGGATCCAAGGTCAGAGGAAATATGGCAGGGCACAGACAGCTCTCATGGTCCACTGGCCCACATGGGTCTATTGTTGAGGCAGGCACACAGCCCCAACAAGAAAAAAAGGGAAGGAGCAGAGAGAGAGAAGTTCCTAGTGTCTGTATTATAAAAAGGAGACTTCACCAGGCTGCAACCTGATTGCAGGTTGGACTCCACCACTACATTGTTATATTATTTCAAGTTGACATCAAATCTAAGTACCACAGATATCGTGCTTGGCAAATTAGAATGTCAGAACAGTTGTCAAGGAGACAGAAACTGACACAGTAGATCCAATAATGGGCTCCAACATAGCATGCATTGTGAAGATGCTGCTGGATAAGAGAATGTTGTATTTTGTTGTCCACAGAATTGCTATGAGTCAGAAATAACTCAACAGCAGCTATCAAAAACAACAGGCTGGCCTTGTTAACCAGATAGATGTGCAACTCAGGACCTACCTTGTAGTCACCCTGGACTTATGGCATTGGTGGAATAAAAGGGAACCCAGGAAGTGTAGAAAGAAGAAAAAGAGAGGCACAAAGAAATCACTGGAGGTGGCTGACCTGTTGAGGTTGAAGATGTTCCTGAGACCATGGCTCTGATTTACTTCACAAACAGTGAATTGAAACTGTTCCTGGAAGTGACCTTCGAACAAAGAGTTTAGTGCAAAAAGTAAATAAAGTTCTCATCCCAGAACAAAAGAAGGATGGTAGGAAAAGAAGAAGGGAGAGAGGGAGGGAAAGAGAGACAGAGAATGAGTCAATCAATGATTGGAAATGGAAATGTTCCCCTGTTCTTCATTTCTCCCCACCTGCACATTAGAAAATTCATCCCAGTGTCAACAGGTCCTTACTTTCCCAAAGTAAAGATCCAAGATTGAAAAAATATAAATAGAGTAGAAAAGTTATAGAAACCATTGGGAAATAGAGTTAGAAGAAAACAAAAAACTAGCTTGGAACATTCCTTTGGAAGAAGGTTAAACAGTGCATCATGGAACAATATATGGTGAACATTTGATAAAGTTTGTTGTATTTAATTGAATTTTTTTAAAAGTACAAGTTTAATTTCATAGAATTTTCTATCTGTTCTTATGTGGCTTAAATCTTTTCTCTCTGCCAGTTCTTTTCTGTGGTTTGCCTTACAGAAGATGTAACTTCGTGAAATAGTGAGTTTCATGGTAGCTTTCTTTCTTCCATTCTTTAAGAAATTGCCTTTGATCTTGATTGCATAACAGGCAAGGTCCGGAGAGAAGTTAAAACCCTCACACCAATTGGAAGTGAAAGAATGAGTGGGGGGGGATCAGATGTTGTAGTGATTTTCTTCATCTTTGGAAAGACCCTTGAGCGCTCCCCGTTTAAATTTAATGGGAGGTTATTATTATGAGCACTCTAGAAGGAGAATGAGTTTTTATCCAATTCTATCATTTTTATGATAGGTACAGTTTTGTTTTGTTTTTCAAAACCCTTTACAAAACAAAGAGGGCATTTTCAACATAATTCTCAATTCTATCAGAAGAGAAACTAAAGACTTGTTGAATGAATGAACCAAAGATTAAGAATAAAGGAAAGAATAGAAGATAATTGAAAGATATTTTTATTTGATAGTTCATCCATTAACTTATGTAACAAAGTAGGTGAATCATCTACTCTTTGACAGACACGGGCAGTATTGAGGCGAGGGATAACAACTCACACTAATGTAGTGGCCAGATATATTATAATCACTTAAAACATTTCTTCAATATTTTGCGAGGAAGGTACTCAATTGATTTTCTAGAGAAGAACAGTGAAGCACAGAGAGGTTAGGTGATTTGGCCTAATCCAAGCAGCATAGCCATGGACGCAGCACTAGACTTTGAATCCATACACTCTGGGTACCTGGTGCACATCTCTAGCCTGCCATCAATACCACTCTCAATGTCAAGTGAGTTAAACTTGAAAATAGAAAAAAGCATCATCACTGCTCTCAAGGACATGACATTTCATTGGAAGAGAGGGAACTAGATTCACAATTGTAATAGAACATGGCGAACACTTTGAGCCTGGTAAACACAG
>NW_022103896.1:49020076-49033711 GCF_000313985.2 Echinops telfairi | reverse complement strand
TTTACACCACAAGCAGCTCTGGTGGCACTGTGTTTTAGGTGTTGGATTGTTAACCACAAAGTAGCTGTCCAAACCCACCAGCCCTGTAGTGAGAGAAAGATGAGGCTGTCTGCTCCCATAAATATTTACACTCTCAGAAAACCTATGTACGATATATGAAAAGTGTATGATGGGTCAGCAGTGACCTATGGCAGTGGGTTTGGGTGGATATTATCATAAAGACTGATGCCTATATGCTGAAAGGGATATGACATCTTCCTAAATGCCCAACCAATTACACAAGCTTCACTAGGGATCATTTGACTTTGAAGCTTGGGCTTCTTATTTTATATGATTCTGCTGAGATTATCCAGGATGAGCCTGGTGGCACAGTGGCTACATTTAGGCTGTGTGTTAGGCTGTGTTGTCTAGATAAACAGATCCATTGACACTCATCTATGTACAAGAAAGAGATTTATAGCAAGAAGTAATTATATATCATGAAAGTTCCCAGCCCAGTTCAACTCAAATCATAAGTCCAGTGCTAGTCCATACATTTCTCTTCAGACTAATTGAGCTGCATTTCGGTGATGCAGAATGGTAAAGCAGGAAGCAGCCTGATGTCAGGCCAGTGAGGGCATAGTCCCGTAGATCCGGAGTTTGTGAAGACTTGGCAGGGAGTCAATAGCTCTCAGGGTCAGTGGTGGAGTCCCAGCAAGCAGAAAGTTGAAGCTTTAGAGAATCAGGGAGATTCCCACTTGCCCCACATATATGAAGGCCACACCCCCAAGGACGTATCATCAAGCTGTGATATGATTGACAGGTTAGCTCTACCCCTACACTCTCCTACATCTTCAAGTTGACATAAACTCATCCAACTACCATAGGCCGCTAGCCATAAGGTCAACAGTTTGAAACCAGCAACCGCTTCATGGGAGAAAAATGTTGTTTTCTAAGCCTGTAAAAAGTTACAGTTTCAGAAACCCACAGGAGCAGTTCTGTTCTGTCCGCTAGGGTCACTATGAGGTGGTATCAATTAGAGAGCAGTGAGTGGGTTCTGTTGGTTGGTTGGTTAGTTTGTAATTTAGCCAATTACTTCCTTATTGTTACAGCATTTACAGTCATTTGTTTTCCATAGTGATCCTAGTACCCAACCAAAACATGAAACCTTGATAATTTATACATTTTTTTTCATGTCTTACACCTACCGCTGTATCCCTTCCCCCACTTTTCTGTGGAGAAGCAAGGCCTAATTTGCTCAATAAAGGTCATTCACCTAAAGAAATTTATGTTCTGAAATAATTTACAGCTTGAGTTTTCAAAAAAGTTACATATACCCCTATCTTTTTAAAATAAGTTCCTCTGAACCCTTAGTTAATGAGAAATAAATTATCTATGGAAAGATCAGTATATACATTTTCTGTGCTAAGCCATTTGTCACCTGCTCCAGTTTAGTGATGCTTTAATGTCATAACAGATAGATCCATTTTAAATGATGACTGATGTTAATGTTTCTTTTTTAGAAAGGGCAGTAATTAAAATATTTTCTAATATGAATTGCAGTCTTGCTCATCATCTGGTACCAATAGCAGAATTCCAATATTCTAATATTTAAGAAATACTAGAAGTACCATTATTTTTGTTGTGTTGAAAAAACCTGAAAAGTTTTTTTGCCACTAATGTATATTTAATATTTCAAAAATTTTCATTGATAAAATACCAGTTTTACATTTTCATTGTGCATATTACCTCAATTAACTTGGCACTAAGGAATGCTTATTTTTCACTATGTGTTCTCCTAACTTCACTACATTCACTTTGTATCTTAATATTTTAGATGGCTTATGTAAACCACAGAGCTAGATTTGAATACTAAGGAAGATCGTTTTTTGGTAAATCCAGTACCAGTGGCCAGGCCATTCATTAAACAATCAGGTCAAAGGAAATAGAGATTGTTATTACTAGAATTTAAATAATTAAACTCTCATAGAAAGCATGATAAAATAGCTGAATTTCTCATAAAATAACACAGCAGTATAAACGAATTCCATATTCCTTAATGAGAGAGAATCAAGTTGCACAATAAATCAGAAGGTTTCATAAGACTTTCTTTTTCTTGAACATTTGGAAGAAATGTTGCTATCGTTTCCTATCATAACTTCTTCCTGTGAAGAAGAGCCAAAGGGTCTGAGGCCGTCTGACACGATGCTACATCTTCCCAGTGTGCACTGCCAGTGGCTGTTAAATCTAGCGAGCAGGCATGTGAGGGGCTCTAACCTCCAGTGCTCTGGATGCAGTTTCCGCTAATCCTGACCACACTTCATAAATAAGTGTCCAGTCTGGCCCAAACTGACAGCTGGACCCAGACAGCACAGTAGATATTACAAGGGGAGCAAATTGAACGTAGTTACCAACTCTGTCCCATCCAAATAAAGCCAGTGGGTGTTTCCTGAGTCCTATTAGGGGTATAAACCAAACTTAAACTCACTGCCCTTCAGGTGATTTCTGGCTCATACCAACTCTCCGGGACAGAGTAGAACTACTCAGTAAGGTTTCTGAGACTGCAGATCTTCGTGAGAGCAGACCATCCCATCTTCTGCCTAAGAAGCAGCTACCTTTATATCACCAACCTTGTGGTTAGCAGTCTTGCCCCAACCCATTGAGCCACCAGGATTCCTTTTTTAAGGGCTCTGGCACCTGATAAAGCTATGCTTCAGAATGATTTCTCCCTGACAGTTCAGGCCTGGCCTTTCCCAGAATAATCTAAAATACGCTAGGGGAGGCACTGACCTCTTTTTGGAGTCCCATGAAGGACGGATTCACTTTTGTTTCTTGCACCAGTTTCTAAGCAGCAAACAGAGTATAAATTGAAATGTGGCAATAAAACTGACCCTAATTCTTCATGATTAAAAATTCCCTTGCAGATTTTAACTTTTGCTTAGTTCCAAAATATCCAATCAAATTGTCTATTTTAAAGATAATCTCCAATTTGATATCATCATTTAATTTTAGCATGACCTGGTTTTAAAATGTTAATTAGGTTACCAGACTTTCATTGGGGACTTCATGAAGCTGCTTCATATATTTAACTATCCCCTAAACAAAGCACCAAAGCTTTGTGTTTTCAAAACGTCTAATGCTTGTCGATATATTTTTATAAATACTATTTCAAATGCTCATTACCTCTCATCCAGCTACCAAAATTATGCAGATAAGTCATGTATTAGTTTTTCCATGTGAACTATAAGAACCCAGAAGTCTAGAGAGGTTCTGTGATATACAATATGACTCAATGACAGGGCCAGCCTGAGGTTTTAGTTACATGATTCCTAGTTCAAATCTCTTCTTTCTACATCAGATATCATCCCATTTAATATTTTCATTTTCAATGTGTTCTGAAATAGGAGCTTTGTGCAGAGCTAGATATATTTGTTGTTAGGTGTCAGCTGAGTCCGTTCTTAATCATAGTGATCTTATGGTCAACAGAATTAAACATTGCTTAGTCCTGTGCCATCCCCATATTGGAGCCCATTGCAGCAGCCAATATGACCATCCATTTTGTCCAAGGTCTTTCTCTATTCCGGTGCCCCTCAACCTTACCAAGCATGATGCTCTTTTCCAAGGACATGTCTCTCTTGACAACATGTCCAAACTACACAACAAGAAGTCTCACCAGCATTGCCTCCAAGGAATATTCCAGCTGGACTTCATTCAAGACAGACAGGTTTGTTCTTTTAATATTCTTCATATCTTAGGCCTCAGAGTAACACCTTTGCTTTCCAACACTTTAAAGAGGCCTCGTGCTGCAGATTTACCCAAAGCAATGCGTTGTTTGATCTCTTGTCTGCTGCTTCCATGAGCATTGATTCTGGAACTGAGCAAGATGAAATCCTTGACAACGTCAATCTCTTCTCCATTTATCATGATGTTACTCATGGATCCAGTGGTGAAGATTTGGGTTTTCTTCACATTGAATTGAAATCCATAATGAAGGCTGCAATCTTTTATTTTCACATCAAGTCCTCCTCACTTACAGCCAGCACATTTATGTCATCTGCATATGGCAGGTCAATAATCCACATATTTATAAGTGGAGCAAGTTTTTTATTGTTAAAGGAAGTTCTAGGATTAAAGGAAGTTGTTGTCAACTTTCTGCAATATTAATATGAACATTCTGAATATGCATCTACAGTTTCTATTTCCAGTGAAATTTTCTGTTACTTTGCTGCAAGATGCCAGCAATTCTATTGATAAGATGCACTAGTTGGCTCATAGAAAGAAAACAAGTAGGGTGCTAAACTGCTTATTCCAATAGCTGCTGGGATTATCCCTCTTTGTTCACAAATGATGCTACTTCTTTAGTTCCTTAGGATTCTCACTATTTCTGGGCTTCTTTCCTGGTTTCTGATCGATGTGTAGAAGGCTCAAGTTCTTCTCCCGTAATAATCTAAGATGTGCTCTTGTTACTTTGACATAAAAACAAAACCAAAGTGCAGTGAAGTCCATTCCAACCCATAGCAGCCCTTTAGGACAGATTCAAATTAGCCCCAGGGCTATCTGAGGCTGTAAATGATAAACATTTGTCTATATTCGGCTTGATTCCTTACTTATTGCCAAGGGACATATTTCTAAGTAGCTTGCCATGATCTAGGAGATTATGTCTCTTAAGAAAAAGAAAGATTTTCCCATTCAAGAGTAGTGTGAACAAAATTTTAGAAATAAAGGTGAGTTTGGTTTAGTCCAGCATTGTTTTGTCTTTTGATCCTTCGCTAATTTAAGTACAAATCTTCGCAGTGGAAAAGGGAGATCCGAGATCTAGTAGGAAGAAAGGTAAACATACCACTTGGGATTTGTGATGTGAGTGTTATACTTAAGGAGTCACTAGCCTCAAATATTGCCCAGTCTCATTCAAATACAGTAAATCCTTTGAAAGCCTGAGTCTGAGTAAGGCAGAGACCTGTAGAGAAGGAGAACACCAACATTTTATCCTAATATCCACAGAAAGATCTATCGAAGGAAGGAAACTTGGGAACCCCCGGAAGGGGGGTGGGGTGGAGAGATGGCAGTTCTGTTAAGTCCTGGCTTTCACCTGTAAATGAATAATACTTTATAAAAGTAAGAAATGAATGACACTGTTTTTGTATTAGCAGTGACTTTTGATAACTTTCACCTTTGATCCCGCTATGAGGTGAATGATTTTTCTCAGGTGGGATTTCCATTGTTTGTTGACCAAAGCAATAATCATTCTTTCTTAAATTTCTAATTCTCCTCTTTAAGTTGCCTTTGTATGAGTTTACATTTTAAACACCTACTTTTATTTCAACATTAGATTATTCTTGGCATGGATTGTTATTTTTACATAGTGAAAAAGCTTAAGAGATAATTTTCAAGCCTTTGTATTTTTTAGTCTCTTTAAATGTGATTTTACATAATATGTCATTGCCCACTTACTCTTTAATTATTTGCTTTGAACCACTACTTTGAATTTTGTATTCTCCAGGCTCATAATATACATAATAATGCATGTCCTATTTTACCTCAACACTGTCTCTTCTGTTTTTAAGCAAATATTAACTGGAGCACTGCAAATTAGGAAATGTGGGTGGCAAAGCAATGACTCCAGGACAATTATGTTGGATTATTCAAGACGTTTTCTTTCTCCTTTGGTTTAGAAGCCAGAGAAACAAGGTGATTCTTCATTGTTTTGAACAGTTCTCTGCTAATTAGTTTTCTGTAATTCAAAATGTGTCCTTGGCTTGTAAAAAGTAAAACATCCTTCAGTATTATGAAGTGCATACATTGAGAGCCAGAGTGTTATGTACTTGTGTTCCTTCATTTCTAACATGTAAGAGCTTTGCTTGGTTTATGAGGATTTATTGGCATTTGTCCTCTCTCTACCACCAAGTGCCCTTCGATCCACAGACTCCTCGGGAAAAGAGAAGGGAGTTCACTCAATGCTGCGTCTGTCCTGGTACTAGATCGCTTCTCCAGTGAAATGAATGGGAGCCCTGGCTCATCTTAGAACTTGTGTTTCTTGTTGTTAGGTACTGTCTAGTCCATTCTGACGCGTAGCAGTCCTATGTAACAGAGTCGAAACACTGCCTCGGGTTTTCTTGGATGAAATCTTAATGGAAGCACCAAATGCTAATAAAAAGGTTGGCAGTTCAAACCTAACTCTGAGCTTAAAAGACCGGTTCATTTCTGTTCCCCACCAGGGCTTTAAATGATCACTAAATTTGTTAGTTCATATTTTCCTCAGGAAAGGAAAATAATTGTTTAACCTAGATTTTTCACAGATACTGCAAACTAATTAACAATACTATTTTTATCATAAATTACTGAGTTAAATTTCCCACATGATTTTATGTATCACTTATGGACACGAGTTAACTATCTCAATAAAACTAATCTTATTAGTTAATGATAAAGGAATCAGAGCCAGTAGTTTCTTCTTCAGATTCTTTTTCTCTTATCATCTCATGATAGAGTGACAACGGTGGGGACCCACTTTCTAACATGCAGCGAAGAGTGTGTCGAGGGCCCTACACACGGCAGCGGTGATTCTGTGCCCAGGAGACCGTTAGACACGAAGGCAGACAATGAATACTGCGGTGGATAGTAACCTCAGTTTGCACATTTAATCGTTATTGGCCAAGAAAGCTTCTGCTTCTGCATGTATCCACCCCCTCCCCACCCAAGGGAAAGGCCTTTAGATCTCTAATGTTTCCCCAACCCCACCCCACCCCCACACACACACCCCGGCACCTGTTTTTTTGTATCTCAGTACCTTTTTTTTTTTGTTCTCCATGACAACATATTTGCTTCTTCTTATCTTTTTTAAGTTTTTGTATTCTACTTGAGCACTAGTGACAGAGGGGCTATGCGTTGGGCTGCTAACTGCAAGGCTAGCAGTTTTAAACCCCTAGCTGCTCTGGGAGGAAGAGGCGCTTCCTAGGTTAGTAAAGAGGTACAGTCTCGGAAACCCACAGGGGTGGTCCTACGGGGTTGTGGCACGGAGTTATTTATTCATTTTACCTAGTCCACTGCTGGAATGTAAGTATCACGACCACGACCGCAGAGCTCGGTCCCTCTGGGTCACCATATCATCCATCATCTAACTCGTTGGGGAAGCTCAGCTATAATGACACCACCACTGGCTATGTTCAGGTTAGAGTACAGGTTTGCAGATGCAATCATTCTGGAACAAAAATATCCACCTGACCAAGGGCATTGCCTCAATTAAAAAAACTAAATGAATTCTGTAGAGAGGGCAGCAACCGTGAGTCTAATCTCAAAAGTAACTTTTACCTTTCGCTCGTACTAATCAGTATGTATGACATTAGGTAAAGGTAGCCATCTATCTGCCGCCAGGAAAAATGCAGTTACGTGAGACCACATGCTACGAAAGCATGATTGGCTTTCAACCTTTTCATCTTATTTAAAAACAAAAAAAGATGTAAATCCCTCTAACTCTAACGAGACAGTAAATTATCACCACGTAAGTACCTTTTGTTTGGGGGTGGGTCTCACCCAATTCAGAATAATCTGCCTTAAACCAGAAGGTACCATTTTAGTAACTCTCAAAGGACCAACATTTATCTGCCAGACACATCACTTACTCTCTTGCACATCCAATTACCGTTGGCTTGGTTTTCTTTCTCTTTTGTTTTTGACATGACTTGACACCTTTGTGACAAAATGATTCTTTGTTGAGATTTTTCAGCTCCATATTTAATTATCCCATCAATACTAATAGACAATTTGAATCAACAACTAGCAGCTTAAACCCTTGGAGAATATTTCAGCACATCCAATGTTTGAAGACTCTGTCAAGTCCTCCTTTGAGCTTGTCTCCTCTAATTACTAGAAATTTACTGCTGGTTTCACGGTACAATCAGGATGAGAGTTAGGACGTATTACACAGCAACTTCAGTTCATGGTCAGTAGTCATGGCAACACCGGAAGATAAATCTTAAAATAAAAACTAATCTCCAAGGGCAAGAGTTTGTAGCTTGCTGCCAGATGTTTGCTGTTTCATTTTTGGAAATAAATATGCTATTTGAGTTTGAAAAGGCTTAAGAATCTATTTTAATGGCATGGTATTTTTTTAAAATTGAGAGTGAAAACTGCATCATGTTTTCTAAATATCACTATATGCTAGATCGCATTTATAGCTCTTAGATATCTTAAATTTTTCCCATTTGAGAATTATCTAAAGATTTTTTGTATTTTAATTGTATAGATATGTATTGACCACTCACTATGTGCCAGGTATCTTGCTTAATATTGAAAATTCTGAGGTAATTTTCTTTTGTGGATTATGAATGTGGAAGAGGGGCAGTTCTATTTATACAGATTTAAGAAGCATTGATATTTGCCATATTTGTGACATGAATCCTCTAACATTTATCTGCCAGACATAAGACTAGGTTTAACCAAGAAGCATAACGAAGAAACAAAATCATTATTTTTTCTCTATGATATACATAGAATAAGAAGAAGTTGGGACACAATTTCATTTTTAAGTTACAGAGACTGAAATAATCCTTGTTTTATTCTATTAACTTCCATTATCCTCATGCATTGGTACCTTTGTCCTGCAGTGTGTGTGTGTGTGTGTGTGTGTGTGTGTGTGTAGACACCACTGTGCCACACTTACTCAACCATATTGAGGATTGGAAGGATAGAAAGGGATACGTACTTCTACAAGCACAGTGGAAACTAGCTGCTCCGGCTGTTCTCTCTCTAGCCTCTATGTCGAGGATCACAGTCTCTATATTAAGATCAAAACAAACCTATGGAATTGTTGAAAAATCCAAACAACTCATTCTACCTCCTCTCCAAGTCTCAAGTCTTGATAAGCATTCCTATTTGGAAGTGTGGTCAAATTCTCAAATCAACAAGCCTATTATTCTTTTAATTGATTTGACTATCAAAATAAGTTTCTCTTCTTGACCCTCTGTTTCCTAATAATCCTATTAGTCTCTCATTAGAAAATGAATTTCACCTCCTTTCTCACCTCATATTTACAAGCAGACACATTCATCTTCATGCTCATCCTTTCCTTTACATGTTCAGAACCATTTCTATAATGTTAGACCCCATAAGTCTAGTCCTATGTGATGGATTTTCTAGTGGACCTTCTAGTCTCTAGGCTGTGATTCTTCTATTCAAACTGTATACTTCTCTCAGATTATTTGTTCTTCCTTAGAAAACATCTTGACAGAGTAATGGGGAGACTGAGTGTATGAAACATAAAGATTTCTCCCTCACTTCCCTGACCAGAATATGTGTAGGGTCTCTGTTTGGGAAAGATGGTGTCTGAAAAATGAAAGAAAAGCTCTGGGTGTGGCTTATGCTATAGGATAAGCTGATGGAAGAAGGGAGCAAGAGTAATTGAAAGAGAAGCTACGTGTCCATTCTCTAGGCAGGATAAGAATAAAGAGGGTGAAAGTGACAAGCAGTGTCACTCCACATGCAAATCACACAGAGGAAAGGAGGAGACAGTTTTCCACCAAGGGACCCCGGATGTTTCATGAGGAGTCAAGGAGATCATCAGAAGATTGCAACTTCGGGTCTGTAACAGAAACTAAGAGAACTAGAGATGAGGGCATTGGCCTGAACAAAGCCTCCCAGAGCACCCTGAGAGCAGCAGGGCTCTTTGGGGCCTCTCCTCACACTATTGTGTGAGCGGGAAAATATGAGCACATTCGCTAAGGGCCATATGCAGTTTTATCTCCAGGACTTCCATAATTAATGCCTCAGGCCGTGGGTCTTAGGTTCCTGAATAAGAAATGGTGGGAATCATATATGAAAGAAAACCAGGGTAGGGGTCAGCAAATGGAAGACTCTTAGAAAGCATTGTTTTTAAATATATGGAAGAAGGAAAAAAGCACTCTATCAAGCGATCTAAAAAGTTATCAAGAAATGGGGCATCAGACTGATATTTATAATGAAGAAGTTCCCAAACAGAGGACAAAATTATACAATAATAATAATATGAGATTGAAGACAAATATAACTGAGGTAGTTACATAATTTCATGTCAACTTGAAGTGCAGGGTGGAGTCTAGCCTACCAATCAGGTCACAACCTGATGGTGCCTCCTTGTGGGCATGACCCCCTCATAAGGAGGGTTCTGGGAACCTCCCCACCCCAAAGGCTTTTACCTTCCTGTTAGTGTGGTTGAGACCTGCCACAGTCCTGTGAGACTTCCACTGCCACTGGATCCACAAGACTTTTCACCCACTGACCTGGGACCTTCCTGTACTCTACATCATTGCACATGGCTGCGTGAGTCTGAAGAGGGACATATAAACTAGTTTCAGAATTATGGATTTGGATGGGACTGGCTAGGATGTTTTCCTGATATGTAATTACTTTTTGATATCAAGCTCTTTCTCACACATTTGTGAGTGTCACTGGATTTTTTTCTCTAGTCTAACTGTCCTAGCACAATAATCTATCATAAATTTTGACTAATTAACATAATTGAATATTTGTCCATTTAAAATGCATATCTATAAGTAGCTTCATCCTCATCTTCATCGGAGCTCATATTCACATATGCTTAAGAGTTTATAAGGTAGAAAGACCAGGCTTTCTACTCCCATAAAAAATTGCACTCTTGGAAACCCACACAGATAGTTCTATGAGTCTATAGGATCGCTGTGAGTTGAAATGGACTCAATGATAATGAGTTAATTTTTTTAAGAGTTGATAAAGTACTTTCTAGTAAAATTAGAAATTTTTCAATATTTTCTACAATTTATAAATGAGACAGTGAACCTTGAATGATTCTGAAAAACCTTTAAAGTAGCCAGGCCTTACCCAGAATTAGGCAGGGATCGCCAGGACTAGCCTCAAGAACTATTGGTAACTCTTCAGGTCAACAAAGAAACTCAATTTCCCAAAGAATGATGGTGTACCTATCTTCTCAGGATCATCATAGCTGGCATTTTCTAACTCAGTATTTTAGAAAAAATGTATTTTGTTTTGGAAAAGGCAAACACGCAGTTAGTGGTATCTGGGAATAAAGATTCCCTTTCTCTTTGAACCTTGGCACTTTCTTCTGTCAGAATTTGTGCTTTATTCTATTAGAGCCCCAAATCTCTTTCTCCTGGGAGGAATTCAAAGAGTAAGACTTTCTTTAATGCAAACACTTCAAGTCCCAACCTTTTCGGACCCACCCCTAAAGTGCTGATGTCCTTTTCCATGCACTCTTATGTTTCAAATATAAGTCAACATATAAAGCAATATATTCCACTTGTTTGTGCCACAAATCTCTTTCCAAAACAAAATAAAAGTTACCATCCAAGGGAACATCACTGAGAGCCCCCTTTAAAGTTTGCCATTCAGAGAGACCCAGGCAACTTAGGGCGTTTAGGTAGTTATGTGGTCACACCCTAAGCCCATGAACATTTCAAAGGCTTGCCATCAAATTTTATTCATTGCGTGAAATTTTCTTTTGCCTTAATGGAGTGTGCATATCGTAGAGAGTAACATTCTATCAAGTGAAATGTTGATTCCGGTGCATACTGCAAGTAGTGGGATAAAACTTTCAATGAGACGTAAGAGACACAGCAAAATGTGCAGTTAGTTCCAACAGAGACTCGAGGGATTTCTGAAACATATAGGGAAGGACAGGCCAAGTAAGAAATAATCAGATTTAATATAACACAATGCTGAAGGATGAACCCTGGGATTAGTGCCATAATTGTGTATGCTTTTATAGGCACTGGAAGACACTGTGGCTCTGTAATAACTATTTTATGGTCATTACTGCTGACTTTTCCTATACTGTTATGAGTGCTGTATTCCTGCTTGGGCACTATTGGAATTCAAGTATTGAAGTGTGTGTTGTGTACATGCACACACACAGTTTGTTTTGGGAGTGTGAGGATGTTGAGAGGGCACTGGGACACTGGACTCTTCGCAATTCTAGAACCAAGGCAGCATGTAGTATTTCATTTATAAGGCCAACGTTACTGGCTTAAAGAAGTGAATGAGCTTTGAAATATTTCTCCAATGACATTAGGCTACTGCTCTAATTCATTGATGGACTCTCATGTTATTGACCGTGATTTTAATGCTATGGCTTTTGTATCAGGGCTTCCTGTTACAAACGGCTTATTATGCCCTGATTTCCATTTTCCACTCTTCTTTACCTAGTCCATTTTCCATCTCCCCAGTTAAAATGTTGGTCTTCCTGCATTTTAGTTGGTAGTATGATTGTCCAAGATAGAAACTGCATTTCCCAACCTTTCTTGCAGTGTGGTCTGGCTATTTGAAAAAAGGTAAGTCAGTGGGTTATAACTTGTGATATATGCAACTGCCATCTATGGTGATGTCACACTTCCTGTTTCCTGCTGGTAAAGGAATTGCAATTCCTAAAGAATCCATAAAGTCCTGTGTTGGAATTGACCTATCTGCTGCACTGGCCTTGGGCTACTGATTCCTGAAGTGTTCGATGAAAGGTAAATAATCTCCTATTTAAATGGACACCAGCTTTTGTCTTTACCCTACTAATATAAGGGGACTTCAAAAAGGTTGTGGGGGGAAAAATCTCTTATTATCTTTTAATTCAAATTTTACAGAAACTTTTTGAAACTCCTTCATATAAGGATGCAGAATCCGTGATCATGAGACTGAACAAGTTGAGTCCATTTAGATAAGTATCAGATATTTGATATTGACCTCCTTCACTTTCTGTTCTAAACAACACATAACAGGATTATAGACACATGACTGAAAGAGAGCCAATGAGATAACCTAATTCACCAAGTAGAATTTCTAAAGAGAGAAGTAACTTTTATGAGGACACATATCTCCAGCTAAAACGACTGATTATTTGTTAAAAATAACTCTCGGAATTTGAATAGGCTTCTGAGCCCCCGGTGGAGTCACAGACCCTGTGGGAATGTCCAGGTTTTGAATCTCCAGCCACAAAAGAATCTCTGGGATGAAGGAAGAAGAGGTTCCTGGTTTGGGGATTATTGCATCATGGGAGGCAGAACTCTCTGAACAAAGTTGGAGCAGATCCAGTGAAATTAAAGACAGAACATCTCTGCTTCTGACTGCCCTAAAGACTAAAAAAATGATCAACACTCAGAAATCAGTGACACTCAGCGATGTAGTTCTAAAGTTCACCAGGGAGGAGTGGCAACTGCTAGACCCTCTTCAGAAGACCCTCTATCAGGATGTGATGTTGGAGACCAACAGTCACCTGGTTTCTGTTGGTTATCAAGTTAGCAAACCTGATGCATTCTCTTGGTTGGAACGAGGAGAACCACCAGGATTCATGTTAGAAAAAAGCTGTGGTGGAATATGTTCCGAAATCTGGGAAATTGATGATCATTCGCTTGATTACTCACAAAAAGAAAGAAGACTGGAGAGAATGGAACAGTGCTATGATTGTGATGTGTTGGAAATTGTTCATCAACACAAAAATAATTTTCTTATTATGGAAAATCATGGGACATTTGACCTACATGAAAAAGCTATGAAATCAATTTTAATCGTACCAAGAGTCAACCAGAGCAGAAGTAATAAAGAAGTCTATTGTGCTTAATGGAGAAATGGATCCCAATACTTCTAATCCTGGACCAAAACAAACATGCAGGTCATATGAAGCTGGTTTCAAACTTACAGTTGTGT
>NW_022103896.1:49000979-49019630 GCF_000313985.2 Echinops telfairi | reverse complement strand
GGAGACAAAACTATTTTACTCAAAACCACAGGAAATGAAAAGAACAAGTTCACAGTCGTTTTGTCATGTTTGGCTAATGGAACGAAGCTGCAACCTGTCATTATTTTTAAAAGAAAAACCTTGCCTAAAAATGTCAAATTTCCACCACGAATTACAGTGCGTGCACATATTAGCTGTATGGATGAAGACGGAACAAAAAAATGGCTGGAAAAAAATTGGAACGGATGACCAGGAGGAGCCTTAAAGAAAAAATCATCCATGCTATTTTGGGATATGTTCAGAGCCCACACATCTGATGACATAAAAAAATACACAGTCTTCTCAAGTTACTTTGGCTGTTATTCCAGGTGGGCTTACATCTGTATTGCAGCCCTTAAATGTGTGTTCAAATAAACCTTTCAAAGACTGTGTGTGAAAGACATGGCATGAATGGATATCATCTGGTCAAGCCCTACTGACAAAAGTTGGAAATCTGAGGAAGCCCGACATAGAATTGATTGCAAAGTGGGTTCGTGATGCCTAGGAAGAGATTCCAGAAGACATGGTGCAACGTGCCTTCAAGAACTGTGGCACCAGGAATGCTGTGGATGGCAGTGACGACAGCGCTTTGTATGAGAACGACAGCAGTGATGGGGATGACTGTGCACTCAGTGATGAGGACAATGTCTATGCTGAGAACTGCACACCAGCTTAAGTTGAAGCTCCGTTTGGACAGACAGATGATGAACAGGAATGCAGTTTTGAAGGATGTTAATTCTTGTGTTTTAGCTTGGCTTCTCATTGAGCTAGGGTTTTTGTACTTTTAAAGTTCTTGTTGATACCATATTGTTTTTGTTGACCCTCTTCTTCACTTACAGAGCTAGTTTAGTGTTTTTCTTTGAAATAAATATTCAAAAACATTTAACCTACTGATGTAGGATAATTTTATTGATATATTTTTATTTTGAAATTTACCAGTAGCTGCTGCATTTCCCACCCTGGGCTTATACACAAGTCAATAAGTTTTCCCAGGGTTTTGTGGTAAAATTAGGTGCTTCGGCTTATATTCGGGTTGGCTTATATCAAGTATACACAGCATTTAAGTTTGAAAAATGCCTTCTGTGACTCCTCATGTGTCAGTTAACACCAGTGGAATCCTAAAAAAAATACTGGGGTTCTTGTGGGACAGCCTATCTACAGAAAGGAATCAAGTGGCAGCATAGGATTTGTACAGCACAGAAGCCATATCAATGTGAATGGTGCAGCCCTTATGAATCCAGTGACTATGGTTGTGCCTCCCGGTTCCAATTACATTTTGTTTTATGTTCCACAAAGCCCATAGAACAAATTGATATGTTAATGGAACAAAAGAGTTGAGAAAAATAGCCACCTCATTGTATGGCAACAAAGTTTATCCTGTGGGAAATCATGAATACAGAGGTTAGGAAATCCTAATTGATATAGATGAATCTGATTTTAACCCAAATGGATTGCTCTGTTGTATCAATGAGTGAAAATATGAGTTCATGTCATAGACAAAATAAGTAATGTAAATTTTAAAATAAAAATGGGTAATTGTTAAAAAAAACAAAAACAAAAAAACCTCTCACTCCCACTGAGTCAATGCTGACTCATAGCGATGCTCTATGGGTTTCTGAGACTGTAACTGTGGATGGGAGTAGAAAGTTCCGTCTTTCTTCTATAGAACTGCTGGTGGTTTCCAACTTATGACCATGTGGATCACAGCCCTACGCATAATCATGCTATAAAACAAAACTTAAATTACTTTTTAGGGAAAAAAATAATTCAAGACAGTCACTATGGCATGGATTATTCCCATCTAAGGGAGCACTGGTGGCATAGTGATTACTCATTGGTCTGAGATACACAGGGTCAACAGTTCAAAACCACCAGCTACTCCTCAGGAGAAAGACGGGGCTTTCTACTCCTATAAAGAGTTTTAGTTTTGCAAACTCACAGGTGCAGTTTTACCTTGTCCTGTAGGGTCCCTATGAGTCAGAATTGATTCTATGGCAGTGAATTTGGGGTTTATAAGTTTAGGTTTGAAGCTTCTAAGTTTGTTTGTGTAAGAAACGAATGACTCAAACTTTTAAACTACTCCCAGTTGGATACTAGAATCTGGACTGTAGCCTCACACTCTAAAACGATCAGACTCACTATAACCCACTGCTACTGAGTTGATCCCAACTCTTATGGGCCTTATATGACACAGTAGAACTGTTTCGTATGGCTTCGGAGACTGTAAATCTGTCTGGGAGCATAGCCTCATCTTCCATCCACAAAGCAGCTAGTGTATTTGTACTGCTAGCCTTGTGACTAGCAGTATAATTCATAACCTATTCATAAAAACTAATAACCCATCAGTTATCCAATTATTTTTCTGTTTATAATTATAACTATATCAATATATGCTGTACTTTGTACACACCTAAAATGTACATTCTGCACATGTTACTTGGAAAGATGATATTAAGGAAAAGCAAAATACTAGGTGCATTAACAATCTTATATAATATTCTTCAATGGTTTTTGACCACTGTCTCTTATTTTCTCTTTGTAGTGTTAGAAAGAGCCATTTATGATTCCATTCCATTAATAGCTAAAGTGTCACTAATCCTTGGATCTTGAAGTGTATACTGTGTTTCATTAAGTTCTCAAAACAGTGTGACCTTTTAGAAGCAGATCAAAGACCTGTCTTCTGAAGCACCTCTGGTTAAGGTGAGCTGCCGAACTTGAAGCTAGTCATTGAGTGCTAAACAGTGCCACACAAGGGCTTCTTTCTTATTAGTAAAGTTGTGGAAATTATAATGTTCACCTCAGCAGCTAAGATACAGCGATCCTTGGTCTTGCTCCATTTGTCTATTCTCTAGCCTAGAGGGTTTCTTTTAAGGCAGTGGTTCTCAACCTTTCTAATCCTGTGATCCTTTAGTACAGTTCCTCATGTTGTAGTGACCCCCAAGCATAAAATTATTTTCATTGCTACTTCATCACTATAATTTTGCTATTCTTAGGAATCATAATGTAAATATCTGATATGCAGGATGTGCTTTCATTGTTACAGATTGAACATAATTAAACATAATTAAAGCATAGTGATTAATCACAAAATAATATGTAATTATATATTGTGAAATGTTTATGTGTTTTCTGATGGTCTTAGGCAACCCCTGTGAAAGGGTCATTCGACCCCCAAAGGGGTCACGACCTACAGGTTGATAACCACTGTCCTAAGGAATGAATAAGATTCTCTCTCTTCTTAAATGCCCCACTGGCTTTTTATTTCATGCAGAATCATAGACAAACTCCTAAAAATAGTCTCAAAGGCCCTAAAGGAAGGAACACTCACATATTTACTCACTGTCATTCAGTCAATTCTGACCCTTGGTGAGCAGATGAGGGCAGGGTAGAGCTCCCTCAGGGTAGAGCTTCTTTGGGCTCCCAGGGCTGGAAACCTGGACTGGAGCAGAAAGCCTGGTCTTCCTCCCTCAGGGAGGTGTGTGGGTTTAGACTATTCAGCATGCATTCACCATCCCAATGTCAAACCTGCTATGACATCAGACTGCCTGCAGAAATAGACCTTCTCCCCCTTCTGCCTCATCTCCTACCACGCCCCTGCCTGCCAGGTCATTTCTGCTATATTCCACACATCATGAAAAGCTTTTCTTCAAAGCCTTTTCATTTGCTACACACACACACACACACACATACACACACACACACAGCTCTTTTTCCTTGAAAGATACTCACCTAGGGTCTTTGGATATTTTCTCTAATGCAAATGTCACAAAGAACTTTTCCATTATTAACTCTTATTGCCACTTGACATCACATATCCATTGTCTTTTTATTTCATTTCCCCCGCCTTAAATCTTTGGAAGACTCCTCCTTGTATGTTTGTTTTAATAATGCTTGTGTCTCTATACTCCACACTTTAACAGGCCTCCCCCAACTTGAAAACAAGTTCCAGTAAAGACAAAATGTTAATTGTGTTACTGTCCAGCCCTTAGAGGAGTATCTGCAATATAGCAACCAATTCACTGCTGTCTAATCCAAGTCTGCTCTTGTAAAGAATTACAGTCTCAAACATCCCACAGGGGCAGTTCTACTGTATCCTATAGAGTGGCCATGAGCCAGCATTGGCTTGATGGCCATAAGTGAGAGTTGGTAGAACAGAGTAGAACTGCTCCCATAAGGCACCCAAGGCTGTAAGCCTTTATGGAGATTCATCATCTTTCTTCCATGAAGTAGCTGATGAGTTGGACAACTGATCTTTGGGCTGTAGCACTCGTCTGCAGGATAGTAAGCACAGTATACACACTTGTTGAATGAATTGTGCATATAAAGTACTTAGGGCACACGGTTTCAAAGGGCAGCCCATGAAGATAAAATATGATAATGAAGTGTTCAAAAATTTGGAGATAGCAAACCAAAAAGGAAGAATAAGCAAGAATAGGATTCCTCTAGCCGAAACATCCAAATTTAAAAAAAAAAGTAATTTGCAAGTATTACAGGATTCAATTATCAAAATAACGTCTGGCACAGAAGCGTAAAAGAAGATGAAAGGTATAGAAGTGTCACTGTACCAAAAAGAATGTGCATTGAAGGAAGAAGATCAAGCTTCACTGGAGGTATTGGCAAAACCAAGACCATATAGATGACAGCATACTCATTGAGATGTTTCAGCAAAGAGACGCAATGAGGAAATCACTCACTTATTTATGCCAACAAATTTGGAAGATTGCTACCTGTCCAACCAACTGGAAGAAATTCAAATGTGTGCTCATTTCAAAGGAAACTGATCCAACAGAATGTGAAAATTATTGAACAGGGTTGCTAATGTCACACACAAGTAAAATCGTGCTGAAAATAATTTGAAATTGGTTGCAGCAGTAAATCAACAGGGACCTACCAATATTTCAGAATCATAAGAGTAGGTGGAATTTGGGTTACCATTGTTGATGTCAGATGGATCTTGGCTGAAAGAAGAAAATACAGAAAATGTTTACTTGTGTTTTATTAACTGTACAGAGGAATTTTGAATGGAAATTGTGAAGAACAAGAATTGCAGGACATAATTGTGCTCATGTGGAACCTGAATACAGACATAGAGGCAATCTTTTGAATTGGACAAAGGAGCACTACATAGTTTAAAAACGGCAATGGTGCACATCAGGGTTCATCCCTTCCCTGTGTTTAGCCAGTCTTTGTAAGGAGCAGACTCATGGGTGGGTCATAGGAAAGCCTTGGGGTGTGATGCACAAGGCCATCAGTTTGGAAACAGCCTCTCTGGGAGAAAGACAGGGCTTTCTACCCCCAGGAAGAGGGACCGTCTCAGAAACTCCCAGGGGCACTGCTACCTTGTCCTCCAGGGTCACTGAGTTGGTATCAATTCAGTGGCAGTAAGATTGGTTTTTGTACACTGAGCAAATCATCTGTGAAACTCGATTATGTGAAGAAGAAAGCAGTGTTGGAATTGGAGGAAGACTCATTAGTAATTTGCAGCATCCACTGACACAACCTTGCTGAAAACACAAAGGACTTGAAGTACTTATCGATGAAGACTACACAGCTTCAGTATGGATACTTCAACTAAGGAAGACACAAATTCTCACAGCTGGACCAACATGTAACATCGTGATAAATGGAGATCGTATTTATCAGGTTATGAAGGGTTTTATGGGACTTAGATCCACAATCAATACCTATGAAAGCAGCAGCAAGAAATCAAATGGCATATTCGATTGGGCCAATCGGGTGTCAAAGACCTCTTTAAAATGTTGCAGAGCAAGAACTTGATGTGAGCCAGGGCGTTTTCAACCATCTCGGGTGTATGCAATGAGTAAGGAAGACTGAGGAAGAATCGATGCATTTGAATGATGGCATGAGTGACCAACATTGAATATACCATGGAATGTCAGAGGAACAAACACATGTTTCTTGGAAGACATGCAGCCAGAATATTTCTGAGAAGCCAGAGTGGCAAGACTTGCAAATGTAGGACATGTTATCGGAAGAGAATTGCCTTAGATAAGCACAGCAGGCTGGGTAACGTACACAAAAGGAGCCTCCGTGAGATAGACCGCCACAGCAGCTGCATGAGGGACTCGCGTGGTAAGAATTGTGGGATGGTTCCAGAGCAGACAGTGCTGTGCCCTTTGGGGTAGTGGTAGAGCGCCTAGCAACTGCAGCATTACATAGTATTTACCACACACGTAAGGAACATTGCATTTCATTAGACAAGAAGAAGAAGAAAGCAAACTGTACTTAGGACTTAGAAAATGGAAAGGCTCATGAGATGGTAGATATAATTATTTGTTTATTTTATAATAGCAGCTGCTTGCTTTCCTGGGCTTTTTCTCCCAACACTATACAAAGAATTTCACAGGAGTTTTAAATTATTTGTCCGGTATTCAAACTTCTACTTATTAACTTAGTAGAAAACATACCAAAGAATTGCGTTTTAGGATGACTTCCTAATTTTATTTCTACACAGGGAAAAGCACATTAAAAAAATTCAAGGTGCTATTCTGTCCATGAGATCATGTAAGTATGTAAAATATTTTCATGTTCTGATTAAGAGCTACAACCACAACTCAACATTCCATATAACTTTTCTGATACATGGAAATGTTATACAAAATTTTAGTTACTGAAAACTGCCACTAAAAATAAGGTATGTGATTTTCAGAAAAAAACATTAATTAGTGTCTTTATGAATTCATGGAAGTCACTTTTTTTTAGTATAATCCACTATAATGTTGGATATAAGGTACTCAGATGAAAGTGAATGGAGAAAAATAAGAGGGGGGAGAAAAAGAGAAGATACTGAATGAGTCATTGGTTGAATAAATGAATCTCATCTCTGGATTTTTAAATGGGAGAAATACCCCCCTCCCCGTCCCACACACACACCAAAAAGGATAATGTCTGGAAACATTTTGGGTTGTCAGAGGGGGAGAGGGGGCTTTGTCACTTGCATTCTGAAACATAGAGGGCAGAAAAAACGAGAAGCAAATACCCTACAATGCAATGGACAGAGCAGCCCTCCCAACAAAAAGAACATCCAGCTCAAAATGGCCATCGTGGTCAGGGTGACAAGCCTACCCTTTATAGTCCTGATGGTGCAGTGGTTACGCACTGGGCTGAGATCAGAAAGGCCAGCAGTTGGAATCCACCAGCCCTTCCAAGGGAGACTGGGCTTTCTCCTCCCGGTTAACCGTGCCTGTCCCAGAAACTCACAGGGGCAGTTCTAGCCTGTCCTGTAAGGTCACTAGTGAGTCAGCTCTAAGGCAGTGCGTTTGGTTTTTGGTTTTATTAGATTTTCTAGTCTTGTAAATGTATCCGACATTTAGTTCATTTTCATGATTATGGTATAGTAGCTGACATGTTTTGTTTAGCCAGTGCCTTACCAGTTGTTAAAAATTGTTAGTTTCTATCCTGGTTATGTAGGTTGGATCAAAGTCACTCAATAATTTAGTGGCGAAAAGGAGATCTATGCCTCAGTGTAACAGGCAGTGCTTTGCATACCTTCATGCAACGTGTGGGAAGCTCAGTGGGATTTGTCGTGTGTCCGTGTTTGTGGCAAGATACCAGCTTGCCTTTGGTCTCATATGAAGGAGAAAAGGTATCTTAGCAAAGATGCGAATGCTTTTTGTGCTGGCTTGTCCTCTGGTGCTCGGCTCTCTGGCTGTGTGCTGCACAGGAGCAGACTGGAAGCAAAGGAGGGCTCTTCACCTCCTGGAGCCTCAGCAAAGTCAAAAGCAGGGCTGTTGCCAGAGCTTCCCGGCTACTCTCTCCTAAGTGGCATTTTTGCTGTAATTATGCAAAGTAAATTTCAATGCTGCTGTGTGTATTTTTTTTATGATTTTGACAAGGAAATAGGGTTTTATATTTTGGTGTCTTGTCATTTACCAGGTAACTCCTAAGCATAGAAATATGTTTCATACAAATTAAGAGGTGAATGGAAACCCTCTTGCTGATTAGACCATTAACTCTGTTAATAAATTTTGGGTTCCATCAGCAGCTGTTCATTGGGTTTGTGTGAAAATACCAATCTTGCCATTTTCTAAGTGGCAAATTCTCCCCTAACTGAAAACAAAAACTCAGCACCCAATTCATCTTTGCTTTTTGCTCAAAGCACTTGGAAATGTGCTGTGAGTGGGTTCCTGGCCCAAAAGGCTGTCACTGTTAATGGAAAATACTAAAACATTGTGAAGAGAGAGTGACAGGAGGAGATTGGGAATAGAAGAAATTCGGGAGAAATTAGAGTGGAGCATCTGGTTTTAGCCATCTTTTAAACATTAATGCATTTGATTGATTTAGTTTATATTTCCCTCCTCTGGTGCCCGCAGTGGCAGTCCAACCATCAATTCCAGTCTGAGAAGCAAATTTAATGCTCAACAATATTCAGACCATCCAGGACCCCTGATAACTGTTTTAATTTCTTTTCTGTTTCCTCTGTTACTACCTATAGTGGCCCGATTATTGCTCAATTTCAACATCTTACTAATATTTCCCCAGAGTGTCCTTCGAATTAGCCAACTCTGCGACTCAGTCTGATTGTCAAAATCACCTGCTACACCTGTAAGATCAGCCCTTTAAATGGCACAGTCTTGCCTTTACCTGTTGTCCAATCCTGCTATGTATACGTAGAAGGCCCTGCATTAATGGGAACAGATTTTTCAGTCGCACATCTGTATGGCCTATGTAAAAGTGGCAACAATTCACTGTGAATTAAACCACCTCAGTTTGTTAGTACTTTGCGTGGCTTTAAAGAAGAGAAATTTATTATCTCGCAATTCAAGATGCTAGAAGCCTGAAACCAGGGTGTGGCTGGTGGTTTAGAACAGTTGATCTTACAATTAGCAGCCTAATTTGTAATCCACTATGCCACCAGGGATCCTCAAACAGAGAATTATATACTCCCCTACCAAACTCATAGCATATAGAAAGAAATGGGTGATTTGGGTAGTAAACCAAGTGTGTGTGTGTTTGCATGCCTAATACTCAATCGTAGTACCTAGCCATCACAGATATTAACAGTGCAGCCAGCATAATTCTTTCTGCGTTAACATCAGCACATACATTTAAAAGACAACCCAACTAATCTGCTGATTGGTTCAGGGGTCTGCCCTTTATCTAGTCCATTGAGTTTTCTTGGGGCGAATCTTCCCCAGATTACCTCAGACTCCTCCTTCCCTCTGTGGGTCCTTCAATTTGACAGAAGCTAACTGGAAAGTTAGCTTTCCAGTATTTTTTTTTAAGCTTCTGTTCCTGAATTTTGATGAAACATAAATTGGTAAAGCAATGTACGGTGATTTCTAACAGACGTTCAGTAAAAAATAATGTAAGCAGTGATGGGAATATTTAAATTGACGTTGTTTCCTTGGGATGATTGGGGCTTTTTGTTCATGTGACCCGTTACAAGGTGACGTCCTAAGAAACAATCCCATCAAATTTTCTGAAAATATTTTTTCTTATCTGGTAAGGTTTTTGCCTATTTGCAACATCATTTCAAATATTGTCAGTAAATTGTATTTCAATAGTTTCTTACAGTATCTTTCCAGCATTTCCCTATCTGGACACCTTTTAAACCTCCTTACAAGTATGCTCTGATTTGCCCCTTAATTAATTAGATACTTATTCAGTCACTTCCCAATTTGCTATACTGAAAATATGTGTTACCTGATCTCAGAAGCGATTCATTTCTTTCTCCTCCATATTAGTATTATCCGCAAGCGCAGAAAGATCAGTCTCATTTCCCGTTATTCTCTCTTTCTCTCCATTAACCCAAGTCATAATGTTTTTATTTTTTTAAATACTTTTATTAGGGGCTCTTACATCTCTTATCACAATCCGTACATTCATCCAGTGTGTCAAGCACATTTGCACATACGCCGCCATCATCATTTTCAAAGCATTCTCTTCCCACTTGAGCCCCATCTATGTCATAGAATAAAAGTGACCATGGCAGCACACAGTCGCAACCAGGAGGTGGCAGTAATTCTCACTGTTTGAGTGCCAATCTTCCAGTTTATATATGCCCTTTCTATTTCATGAGCTCATCACTTGACAATTTTTTAATGTACTTCTGACCACCTGCAGATTCCCACATTTCCCCTCTCTCCTTGTCACTAGAGGTAACGAAGGGAGAGGCCACTCATGCCCATTCACGAGGTGTGTGCCTGCTGACCAGCCTGTTGGCAGCTCTTCATAGGGCCTTGCCAGAATTTTCAAGTATTTTTGTCCTTTATGTAGTTCCACTTTTTCCAGTCCTGTAAAAAATAATTTTGAGTCTTACTTTATTGTGTACCTGTGTCTTTTTCCACAATAGAATTTTAAGCAAGTCTCAGTTATTTCTCATCCCTGAAGTTTTTCTAATGTTTTCTACACTTATTGAAACATTTTTACCTTTTGTCACTCACATCAATTTTGAGTATGTTCTGACACAAACACACAGATGACAAGTGTATCTTCTATCTCTAGCTTGCTCAATTGGTACTTTCTAGAACCTACTAGCAGCCACCTAGCTAACAAAGGAAAGGTTTGGGGAGTTACGGAAACCCTCATGTGATCACCACACCAAAGCAAGCACCTTGTTCTCCTCTCTCTGCCTGTCAGTGACTGAGGAATTAGCGTGTCAAATATTTGTCTAAAGAAATGAAGAAATACCCCTTATGTGAGAGTATGGCTTTATTGACGGAGTGCCAATATCTTGAAATCCTGCTTTTCAAATATTTCCTGAGATGGCCAAGTTCCCTTTGCTGAGGAACCGTCGATCACACCCTAGCATCCACACCCCACAGCAAACAGGTCAGGTGTTTGGGGACTCACAGACTTTCTGCGAGAACCACTGATTTTGCTCAAGTTATAAATGGGTCCCTTAACCCACCTTAGGAATCCCAGGGCTCTACAGAAAACATTTTGAAAGCCATTATACTAGAGTAATTCCTACAAACTCTAAAGTGAATTTAAATTATACAACTACCTGAAATATGGGGAAAGTGATAAAACGCCTCAAATGGTTTCGGTTTTGAGCTATAGTAAGGTCCAGATAAGCTCTTAATTTCCTACCCAGCAAGCATTGCACAAGCCCTCACATTTTTATATCACTCAGACCATGTTCTCTATAAAGAATAGGCACTCTCAAGTGTCATTTTCTGCTTGAGATACGTGCCCATAGAGCGTAAGTGATCTGCTCAGTATAAACCCAGACATTTCACTTCCTCCAGCTTATTAGTTGTTAAAGCTGGCTGCACAGAAGTAATACCTAGTGGGCTCTTAAAACATCTATAGATCCAGGTCCCTCTGCTGAATAATCCTGTCCATCTCAGGATTGAAACTGAATAGCCCTGTATGTAGTACCCATCTGTCTTAGCTATCGAGTACTGCTGTAACAGAAATACAAGTGAGTTGCTTGAACAAACAAATGTATTTTCTCACAATTTAGCAGGCTGAAAGTGAAGAATCAGAGAGCTGGCTCAAGGGGAGGACTTCCTGTCTGTGTGCACTCTAGGGGAAGGTGCTTACTTCCTTTTAGCTTCTGTTCCATGACCCTTTGGTGATGTTCGTATAATTTGGTGTCTCTCTTCCCCCATTTTCTCAATGCCTAATCGACTCTTTTTGTCTCCCCAAAGTGATTGGCTTAAAAGATGTCCTGGCCTCTTAACAGCAAATGCATTTCCAAATGGAATTGAAGACATGGGTTAGGCTACTTTGGGGGAGAAAGAGAGGAGTCCTAATGCTGAAGAAGGACACCATAGCTGGTAAAGTAGGTGGGAGGCAGAAAGGAGTAAGGCCCTCAATGAGATGGATTGCCACAGTGACTACAATAGTTCCCATCAGAGTCAAATCTGTGAGGGTCGCGCCGGACCAGACAGTGGGTCCTTGGCTGTTCTTTCTGTTGCTGGAGGTCCCAACAGACTTGAGGACACCTAGCAACAGCCAGGTAAGCCTGGTCTCATTTATGATTTTGACTTTGTTCCACATTTTTCTCTTGAAGACTTTGCTTTTTGTAGGCCTACCTTTTCTTTAAAAGCTCTAAAATTATAAAAGAATATTAGGGATGTGGAAGACAGTAAGAGGGTCCATTTCCCTAGTAGTCCTTTCATGACCAGGGGGGCATCTTTTGCCTCTCTTGTGTCTTGGGATACTGCTGTTTCACTTATAATGTGTGTGTGTATCTTCTCGGGACAAGTCATATAACTTCTTATACCTAAAGAATCATTCAGTGGTACCAAATCACACTGTGAAGAGGGTTTTTGAATTGGGAAAAGAAGCCCATCCTGGAGGTGTAAATGTGTAATTTTTTTTCTTTTCTAGTTTTTGCACAGTGAAATCAGCCTTGTGAGTATGTACATAGCACCTTATGTGTCCTTTGGAGGTTGGATTTGGAAGACGATATCATGGAAACACAGGGGATTGCCCCACCAGCAAAAGATGAGACTTTCTGCTCCTATAAAAATGAATGGCCACGAGGACTTGAAGAGTCAGTTCTATTCTGCCCTGTCGGGTCACAATAAATCTGAACCGACCCAATGGCAATGACAGAGTGAATGAACTTACTTGCAGGCACCGTACCATATCTTTAAGAAAATTGAGCACACTTTGTTGGCTTGTTTCCCAGCCATTCCCTCCCCAACGGACCCCAAGGTGTTTCGATGCATGTGCTATGCTAATTTTAGTTGACAATACCATGTAACAGCTGGAGCACCTATCTCAATTATTCAGTATGCATTGCATCACTGAAAAACTTTATATCAAGCAAATCTAACACACTTGAGATCATTCAGTCATGAAAGGATTACACACTTGCTCTCAATAAGAATCTCACTGTGGGTTGGAAATTCAAGACTAAGACTCTCCTCTCTTGTGGAATGCCAAATTATACCCAGCTCTGACAGGTGGGAAGGCTTTTACCTGCCAAGCACTCTAGAAGGTGAACCAGACCGTGCAGCGGTAAGAAGGAGGAGCCTGGAACAATAGTGAGGGGCAGCTATTTCTCTGTCTCTGCGTCCCTGTCTCTCTTTCATGTTGCTTCTCAAAGCATATTAATGCCTTTTAGATCTAACGCGGAACTTTATTTAAAAGAAATATGTGACCAAAGTTTGTTCAGCTAAAACAAAGTGAAATACAAATTCAGAAGAACTTGCGAGCACCCAGTTTGCAGAAGCCTAGTGATGATGGTGCAAGCCCCAAACCCATCTGCAGGCCCCACGTGGATTAAACCCTCTGACCAACGGCAAGCGACGCGAGTACGTGGATTGAATCCTCTGACCAACGGCAAGCGACGTGAGTACGTGGATTAAACCCTCTAACCAACGGCAGGCGACGCAAGGAGCTTGCTATTTCACAGTCAATGGTGGGAAATGTAGTTAGACAAATATGTAATACCTAACCCTTTGATTTCCTTTCTGTCACATTTTAAAGTTGTTTCCGGTTTGAATATTCAATGCTTTCTTTTTGAATGAGGTTTTTCTATAGTCTGTGTAGGCAATTAAAAAAATCATTTTACTGGTGGCTCATACAACTCTTTTTTTAATCATTTTATTGGGGGTGCATACAACTCTTATCACAACCCATCCATCCATCCATTGTGTCAAGCACATTTGTATATTTGTTGCCATCATCATTGTCAAAGCATTTGCTTTCTACTTGAGCCTTTGGTATCAGCTCCTCATTTTTTCCCCTCTCCCCGCTCCCCCCTCCCTCATGAACCCTTGATAATTTATAAATTATTAGTATTTTGTCATACCTTACACTGTCTGACATTTCCCTTCACCCACTTTTCTGTTGTCCATCCCCCAGGGAGGAGGTTATATGTAGATCCTTGTAATCAGTTCCCCCTTTCCACCCCACCTTCCCTCCACCCTCCTGGTATGGATACTCTCAATATTGGTACTGAGGGGTTTATCTGTCCTGGATTCCCTGTATTTCCAGATCTTATCTGTACATGTGTATATACTCTGGTATACCCAGATTCATAAGGTAGAACTGGGGTCATGATAGTGGCAGGGAGGAAGCATTCAAGAAATAGAGGAAAGTTGTATATTTCATCATTGCTAAACTGCACCCTGACTGGCTCATCTCCTTCCCGTAATGCTTCTATAAGGGACTGTCCCACTGCCTACAGATGGGCCTTGGGTCTCCACTCAGCACTCCCCAACATTCACAATGATATGATATTTTGTTCTGGGTCTTTGATGCCTGATACCTGGACCTATTGACACTTCATGATCACACAGGCTGGTGTGCTTCTTCTATATGGGCTCTGTTGCTTCTCAGCTAGATAGCCAGTTGTTTATCTTTAAACCTTTAAGACCCCAGATGCTATATCTTTTGATAGCCAGACACCATCAGCTTTCGTCACATTTGCTTATGCACCCGCTTTGTCTTCAGCAATCATGTCAGGAAGGTGAGCATCATGGAATGCCAGTTTAATAGAACAAAGTGTTCTTGCATTGAGGGAGTACTTGAGTAGCGGCCCAATGTCCATCTGTTATCTTAATACTACACCTATAAATATATGCACATAGAGGTATAAATACATTTACATATGTATATGCCTGTATTTAGACCTCTATAAATGCCCTTTGCCTCCTAGTTCTTTCCTCTATTTCCTTTTACTTTCCTCTTGTCCCACTATCATGTTCAGCCTTCATTTGGGCTTCAGTAATTCTTCTTGGTTATATTGCACTTGATCAAGCCCCCCGGGCCTTCTACACCCTACTCACCATTGATTTTGGATCACTTGTTCCCTTATCCTTGGGTTTGTTAACACCCACTTCCTTTCCCCCACCGCCCCCTCTCCCATGTCCCCCAGGAATTGTCATACTCGTTGTTTTCTCCTCCAGATTGTTTATCCCACCTATCTTATCTGGAGAGACCTGCAAAGATAATAATATGCACAAGAAACAAGACAGAGCAAAACAAAGCAAAACAACAACAACAACAACAACAAACCAAGTACAAAAAAAAAGAAGAAAAGCCTGTAAATAGTTCAAGGTCTGTTTGTTGCCTTTTTAGGAGTGTTTTCTGGTCGAGTCTGATGGGGTGTCATGCCCTGGCCCCAAAGTCTATTTTTGGTATTCCCTGGGGACTTCATTGCTGTGTTCCCCTTCCGTTCTGTTGCACACCCTTAGTGTTTTGCCTCAGTGCAGTGGGGTCAGATCGGGTGCAATTCCCACACTATGTCTCCAGTGTTGTTCCCTGTAGGGCTATGGGTCAGTGAGGGATTTCGTGTCTCATACTGGGGCCAGGCCCTATGGTCCTCTCTGCATTGTCTGCTCTGAGCAGGGATATTGTCCTCAAGGCTTGGTGGACCAGGATGTGCTCCACTCTCTCTTCCTCTCCCTTCATTTGCTCCAGTGGGCATCAGACATGTCCCTCTCCCTGAGCTGTAGCTTCAGTGTCATCCTCTGAAGTGAACTCTTCTTGGGGGTGGAGTGCGGGGTGGACTGTCCTCGTAGTTGGGATTGGGGGCGGCTCCTCCGACCTCTCTACTGGTTCCCTGCTTCATGCTGGTATGTTGCATTCACATCTTGGAGCTCTGGGTTGAAGTCTGGTCCCTTTTTCCCTGTGGAGATGTAAACAGCACCCTCCCCTGGGGTGGGTTAGTGCCCTGTTCCCCCTCTTCTGTGTAGTCATTTTTGTTGATATTTTTTGCTCGTTTGTTTGCTTCCTGTTTGTTTTTGTGTGGTTTTCTATCCATGAAGCCCAGGATGGATAGATCTTAGAGACGATAGCGGCTCGATAACCACCCAGGAGCGTGGCAGGAGAGGACTGCAGGACTGAAACGAACTAAAATGAGCACACGGAGGCGATGTTCTGAAATCGATTGGGGTGATAATTGCACAAATCTTCTTAATGTAATTGAACGATTAAATTGTATGATAGGTGAAGAGTGTAAAAAAATGGCTGTTCTGACAGTAATATTTTGAAGGAAGAATCAGCTACCATATTCGGAAATGCAATTGACAGAAACCTTAAAGTAGCACTTTTTCTTGACATGTCTTCATTTAAGACAATCATATCATCTCCTTTCTAAATAACATTTGACAGTTTACAGTGAGCCTTTGTATTTTCTGCTTCAATTTTAGGCACTGAAGAATGATGCCTTTTAGGCTGACGTGTTTTAAGAGATTTCCATGGGAAAGGGTGCAGAGCCTCTAAAGGAAGAGAAGCAATTAGATCTGAGAGGGGAGAGGTAGGACAAGACAGTGCCACTACTGGATGGTTTGAAAGATTGGGCAAAAGGAAGAGAGAGGGAGTGTAAAGATTTGAGGGGCAGGTGCCATGCAAGAAAGGAACACAGGAGAGAAGAGTTTAAGTTTCACATTGTGCCATAAATTGATTCTGCCTTCAGGCTTCTGAAGGACCTTAGTAAATATCAGTACTGCTTTTCAAATTATTTTCCCATTCAAATGTTAGATTGATGTGTTTTTAAATACATTGCCAGAAACAATCACAATGATCTAGGTTGATATGCGAAACACTTATTACTTAGAAATATTACTTAACTAAGACCATCAGTATGACAACTGGACATTTGTAACAATTTTAGCCACTTTCAAAGCATGCCTTTTACTGTATGTTCTAAACTAGAGTTTTTAAGAGTGTGACCTATAGCCAAAGCTTGTTATAAAAAGCCATTTGGCAAGCCCCAAAACGTTACTACTAGATCCAAAACCCTGGGCATGATCGCAGTTAGAACAAATCTTATTATATGATCTTGAGGAACACATTAATTGGTCCACTATAGAAACAACGTTGATAGCAAATAAAAGTGAAGATCTAAAATTTCTTAAAGGCTTCACTAAATATATGTGCACGACCTTGAGAGAACATTGCAGGAATCGTAGTACTTTGACGCTTTCTTCCTCTTCTTGTCCTTGCTCCTACATAGCCTGGACCTTGCACACCAGTCCACTAAAGAACCACTGGCTTGTGCTTTGAAACGAATCACAATGGGAGGCCCTGGACAAAATGGGAGAAAATGTGGGACAAAATTATATATACAGTGAACCCTCGCCACTTCGCGCTTCGACTTCCGTGGCTTCACTCTATCGCGGTTTTTGCGTAGCAGCGCATGCTCTGTCATTACTGCCACTGATTGGCTCATACTGTACACGCTTGATGCCATAAATAATATAATAAATAATAAATGATCATTGTAACGTCCAAAATGTTTTACTGTATTTTCCCTTTTTCGTTTAATAAATTGGGTAATACGAGTGTAATGGTGACTAAAGGGTGTTTTTTCATGTCCTCTATGCTCTAACTACGAAAATATTTGATTTACCAATAAGGAATCCTACTTCGCGGAATTTCATTTATCACGGTAGGGTCTAGAACCGATTAACCATGATAAACGAGGGTTCACTGTATTTTTAAAAGTCCAACTTACAGTTATGATGGAGACTGATGGAACCTGAGAGTGAGGATCTTGGATACCCTTTAAACCTGGAACAGAACGCACTCCCTGACCCATCTTTCAGTCAAGTCATTGTCCTGTAAAGTGTACAGGGGCTTTACTTTCTCTGGGGCAAAAGATGAGACTTTTTGCTCCCATAAAGAGTTAACAGTCTTGGAAACCCACAAGGGAAGTTCGACTCGATCCTACAGAGCTGCTATAACTTGGAATTGACTGGATGGCTGTGAGTTTGGGTTTGGGGTTTGGTTTCACGACCCTGGTTTCACAGTGTTTTCGGCTGTGTTGAATGCCTTTATCATTGGACTATATTTGGGTAAATAAAAGGATAAACAAAATATTAAGGGTTTTTTGGTGTAACTTCTTTAATCATGTCCCCACCACCACCTGATAAAAGGACTGTGTCTTTTACCCTTTGTTCCAGATAGTCTCAGAAAATTGAACAGAATTTTGAACTAGTTTTGTCAATATGAAGATCTATCAAATATTAATGTGTTGAGGCAATTTCCTTGCCATTCTGGGAACAATATAGGCCAGATCTATCTGTCAAGGTTAATTATAGTTTAAAAATGTGTTTATAGTATTCCTGGGAGAAGAGCTTGTAAACTTGGGTGATTTATCTAGAATTAGCATTATAATTCCTCATTATATTAACGATTACTCTATTTTTATACAAGTAATGTATGGTTTTGCCAACTGCATCCTACCATCAAGATATTTTCATAAGTGTGCTACCCTAATTATATTTTATATGATTTTGTAAAATAAAAGAAGGTTGGGGGTGGGTGGTGTTAATCTAGGCTCATCTTAACACCACCCACCCCCAGCCTTCCAGATTCATATACCTGGACTCTTATAAACTTCGTTTCCTCTGTCTTGTCTCTCCTTGTGCTGCTTATCAAAATTCTATTTCTCAAGAAATATAATAAAGCTTATTAAAAATAACACAATTCAAAATGGACAAAATATTTGAGTAAACATTTAGCCAGAGAAAATATACAGAATTGTAATGAACAGAAGAAAAGGTGCTCATCAGTGAAATACAAATTAAAACCACCATCTGATACTACTTCTCAGCTATTGCAATGGTTGACATAAGCACACCTATTAAAATGACAGGCTCCCTGACAGAAGAACCTCTCAGGACCAGGGGTGACAGTGGCGATACCAGGAGGGAAAGGGGATGTAGTAAGGGGGAATGGATCACAGGGAGCCACATATAA
>NW_022103896.1:48999266-49000527 GCF_000313985.2 Echinops telfairi | reverse complement strand
ATGAGATCTCGATGACTCAAAATAACAAACTCAACCAGAATATCACGACATCATCAGAATGTTCATAAATTGCAGATGAACATGCTGGAGGACATGGCCATTTGAAGAAATGTTTGTCAGTTGCTTAAAACATGGTACAAAAATGTAACACATGACTTGGCATTTTCATCCCTAGCTATTTACCAAGAGAAATGAAAATACTTGTCAGTACAAAGACTCATACACGAGTGTTCCAAACAGCATTATTTGTAGTAGCAAAAAGTCATGGCGCAATCCAATGGTCAATCAGTTGCTGAGTGGACAGGCAAAACTGTTTTATTTTTGTCATTCAGTACATTTCAGCTATTTATAAGGAACAAAATCCTGACACACACTGCAACATCAATTAACCCCAAAACATAGTATGTGAAGAAAATCAGACAAAAAAGATCATACATTTATTTATGAAATCTATTTATATGAAATCTTCAGGAAAGATCAATCTATAAAGATAAGTTGGAGTCTGGGAGTGAGAAAGTGAAGTGATTCCAATTGGGCATAACAAATATGGTGTTGCTCCTAAAGGTCAACAAACAGTCCTTGAACAAACGACAAACTTTTCTTTCTTGTTGTTGTGTTTTGTTTTTGTCATTGGATTGTTGTTGTTTTTTTTCTTTTATTGCTTAGTTTTGCTCTGTCTTGTTTTTGTGCGTGTTATTATCTCTGCAGGTCTGTCTAAATAAGATAGGCTGGATGAACAATCTGGAGGAGAAACAACGGGACTGACAGTTCCCTGGGGGACGTGGGAGAGGGGGAGCTGGGGGAGGGGAAGGAAGTGGGTATTAACAAACCCAGGGACAAGGGAACAACAAGAGATCCAAATTGGTGGTGAGGAGGGTGTAGGAGGCCTGGTAGGATGTGACCAAGGGTAATGTAACACAAATGAAAGCTGAACATGATAGTGGGGCAAAAGGAAAGTAAAAGGAAATAGAGGAAAGAGCTAGGAGGCAAAGGGAATTTAGAGAGGTCTAAATAAAGTCATGTACATATGTAAATATATTTTTATATGAGGATATAGAAGTAAGTCTATGTGCATATATGTATAGTATTAAGGTAGCAGATGGACAGTGGGCCTCCACTCAAGTACTCCCTCAATGCAAGAATACTTTGTTCTATTAAACTGGTATTCCATGATGCTCACCTTCCCGACATGATCACTGAAGACAAAGCAGGTGCATAAGCAAGTATGGTGAAGAAAGCTGATGGTGTCCAGTTATCAAAA
>NW_022103896.1:48989157-48997482 GCF_000313985.2 Echinops telfairi | reverse complement strand
GAAAATAAGTGGTCTCCCAGATACACTATCTCAGAGGTTCCTTCTTCAATATTCAATCAATAAATATCAACACTGGTTCCCCCAAAGGGCACTACAGACAGACAACATTCACAAACGCCTAGGAGAGCCTTCCAGGTGAAGACCAGATTCTGAAGGAGAAAACACTATTGGAAAGACATAGCCTGGTGGTGGGTAGCAAAGGGAAAATGATCAAGATAGAAAAGTGCCGGAGGTCTGAGACAACCACTCACACTAAATTTTATCAGTATTATGTCATGGGCCCGTATCATTTTGAGGGAAAATCCTCTATTTGAGGTCAGTCATATTCCCCATCATCTTTTCATCACCTGAAGGGTGGACATAGGCTAAGGATCTGGGCTCTATCCATGGAATTCTGCCTGATACCAGGACATTCATTTGGGCATTAAAAAAAGGGGGGGTATAGCAGTTGGGATGTCATCAGTGCAGGCCTTCCCTGGGGCAGGATGTTGGCGATTGTACCTGCTGAAGTTCACCCTGTGAGTCTGCTGATTTTCTGAGCTTTAAAATTTCAGTAGTTTTGAGAAGTACCCAAAAGAACTCCCATAAGGATGCTTGCTCCTCAGGATAAAGTTGGTTTCTGGTGCATACAAGCAAGAGGCTTAACTTATTTTGATGGGAAGGGAATGTGCTATGACATGTATCCCCTTTCATTGGAATCTCCTCCATGTACACAATCATCTGTTAGCCCAGTGGTCTCAACCTGTGGGTCACAGCCCCTTTGGGGGTCAAACGACCCTTTCACAGGGGTCGCTCGATTCAGAACAGTGCATTTATAGTGATGAAGTAGCAACGAAAATAATTTTATGGTTGGGGGTCATCACAACATGAGGAACTATATGAAAGAGTCACGGCATTAGGAAGGTTGAGAACCACTGTGTTAGAGTAATTTTCTTTCTAATTATGCAACTTCCTACTATTGCATTCACTGTGCACATAATTAAGAGAAAGTGTTATAGAACCAGTGTTAGCATGCTTTCCCTTAAAATCAATGGTCTCAAAAACCAACATAGATGCTTAACCTAGCTTTAAGATCAATGACCCTACAGTAGGAGAATCTATATAATATGAAAACTATAGAGATCCACTAACTTTAGTGTACAATGCAAGTTTTAAGATGTATACTTCTTTTCTAAATTAAACTAAAATGCAATCATATTTTATGTTTCATGAATCCTACTTTTAATGGCTGATATTTGTGGAGCATCGAATGCTTGATATTTTCTGAAAATGGTATGTGTTGGCAAATTACACAATTGCTCCAGAGAAATAAAGTTGAGACAAAATGCTTGCTCTGCCCTTGTCCTGTTCTTCTCAATGCGTATGTGTGTGTGCGCCACACACACACATAATTTTGGTAACAGTTCTATTACTAGAAGCATTTTAAATTGAACTCTTCTTGTTCTTGTGTTTTAGTCAAATATAGACAAATAATAAGGATCATCTTAAGTGAAATAAAGATATATGTTAAGATATATTTTTCTCTGACATCGTTTCAAAGCTCTGTAAACACAGCATCACAAGACTATCAGAAGGAAGTGGAAGCAGTAATTGTGTTCATCTGACTACGTTCTTTCAGGGCACAAATCCTCTTTCCCTGAGGTGAAGGTCAGTATTTACTGAATAAAACAAACTTTTATTTTTTTTAAATACGTTTGACTTCCAGATCTTTGTGGATATGTACCCTACTTGTCAGCAACAGCTTTATGCAAAAAAAAAATGTTATACCTCTTTTAGATAAATGTTTCTCAAAATAGGTGCCCAACACAGTGATGACCCAATATTCAGGTATGGCAAATAAGAGTTAAAATACTGAAATTTGCAAATGAGTCCTTTGGAAATTAATTATAGTGACTTTAAGGCTAGCCCACTATTACTTTTACTGTGATTCATATGCTATGTTATACAGATTTCCCATTCCTTCCTATAAGAGAAAAAAATAGAGTTATAGTCAATAGACTAGGAATCACCTAGAAAATTGTCATAAATTCAAGAGACTGTTTGGGACACATGAATCTGCTCATCAGATGCTGCAGTAGATATGAACAACACCTACACCATACCAGTGCTTCTCAACCAAGAGGGAGTTTGTCTCCCTCCATCAAACAGAGTGGAGCCCTTATCTATCTGACCACTTCTGGCTTCCCTGTTGCCAAGAAGCAGGTGCCAGATGTGCCTCCATGCGCCATTCTTCTTTACCTACTCTGACTCCAATCATTCCTCCTGTGGCACACTACTTCTAGATTGGTTTTGATAATTCATTACAATGGCCACTTAGAACTCACAGACAATACTCACAGTTATGGAGTTGTTTAGGGAAACGGATATGTTACCAGTCAGGATCAGTAAACAGTAAGGTTACAGCCACTGGTCCACAGCGACACCAGTCCTCTGCTAGCAGACAAGTCTCCCTTCACTCCTCAGCCTCTCAGTCAGGTGACCCCTTGGCCTCTGCCTCCATGGACCAGGAAGGCAGCCCAACTATTACTCCATTTCACAGTTCCATAGAATTGGGTCAGATGAGGAGAAGGTACCCCGTAGTTTCATCACCGCCCCTCTGAGTCTCCATATCAGAGTCTCTGGTGCATCTTGTCTCAGCTTCCACCACTTCAGGCAGAGATCAGGAGCACGCTCTTCTCGTGGTCCTTGACTTTCTCTGCTGCTGTTTCAAAGATAGTGCATCCTTATAGCAGAGGGATGGAGTGGGGAGTAGGTGGTGGAAGATAGAACAATGAGGGTGGGTAGTGGGTTAGGAAGGTGGTAATAAAACTGACCAATCCCCTCTATTAGTGTTTAACATACAATTTGCATAGTCCCACTCACTTGCTTGTTTGGTGGGAGTTACAAATTAATGGATAGAAGAGCTATATTAAGAAATTTGACTCCAACACACTCTCAAAGAGTATTTGACTATGTCCAGAGACATATTTTATGGCCAATGGCAAGGATTTCTACCCCCATAAAGGGTTACAGTCTCAGTAACCCACCGGGGTAGCTCTACCCCACCCAATAAGGTCTATAAGTTTGTTATGAGTTAAAATTGACTCAATGGCAGTGAGCCTGGTTTTGTTATGTTGTTGTTTGGGATAATGCCACTGGGATGCTACTAACATCTCATGAGTAAAATCCAGCGATGCTGCAGCATCCAACAATTAAAAGCATAGTCCTCCCCAACCCGCAAACAAGGGCATCTGGCCCCAAATATCAACGTTTATGAGAAATCCAGCTTTTAACTACAGCTTCATAGATTGTCCAATTTATTTCATTTTGGACATAACTCATAGTTTCTGATACTGAAGACTTCATAGGGGATAGGCTAGTAATTGGGTAAGCTGTAGTAGAGGCAGAGTCTCAGGCAAAAACATTTTTGTTTGTTTTGTTAAGGAGAAACAAAATTCTCCAAACAGTTCTCTATTTTTATTTAAAACCAAACTTTAATGGCACCTTCAAGATATTCAATTTTTTATGTATGTCTTGGGGCTCTGGAGACACTGTTGGGGAAGTGTTGTGTGCTAGCCTACCGGCCACTGCATGGGAGAAAGAGGAGGCTATATGCTCTCAAAAGCATGTCTAGCCTCAGAAGGGCATCCCGGGTGACTGAGTGGGAATTAGCTCAATGGCAGGGGGTTTGAGGTAGATGTCTAAAAACATGCTAACATGGTTTGCTTTGGATATTGGAAACTAAATGGAGATATCTACAATTTTATTTTATTAACACTTTCCTGTGTCTCTGAATAATTAATGGCAGGGGGCATATAATTTGTAATAAAATAGATGTGCTAATGACTATGTTTAAATAGTAGGAAACTAAAAATAGCACAAGTATTTATATATATGATTTTTAGTCAAATAACATTACTTAAAAATAAGATCACAAACATGCGATTTGGTAAAAATGTGCATTGGCTGCTCATCATTTGTTCACTCCTTCACTCAAAGGTGTGGAAGTGACGGATATTGTTCCTGACTTCAAGTTGCTATGGTCCAGCACAGGAGACAGACAACACAGCAGCAATGAAAACATTGTAGGCTAACCCAAGTGAAAGTACCGCAGGAGACTTTCTTTTAAACATTTTATCAGGGGCTCTGACAGTTCTTATAACAATCCAATCATCAATTGTATCAAGCATGTTTGTACATATGTTGCCATCATTATTTTGTAAGCATTTACTTTCTATTTGAGCCCTTGTTATCAGCTGAGACTTCTTGATAAAAGTGTCTTAATCTGAGTCTTTAGATATAAATAGATATTACTTAGGTAAAAATCAATAGAAGAAATCAATCTGAAGACAAAAGATATTATGTTTTGGAATCAAAGGGCATTCATGTTAACGGGTACCAAGGAGTAGAGAACGCCTTCAGATTTTAAAAACGAAGAGAGACTGGAGACATTTACATATCAAGTACTGTGAGCAAATAATCTGAGAAGCTGACTGTATGAGATGAGAAGAACCAGGCATCGGGATTGGAGGAAGACTCGTCGACAGGCTATGATATGCAGGTGACACAAGCTTGCTTGAAGCACTTTCAGATGAAAATCAAAGATATCAGACTTCAGTATGCTTTGCAACTCTATATAAAAAACAAAATTCTGACAATTGGACAAATATATGTCATGATGAACAGAAAAGATTGGCACCTGGGCTTCATTTTGCTTGGATCCACAATTAATGCTCATGGAAGCAGCAGTCAGAAATCAAATGGTGTATTGCATTGGGCAAATCTGCTGCACAAGAGCTCATTAAAATGTTGAAGAGCAAAAATGTCACTTGGAGTTCTAAGATGTGCCTGACGCAAGCCATAGTCTTCTCAATCACTTCCTATGCATGTAAACATTGGGCAATGAACAAGGAAGACCAAATAAGAATGAATGCACTTGAACTATCCTGTTGATGAAGCATATCCAAAGTACCGTGGACTGCTGGAAGAACAAGTAGACCTGTCTGGGAGGAAATACAGTCAGACTGATCCTTAGACTGGAGGATGATGGGACTTGAGACCTGTCTCACATGCTTTAGATATGTTTAAGGAGGGAATCGTCCTAGAAAAGGACAGCATGCTGGATAACGTAGAGGGTCAGTGAAAAAGAGGAAGCCCCTCAACAAGATGGATTGACAGTGGCTGTAACAATGGGCCCAAAGCTAACAATTGTGAGGATGATGAGGACAACGTTGTGCTCCGTTCTGTTGTGCATCTGGTCGCTAGGAGTTGGAATGGACTGGTCAGCAGCAAACACAGCAACCACAGTGAATTCAGGAGAATAACGCTACAAAGAGGGTGGTAGGGGTTCCATAGCAGAAAGCCCACCTTCCACTGGGGACATCTGGATTCCCACACAATGCCCCTCGTGCACAGCTCTGTGTTGTGCACTAAGTCCCCCAACAAGCACAACCGGCTGTACATGAAGGCACGGCCCTTCCCTGACGGTCTGGCCGAGGACATCGACAAGGGTGAGGTGTCCGCGCGCCAGGAGCTCAAGCAGCGCGCTCGATACCTGGCCGAGAAGTACGAGTGGGATGTGGCCGAGGCCCGCAAGATCTGGTGCTTTGGGCCTGATGGTACTGGCCCCAACGTCCTGACCGACATCACCAAGGGAGTGCAGTATCTCAATGAGATCAAGGACAGCGTGGTGGCCGGCTTCCAGTGGGCCACCAAGGAGGGTGCGCTGTGCGAGGAGAACACGAGGGGTGTGCGCTTTGACGTCCATGACGTGACCCTGCACGCCGATGCCATCCACCGTGGGGGCAGCCAGATCATCCCCACTGCCCGGCGCTGCCTCTACGCCAGTGTGCTGACAGCCCAGCCACACCTCATGGAGCCCATCTACCTTGTGGAGATCCAGTGTCCCGAGCAAGTGGTTGGGGGCATCTATGGCGTTCTGAACAGGAAGCGGGGCCACGTGTTCGAGGAGTCCCAGGTGGCTGGCACCCACATGTTTGTTGTGAAGGCCTACCTGCCAGTCAACGAGTCCTTCGGCTTCACAGCCGACCTGCGGTCCAACACTGGCGGCCAGGCCTTCCCGCAGTGCGTGTTCGACCACTGGCAGATCCCGCCCTTCGACAACACCAGCCGGTGGTGGCCGAGACGCGCAAGCGCAAAGGCCTAAAGGAGGGCATCCGGGCCCTGGACAACTTCCTGGACAAATTGTAGGTGGCACCAGTGGAACTTTGAGACTAAGTGGACTAGAAAGAAATGTCTGGTGATCTACTTCCAAAACATTCGCCTATAAAAATCCTGGGGATCACAATGATTTGATCTGCAACAGATCATGGTCATGGTACAGGAGCAGACTCCATTGTGCACGAGGTCACTTTGAGTCAGGCCTTGACTCAATGGCAACTAGCCACAATGGTACCAAAGGAAGAATACGTTGCTATGGAGAGACGTCAGTTGAGAGGTAGCAGAGGTTAGAAAGCAGTCCAAGTAAGGGAAGTCCATTGTCCTTGGGTAGGAAGCTCAGGAGTGGTTTTGGTGCAAATATAGTCACTAGGTCAGCGGTTCTCAACCTGTGGGTCTCGACTCCTTTGGGAGACAAACAACCCTTTGCCAGAGGTTGCCCAATTCATAACAGTAGCAAAATTACAGTTATGAAGTAGCAAAGAAAATAATTTTATGGTTGGTGGATCACCGCAACATGAGGACCTGTATGAAAGGGTCGCAGCATTAGGAAGATTGAGAACTCCTGCTCTAGATGGTTTGGGGTCAAGAAATAACAGTTAGCTATTGCCAGACGCTATTCAGTTTGTTTGTTTTTTGTTGTTGTTGTTTTTTCTAACCCTAACCCTAACCGCTATTCAGTTTGTTGATGAGAAAATACTAAGTGGGCTAGGTGCTGCAGGACTTTAAAGATAGGTAAGACAAAGTTTCTGTCTTTCGGCTCTCTAATAGGAGATAAAATATGTATATTCTAATGACTACTGTAAAAGTTAGGGAGAGGCAGTAACTGTAATAAGAGAATTAAAAGTCAAGTATTAGAGAGTTCAAGATGGAGATATTGTTTCAGGCAAAATGTTACTGCTTATTAGTTTATAATTCCCTAATAATAAAGGTAATTACACTTTTTAATAATCAAGTAGTTCACCTAACTGTTTGATTACCAGATAAATCAATCAATCCAAATTAGCCACCACAGTGAAAAGTAAAGGTAGTTCTCTGTCTTAGTTATCTAATTGCTAAAGCAGAAATATTATAATTGGATAGCTTTAACAAACAGAACTTTGTTATTTCACAATTTAGGGGACTACACCTCTGAATTCAGGACTCTGGCTTTAAGGGAAGGTTCTCTCTTACAATTGCCTCTAGAAGAAGCTCCCTGCCTTTTCTTGGCATCTGTGGTCTTGGAGTCCCTTAGAGAGCTCCATGGATCTTGTCATCTGTCTTCCCCCAAATTTAGGGAATTCACAGTGCAGGGACCTTGGGTCCAAAGAATATGCTGTACCTCTAGACCTTCTGTTTTGGAGGTACTGAGGCTCTTTGGAACTTTACTCATGTTTTTAATCCATTTTGTGTCTCTGAATGACTATTGCTATAGATTGTGTCCTGCTTCATTAATTGAACAGTCTCTAATCTTCCTTAATTAGTGTCATAGAGCTACGGAGTTATAACACATAGGAAAATTATATTTCATCACAAAATGGGGGATAATTACATAATACTAAGAATGACAGCTCAGCCAAGTTGACACATATTGACAGCAGACACAATTCAATCCATAAAAGCATTCAATGTCGTCTTCAAATAACAAAGATAATTGTACTGCTCAACTACTTATGATAATGCACTAAGTTATAGACTACAAATAATGCCTGCTCTTTTCGCTTCCTCCTTTTCACTCCAACTTCCTTCTCCTCTACCTCTCTCTCCTCTCTGGAAGTCTGTGAATGTCTGTGTCATTCCCTGGGCTGATCTGACTCTCATGAGAAGCTCCAGCTCTCTCACCATAAGAAACCTAACAAGCAATTTTGAAGTACCAAAAGGAAAAGGAAGGAGACAGAACAAAAAGTGATAAGCAGATATGAGGGGAAAGTTGTTAAAATGGAGTTTATAAGTGAGCAGATACTGATTAAACCATATCTTGCTTCTCCCAGGAGACAAGGGAAACTGATACATATGATTTTTTTTAAATATAAGTACCTGGAAGCAATCCTTTTGCTCATTAAAAAGGAGAATGCTTAATTGTTTTTTCTTCTTTAGATGATGGAGAAATTGGAGCAGGGTCAGAGAAGAATCTGTCAGCAGGTATTAATTAAGGTCCTAATGTGTGCCAGGCCTGGGGGTTAGCCATAA
>NW_022103896.1:48985675-48987773 GCF_000313985.2 Echinops telfairi | reverse complement strand
CTTACTGTACAGGAACCCTGGCGGTGTTGTGCTGTGATCCCCATGGTCGGCAGTTGGAAACCAACTACAGCTCCGCAGGAGAAAGACTGGACTTTCTACGCCCAGACAGACGGTCTCAGAAACCCACAGGGGGGCGCTGTGGGCCAGCATTGAGTCAATGGCAGGGAGTTTGAGTTCTTGTACAGTACCAACCTAATGAATTCTTGGCAATCAGGATCAACCACCCATACCGTTCCTGTGATCACCTTTTCTGCCTATTGATTCAGTTACACAAATAGCCCAGCATGGACTAATGAGAGTATCGGCTTCTAATGTAAAGGAATCAGAAATGAACTTGGAGTGGTTACACTTCTTTTCAGGCACTAAGACATCGCGGTGTTGCTGAGACCGAAAGCAGAAATTCTCTCAGTAGTTTGTGTGGTGTCATCGTGAGAGAAGCCACTTTCACCTCCACCCTGTGGTTTCTGGCCTCAGGAAATGAGTACCATATGTTGACTTCTGCTTTGAGGAAAAGAGCAAAGCCTGTGGGGCAAGTCAGCTTTGCGAAGGACTGATTTTCCCTGGTGATAGAACTGAGTTTGTAGTGAGCTGTCTGCCATTCTAGCAGACTAGTTGCTGGTTGAATCCAAAGATCTCAGAGAAGAAAGAAGGAACCCTGATGGTGCCATCTAGTAAAACATTGGACAGCTCCACTGCGAAGTCAGCCGTTCAAACCCACCAGCTGCTTTGTAAATAAAACATGAAGCTATTTGCTCCCCTAAAAGATATCCGTTGCATATAAGGCTACTATGAATCAGCACCAACTTGATGGTACCTAACAACAAAGCTTTACAGCTTCCTAAATCCTACATAGGGTTATGATGAGTTGCCCTTGACTTGACACCAGTAAGTTACACAACCACCGCATGTCCTAAGAGTGGAATATCCATTTCTCACTAGCCTCAGAGATGGAATATGTAGGTGGGAACCATATGCCCCGCAGGTCATGAAAGGGTTAGATTTTTCTTATTCGACCAAGGCCTCTATTTTAAGTAGAGGACTACTCAATAGAAGCTCTACAATTAATAAAGAAACGCTGCTTTTTACAACCATGACCTCTCAAAAAGGAACAATAGAATGAAGACCCCAACCTCTGGACCACTGGGAAAAAATGCCTGCCATGGAGAAAACAGAGCCAAAGTGACATCTTTGGATTTTAATATTTTAAAGAGGTATTTTGTAGTAGATTTTCCCAAAGCACTATATATTTTGTTTTTGTTTCAGTCCAATGAACTATGCTTTATTAGAAACTGGCATAAACAGAATGTTTTTGCACAGAATGAGTAATCTGTGTGTGTACACATATATGTGCAGATACGATATTTAAATATTTTGGGTATATACTAATAAATGTGTGTATATATATAAACCTGTAAGAGTCAGGCCACGATAGGACTATCTTGTCTGGGTTTTTTTTTAACCATTGTTTTAGGTCATAACCTAGACAACATGACATTCAGTAGTTCAGTCATATCAACCAGTGTTGTACAATCACTACCACAATCATTTTCAAAGCATTTTATTCCTTCTTGTACTCCTTGTAGTACAAGAGTACTCTGATAGTGGCTCTCCCTTAAGCTCCCTCTCCTTCCGTACTCCTCAGGTACCCCTTATTGTAGTTACCATCTCTATATATTCACCCCACCTGGGTTTCATATACTGGAACATAGAAAGATACAGATCAGAGAGCTGAGATCTCTATCAACAATAATAATATACCACAGAGATAAGTTGCAATTTGAAAAAGGAAACAAAAAAACAGAAGATATTTTTTTTTAAATCAAGTTTACAATGTATCAAGACATAGATCAAATCACAAGGTTTTAACTACTCAAGTCAACTTGATAATTTTATTCTACTATAATGGTTTCTCCAACACTCTTCTGATAATCGGGTTATTCCCATCCCTCACTTATGGTCAGAGGGGAATCACCAGAGGCTTACTCCATGTGTAGATCATGTGAAGGTATTTTGTACTTCCACTGTCATTCATAGCCTTCTGCAAACCAGAATTCCACAATTTAAGTTCTCATACCATTCCCTATATATATATATATAT
>NW_022103896.1:48983207-48985229 GCF_000313985.2 Echinops telfairi | reverse complement strand
AAAAGATATTTAAACGTGGTGCTGAGTGAGGCCTGTGAAAGAGACCCAGTGCATGGAGAGACGTGTCACTAACGCTAAAAACACATGTGGACACTGAAAGATGAGCACTAGTAGGGTTTGAGTATGTAGTCAGATTTCATTTAATTGAGAGTAGGCACAATTCCAGGAAACATATTATTAGACTAAGAAGAGCAAAGCTGATGGATCCAAGAAGCTGAGAACCTGATAAAACAAACCTTGCTGGATGAGAGAAATTGAGGCTGAGGGAGAGATGATGAGATGTTTTGACTTGTGCTCAAGTGGGGGCACCACTGAGCAAGAACTCTGGGGAATATGCTTTCTGCAAAATACCCTTTATACCTAATTTTGCCATAACTGTTCTCATTTTTCACTAGTCTTATTTAATATACAGGCAAAACTCAAACTTTATAGAGGAAAAATTCTTAAAAGCCACTTTATAAAGTCAATAAGAAAAATACTGAAACATTAAGGCACAGATGGACAAAGAACATGAACAGAGGGTTCTCACAAGAACAAATACCAATGCCTAACAAACATTTGAATATATGCTTGATCTAATTAAAAGTCAACTAAATGCAAATCAAGGTAGCAATGGAAATATTGTATTTTATCGGTAATGAAGGCTATAAGAGTAAAACCATGAACTGCTGGTGAGCATACAAATTAATTCAACATTGTTGGGAGAAATAGCAAAAATTATCAAGAGCTTTTTACATATTCATGATTTTAGCCTTCGTGATCCCATTGTTTTGAAAATATACAGAGGGAATAATCAGAAGTTTAGACATAAATGTTAAAGAGTCATGTATAGTAGCAAAAAGAAAATAGGAGTTACAACTCCCTAAATTGTTGTTAGATTCCATCATAGTTCTCATTTTACAAAAAATACTGAATAATCAGCCCATTTGTTGTCTGCCTTTTGATTATTGTCTCTTATGTAATTGTATTCCTTGCACAATTATTATATTATTCCTTGAAATATAAATTGGGTCTTAAAAATAATATAAGATAAATAAATAGAGTCTTAGCACATTTGCTCTTGTACATGATAGCTAGCATAGTGTGGCTATTACTAAGAAAATAGAAATCTGTGCTCAGTTGTTTAGACATCTGCCTGACTTCATGCAAATTCTGGGACCAAATGCTTCTTTGGGTTCCATTCAGGTTCAATTATCAGATGATTATATATGTACAACACTGCTCAAAAGTAATTTAATGATCTTATGATCTCTGTTTATATGATTCTCCACTCCTCTGTCTGTTGTTTGTTTGCTTGTTTCCTATGTTAGCTTGTCATTCTGTGGTGACTGCATGTTGCTGTGATACTGGTGGTTGTTCTACCAGTATTTTGAATGACCACCAAGGTCATCCACAGTGAACAGATTTCGGCAAAGCTGCAGGACTAAGAACAAACTAGAAAGAAGAAATATATGGTTCAGTTTAAGGTGGATTAACAGTGGAACATTTGTTGATATAGTTGTAGAAGATGAACTTTTCATAGTGGAAGGAACTAAAAATACAACCCGGAAAGATGAACTCCTCAAAATAGACTTGGCTTAAAGACATGAATGGAGCAAAGCTTTCAGAACCCTTATTTGCTGATGGGGCACAGCTCAAAATACAAAGAAACAGCTGCAAGTAGGCATTAGTGATTGGAATATGGGATATACAAAGTATGGAAAATTAAAAATTATCAAAAATTAAATGCAATGTATAAAGATATATGTCTGAAGGAAAGATGGCTGAAATAGATTGGTACTGCTCATTTTGAACCAAACCAATCAGACATTCACTATGCCCAGAATGACAGTCATGAGAAATGGCATCCCATTTATCACCTACATTTCAAGACTGATCTTCAAGTACAATGCTATATGTGTTAAATAATACCTAGATGCCTACAAGGAAGACCATTTAATACAATTATTATTCAAATATTTGTGCCAATGCCTAAAACCAGTAATGAAAATATGGAAAAATTTTACCAAATTATTTGATCTG
>NW_022103896.1:48962574-48983034 GCF_000313985.2 Echinops telfairi | reverse complement strand
ATCTGTGGGGACCACTGGTGGTGCAGCAGTGAAGTGGTGAGCTGTGATCATATAGCCAGGAGTTGGAAACCACCAGCAGCTCCTTGGGTGGGGGGGTGGGGGGGGGGGGGGGAAGAGGCTGGGCTTTCTGCTCCTATTAACAGTTACAGTCTTGGAAACCCACAGTGGGTTACTATGAGTCAGCAATGATTCAATGACAATGAGATAGAGTTATATATCCGTAGGAAGAGACAGTGGAGAAATTCAGTAATATCAACCAAAACAAGGTCAGAGTTTTTGTGGAAGAGAAAATCAACTGCTTATAGGCAAGTTCAGACTAAAATGGAAGAAAAATAGAACAAATCCATAAAAGCCAAAATACAACATTGAATATATTCTACCTGAATTTAGAGACTTTCTCAAGAACAGATTTATTGCACTCAACACGAGTGACCTAAGAGACCAAACTACCTGTGGGATAGCATCAAGAGCATCATATATGAAGAAAGCAAAAAGTCACAGAAAGGCTGGAAAGAAAAGATGAAACCAGAAGTTGGAAGAGATCCAGACACTTCCTATAGAATGTATATTAGTTAAGCAAATGGAATAAATGGGCAAAGAAGAGAACTGAGCAGGAAATCTCAAAGGCAGCCAGAAAAGACAAGGGAAGGGACTGTACTGAAATTTGGAGTTAGAAAGCCAAAAGGGTAGCAGATGCTCAATATTTCTAAAACTGAAATAACTGAAGAAAAACATTGAGCCTCAATGTGCAATCCTGATGTATTCTATGTGAAAAATATCGAATGATGCAGGAAGCATCAAAAGAAAATGGATGCATAGAATCACTGTACCAAAAATAATTAGTTGATATTCACATATTATAATAGGCAGCTCATAATTAAGAATCAAAAGTGTTGAAAGAAGCCCCAGATGCACTGAAAGCATTAGTGAAAACACAAAGCTCAAGGAATTGACAGTATACCAACTGGAATGTTCAATAAGCTGATGCAGCCCGGGGGCATTCAGTAAGCTATGCCAAGAAAGGAGAAGAAAGCTACTTGGCCAATGAACGGAAAGAGATCTATATTTATGCCCATTCCAAAGGAAGGTGACCCAAAAGAATGTGGACATTATCAAACAATATCCTTAATGTGTCATGCAAGTATATTTTGATAAACATAATTAAAATGTGATTGCAGCAGTACCTTGCAAGGGAGCTTCCAGCAATTCAAAAGCTGGATTCAGAAGCAGACATTGGGAGAGATCACTGCTGACATTAGATAGATTTGGTTGAAAGCACAGAATATCAGAAAATGTTTACTTGTGTTTCAGAGACCATGCAAGTGCATTCAGTTGTGTGGATCAAAACAAAGTGTGGATCGTATTATGAATAGTGGAGATTCCAGAATACTTCACCGTGGTCGCAGAACCTGTCTGCATGTCACGAGGCAGAACTTTGAGCAGATCGAGGTAATATTGCCCGGTCTGAAATCAGGACAGGAGCACCTCAGGCTTGTACCCATTCATCATCCTTTTCAATCTGTGTGCTGAGCATATAATCAGAGAAATTGGAGCTAAATGAAAAGGAACGTGACATCAGAATTGGAAGAAGTCCCATTAACACCCTGTGACATGCATATGACCCAACCTTGTTTGTTGAAAGCAAAGAGGACTTGAAGCACTTACTAATGGAGATCAAAATCTGCAACCTTCAATACGGATGATAACTCAACATAAAGAAAACAAAAGTCCTCGTCACTAAACCAGTAAAAACATCTTTTGATAAGGAGAAAATAGTTAAGTTGTCAAGGATATACTTTTATTTAGATGTACAATTAATACTCAACTTCTTGGAAACAGCAGTCAAGAAATCAATCGACAGATTATATTGGGAAAATCTGCTGCAAAATGCATCTTTAAAATGTCAAAGGGCAGAAGGGTAGGGAAAAGGAGGAAAGGGAAAAGGGCAGAAGGGGGATATGTGAACAGGATATTAAAGGAACTTAAATAGACGAGTTGAAACCAAATGTACACATGGTTTAATGTAAAACTGATTATCTGCTTTGTAAACTACTTACTTCACAATAAAAAATTAAAATAAATGAATAAAATATTAAAGAGCAAAGCTTAGAGTTTGCAGACTAAGATGGTGCCTTACCCAAGCCATGGTATTTCCAATCCTTCATCTGCATGTGAATGGTGGTCAATGAATGAGGAAGGTTGAATAGCAATCGATGCCTATGAATTATGATGCTGTCAAAAATAATATACTATGTTTACTCTAAAAACAAAAAACCTGGCTTGAAAGAAATATAGACATATTAGCCTTAGAATTAAGACTTGGTCTCACTTACTTTGGACATGTGATCAAGAAGGACCAGTCGCTGCAGGAGGACATTATACTTGGCATGGGGTCAGCAGAAGAAAAAAGGGAAGACCTCAATGCGATGGATTGACTGCAACAACAGGCTCAAGCATAAGAATGATTATGAGGATGCTTCATTCCGTGGTACGTGTTGAACTCACTTGACAGCCCCTCGCAAACAAATCTGTACAATTAACTGGTATTATTGGGTTTGTCATTCTCACCTTACATTATAATATAGTCCAAGTTCCCTAAAATTATCAGGCATCAGAATCACCTGGGTGTGTGTGTGCGTGTATCTTTTCAAATTAGATTACTGGGTCTCATCCTGGAGTTCCTGTTTGAGGAAGTCTAGGGTGGGATCTCTGAATTTGCATTTCTAACAAGTTTCAAGATGATGTTGATGCTTAGGTCTGAAGACCCCATTGGAAAGCCACTGTCTAAAGTGGTCATCTTTATTTTTATGATAAGCTTCAATAAAGCAGCAAAAAACAACTGTGTTTATGGTGATATTTTCTCTGGGGATTAGCATTGGGGTGTGTGGCAGAATTCTCATTGTCTCCTGTAGATAGTTTTGATACGGGACACTAATGACATAAGCGCCCACCCAAACAGAAACAAGTCAGAGGTCAGATACTGGAAATACAACATCGTTCTCTCGAATACCTGTTACCATGATCGCACTACGAGCAGGGAAGGCACATTTTCTCAGAGAAGCATTGGGATTATGTGCTCCTTCCTCACGGACGCATCAATGAGTGAACATACAGTTTTCAAATAAAACTCCCAGAGGAAATATCAGGGGATTATCTATAAAATATACCAATGTATTATCACATAAAAAGGACCGAAAGTACCTTAGCCAGTCTGCTTTTCAGCCTTCACGGCGGAATCAGAGCTCGTTCCTCTCAAGTTGGTTTTAATGACTTTTCAAAAGGTAGGAGAGGTCCTTGACCTCCACTTCTCCAGGAAAGAGGTGGAAATATCAGTTTTGATTATTCCATTTAGCATTTTAATTGAGCTGATTTGTTATTTTTTAATTGACTTAACTGTAAGTTTCACTGTAATTGTTTAGCATTGCATATTAAATTCCCATCATATACATTTGTAATGTAATGAATCACCTTTCCATGGCCTTTCTAGCTGTGGTCTTTGAATTCCTGCAATTACTGGATGAACTATGGAAATATGTGCTTATGACCCATTAAGGGGATTGGTCATCTTGCTATGAATACACAGAAGGTGCATAACCCCTTTGTGGGGATGTGGATGGTGGTCTGCCAGCTAATTGGTTCCTCCTCCCAGCAACATCATGGTCAACACAAAGAAATACTCTCCAGGCGTGCATCACCTTCAGATTGCCTATGTTTGTGCCTGTTGTTGACATCATCGTGTCAATCCATCTCATTAAGGATATTCTTCTTTATTGCTGGCCCTCTACTTTTCCACTAACGATGTCCTTCTGCAGTCCTTTCTGATGACGTGTTCAAAGGACAAGAGATGGAATTTCACCACTCTGGCTTCTAAAGAGCATTCTGACTATACTTCTTCCAAAACGTGTTCCTTTTTCTGGTAGCTCGTGGTATAGGAAATATTCTTGGCCAACACCATAATTCAAAAGGACCAATTCTTTGGTGATTTTTATTCATTGTTCAGGTTTTGTGTGCATCTGAGGCAATGGGTCGATGGTCAGATGCACCTAGTTCAAAGTCACATTTTTGCTTTTAAAAACATTCAGGGAGCACTTGCAGCAGATTTACTCACTGCAATGTGGCGGCTGACCTCTTACTGTTATTTGCACAGGCATGTGGTTCCGAGTAAAATTAGACTCTGGACAACATCTATCTCTTTTCTGTTTAATGTGATGCTACAAATTGGTCTATTTTGAAGATTTTTGTTTTATGTTGAATTATATTCCATATTGAAGGCTAGTGTCTTTGATCTGTATCAGTACGTTCTCCAAGTCCATTTTGTGTTCAGCACACAAAGTTGTATCATCTTCATCTTGCCAGTGTATGGAATCCTAACAAGAGGATTGCTAAATTTTGCCATCCTGCTGCGGGAAGGGGGCCAGGTCTCACTATTACCAAGAAAAGACAGACGTGAAGGATATCCTTTGGAGCTGAGGTCTCTGGGATGAGAACCTACTAGACCTAGGGAGAGAGGGAAACATGTAGCACTGGAGTTGGCCAGAGACAGCAAGAACCCTGGCAGAGAAGCAACGGCATCAGAACCGGGAGCCTGGAACAAGATTACAGAGTGAGCTTCTCAGTCCCCGAAACAAGGCCGTCACCGTGGGTGTCCTGACACAGAGCAAAGGAGCTTAGTGTCTTTGGGCAGAAGGCCTTCTGGTGGAACGGGGTCCCTCTGGGCACCTTTTTTTAACTGAGCTAGATGATCTGATTCACAGAGTGACAGAATTGAGCACCTTTGAACAAAGATGTCCTGTCAGGGTGGGGTCCTTCATGGAAATAATTGGTGGAGCTACAGAGCGTTGTAAGCAGCCATCTATTGCCCAGCGATGGGACATTTCCAGTCTAGAGGAAAGAAAATTAATGGCACGTGGAAACAATTAGTCCATTGGGACTAATGAACCAAGTAAACATCACACCATCAATCTTCATGACACTGAGACCAGAAAAACTACATAGACCACCTCTAAGTGCTTGGAATGGGATCACCTAAAAGGTCCTGGATAGAGTGGGAGAAAAAATGTGGGAAAAACTCAAAATCATAAAAAAGAATAAGGCTTAGGGGTCTGACAGAGATTGGTAAAATGTCCAAAGAGTAGCTCTTGAATGGAAACCTAGAACGGACTCATATGGATAGCTCCAATTCAGCCAAACAATTGACAGACTTATAAGGTGAACAATGATAGTGGAGAAGCAGGCATTCCTATGAATGACCAGCTATCTGACACCAGAAGGGCAGTATTTGCCCAGAAATAACCTATGACTTCAGGCCGGAATCGGAAAGAAGGTCAAATGGCAATGGTAAGCACAAGGAGAAAGTGGGAAGAGGGCTCCTACATTGTGAGGATTAAAATAAATGTCACAAAACAAATATATATGAATTGCTGGGTGGAAAACCAATGTGCTCTATAAACTTTTACCTGGATCACAATAAAAAGTTGACAAAAGAAGAAAGTAAGAAAGAAAAGAAAACTATGTAAGGGATGAAAGATGACAAGGAATTCACTGGGAAAAACCTTTGGAAGGTGATTGTGAACTGTATCCTACTGCTATAGAAGAAGCCTGCACTAGTTGGACAAACACGAACTCCGGAATGAGATCTGTTTGTTCTGAGGCAAGAGAACCTCCGCCGTCTATTTGAGTGTGCTTTTTATTGGCTTCGTGGGGGTGATTTTGATGATAGCAGACTGAACTTTGAATTCGTGTTCCCATTTATGGATGTTCTTTCTTTTAACAGGCATGAAATGGTGCTCCGTGGACCAGATGCTCTGGTCTCGCTCGCTGTATGAATCAAATAAACTAGGAGATAACCAAGACGGTTTTCATTTTGTTCCAAGTGAACAAGGTCTCAGCAAAGATTTATGAGCTGAAAGAGATAAAAAGTATTGTGTAAAACAAAAAAGAAGAGAGGAGATAAATGAGGAGCTGATACCAAGGGCTCAAGGAGAAAGCAAATGGTTTGAGAATGATGATGGTAACAAATGTACAAATATGCTTGACACAATGGATGTATGTATGGATTGTGATAAGAGTGTGCAAGCCCCCAATAAAATGATTTTTAAAAAGAAAAAAGAAAAAGAAAGCCTTTTACAATAGAGATAATTTTGGAGGGTATATAATGGCTCAGACACATGCATTTAATATAAACAACCTAAATATTTTTCTTTCTTCTACCAAGTGTTGTTCACCTGGAACTGTGAACTGTGATTTAGAGCTTTGGCATTACTCAAAAGAACAAAAAGGTAAAAATACAAAGTGGAAAATTCAGATCCCAAATTAACTCTGGTTTCTACCAATTCCTAGTCGAGTTGGTTTCCCTATTAATAGATATAAGTTTGTAAAGGGTTGACAAGGTTTGCTTTATGTTGAAATCAACTTTAATTTCCTAATATATTTTAAGATGAATATCATATTTAAAAGACAGCAAGTACCTTGCACATCAGGACCTTAAGAAATATGTACTGATTGACCAAAAAGATTGTCATATTTATGTTAGAAGATTCATAGAGGAAATAAACGCATGTGGATGAAAACTTTAGGGTCTTCCTAGATTGGTAACAAATTTTCTGTATATTATTTCACAAATCCACTAATGCTTTAGATCTTGATTTTTCCCTGTAGCATTTTTATTTTAAAAGTCCTGAGCTATTACTAACTGCTGAACATAAAGCTTTATTTCCCTGATTCCTAACACTTGAGGACTACCAACCCCAACCCTTAAATACCTGTGTGACATGACAAGAGAGTCCCATTCCCTTCTTATCACCTCTCCTCCTCAGTACCCACTCAGTCATAATATGAATTGATATCATTAATTCTTACTGAATTCAAAGAACTAATTGGGAGTCATAGTGATCTCAGTAAGAACCAAATTCAACTCCGCAGCTAGGCAAATGAGAATTACCCAAATAGAGTTTAAGAAGCACGATTGACACCGTTCAGAGGTTATCCCATTATCCAGGCATAACAGTCTTGGCAGGACAACCTAAGAGCAGTATGAAATCTGTAGTACGGTATTGCTGCGCTTAGGTGCTGCGGAGTTGGTTCTGACTGATAGCAACCCTAAGAAAAGCAGAGCAAGCACTTCCCACTCCTGTGCCGTCCTCACAATTGCTGCTATGTTTGAGTCCATTGTTGTAGCCACTGTGTCTTCCATGACTCTCTACTTTACCAAGCATCATGCCTTTCCCAGGCACTAATCTATCCTGATAACATATCCGAAGTACATGAGATGAAGTCTTACCGTTTTCACTCTGTGCTAGGCTGGGTTGACCAGAGAAACAAATCCAGAGACACTCGTATATGTGTGAGAGAGCTTTATATCAAAGAACAATTGTTTATTGAGAAAACATCCCAGCCCAGTCCAGATCAAGTCCAAAAGTCCAATACAGTGAACCCTCGTTTATCGCAGTTAATCGGTTCTAGACCCTACCGTGATAAATGAAATTCCGCGAAATAGGATTCCTTATTTGTAAATCAAATATTTTCGTAGTTAGACCATAGAGGACATGAAAAAACACCCTTTAGTCACCATTACACTCGTATTACCCAATTTATTAAACGAAAAAGGGAAAATGCAGTAAAACATTTTGGATGTTACAATTATCATTTATTATTTATTATATTATTTATGGCATCTAGTTTACAGTATTACATATTTCACATACAGTATTATTTTACATAGTTCTTACAAATACTGTAATCAATAGCCTATGAAATGACTTAAGGGATGTACTCTACAGGTGGGTCGCCGTCTTTTTCCTCTGAAGGAGCGGGTGTAGGCAGTGGGTGCTGTTACGCAAAAACCGCGATAGAGTGAAGCCGCGGAAGTCGAAGCGTGAAGTGGCGAGGGTTCCCTGTATTAGCCCATATGTCCAATACCAGTCCATTAATTCCTCTTCAGACTCACATTGCCACTGGCAGTGATACTGCATGCAGGAAGATCACAGACCAGTGGGTGAAAAGTTTTGTGGATCCAATGGCAGTGGAAGCACCACAGGGCTGTGTCCACAGGTCTCTGCAGCCAGGCTAGTCAACAGGAGGGTGAAAGCAGAGAGAGTGTGTGGCCTGCCTCCAGGGAGAAAGAGGAAGTTCCCAGAATCCTCTACACCCACAGGGGGGCATTATCAGGCTAGACTCCACCCCTACACTTATTTATCAAGTTGACATGAAATTATGGAACTACTGCAACTTCTAATGAGCATTCTATATTTCACGTACTTCATCCAAGACAGACTTGTTTGTTCTTCTTGCAGTCCATGGTCCTTTCATGTAGGTGAGATGCATATCACCAAGGGGTTTCTGGTGAAGGAGAAATGATAGAAGTGACATGAAGCAGAAGGCATTTACAGCGGGCAACATTGTCACATTGAGTAGCCAAAGTTGACCTGAAAGTTATAGGATATGAGTGTTGTAGAGGCTAAATGAGGGTTAGAAGAAAGGAAGCCTATACTTATATTAAATGTCTTTATGCTCGTATAATAAATTGTCCTTCTCCAGATATAAAAAAAATGTGTGCTTCTTTTGAGAAAATAAGTGCTCTTTCTCAGATTAGTTAATGATGCTTTGTGCATTTCTTAGTGCTTTTATTTCCAGGCAGTAATAAGGGGGAGGTCAGCTTGGGGGGATCACAATCAAGGATGTGAAACAAAATGTGTATGAATTGTTGAATGTAAAACTGAATTGCTCTATAAATCTTCACTCAATTTATAATAAAAAATTTTAAACATTAAAAAAGCAGAAACAAAAATAATCAAAGCTCAAAGTCTCCAGCCAAACCGCAATGGTGCAAACCCTGGCTTTGTCGCTGTTAGTGGTTTTCCTGTCCTCGAGAAGGTTTTTAAGTATTATGTGCCCCAATTTTCTCATCTGTAAGATAGCCATAATACCTATACCTTCTTCAGTGAATTCTTGTGAGGATTAGATGTGTATGTGAATTTCATAGAATGCTGTCTGTCATATAAGAAAGAATGCCTGGGGTCTTCAAGGCTTTTTATTTCTTTTTTCCAGCCAACCAACTGGAAAATCTAACGAGGCATGAAATAAGTCCATGTGGAAGAAGCACATAACCTGGGTGATCCAAAGATTGTAAATAATAAAATCCAAATCCGAAAGAAGGAGGGAATGGTACCAGAGGTTACTTGTGACCACTTGGTGTGCAGAAGGTTATGGATGACAGTGGAAGCCCAAAGTCCATCTGCAGGGTCCACACTTGGATCCCCTCTGATCATCCTTGAGGGATGTGAATAGCCCTGTTATCAGACAGAGAGCATTGGAAAGACTATTATGGCAGGTGTAGCTAGGTCAAAATGTAATGTCCTATCATTTGACCTCCTTGTTGACCCCTTTTAAAGATGTTTCCGTTTGGAGGGGGAAAAAAGGTGAAGGGAAGATACACATGGATTAAGCCTCTAGTGAATACCCTCTAACCATGGACCAGGGAAGCCAACGGCCTGATTGGCATTCAGAGGACATTGGAAAACAAATTGTTGCAGATGCATTTAAGGTTTGATTTCCTTAATGATTCATTTAAAATTGTCCTGCTTTGAGGTACTTTCTTTTTGAATGAGGTTTTTGTCTGTTTTACTTTATTGTGCTTGTGAGGTTTTTGTTTTTGTTTTACTGGGGGGAGTGTTTACTTTGTAATGTTTTCCTATATATGAGGTCCAGGATGGGAAAATCTGTGGAGAGAGTAGCTGGATTCATGGTTCTTTGGGGGTGTGGAAGGGGAGGCTGGAGTTTGTAAGGATAAATACAAGAATGAGGAAAATGTTCTACAAATGATTGAAGTGATGATTCTACAACTCTTCTTGATGTGATTAAACTATTATTGAATTGTATGATACGTGAATTATATCTCAATAAAAGTTTGAAAAATGAGTTTTTTAACTAAAATATTCTATTTCTGTTAATGGCCATTCTTGTTCATATAAATGGGGTCTACTATTTAAAATAAAAATCTGTAGATAAAAGCTGTGTGGCATACTTATGGGCTTTGCAAACTGGATCTTACTTTATATACACAGGAATGAATGAATCCAGGCATGTAAAATTTAGCCAATTACTGCCATTCAGTATTGTTAAGCCATCTAAGCAAGTCATGTAATTTTCATCAGTATCCTTTTAAGCACATTCAAGAATATACAGTGACAGGAGGAAATACCCATTGCTACAGTATACTAATTAAAGAGAAAAATTTCAGTTTGAATTCATCAACTGGTAAACTTTTTGAGATTAATTATTGATGAATTGCCCATCAGGTGCTCCTAAGACCACAGTGATGAGATCTTTCTTGAATAAATTTTAAAGTGCTTTATTTAAAGTATCTCTAAATTATGGATGGTACTGCAAATAAGATTTCAGAGTGATGTTTTATTTTTCTTAAATATATTCCATAAAAAAGTGATTAGTAGTAAGTTCGGTGGTACTATTTTCCTCCATATATTTATTTAAAAATAACATCAAACAGCTGTTAGATAGATAAGGAAAGGAAAATAAAGATTAGGAAATTTCTCAGTAAATCACTTGAGTTGGGGGACAGGTGAGATAAATTGATTAAAGAATCAAGTTCAATTCTCACTTTTCATATGTAGATAATACTCAATATTAATTGTTAGTCTATGTGTGTAAAACATTTATGGCCATGTATGTGTCATTATTTATTAGGTGCTATTTATCATCATTTCTGTAGTTCAATAAACAAGAATCCATTCTTTCTGTTTATTCTCTCTTTTTATTCTTCTTTTAAATTTCCTCAATTTTACTTTACCCATAAATTTTTAGAATAAATAGCCAGGCACATTTATTTACATAAAAGTGTGCCCAATTTTACTTCAAATGGAAATCTATTAAAGAAAGCAAATCTAACAACCAGATGGGCATCAGCGATGAAATGGATCCATCACCTGTCTGGAACAAAGGTAAAAGCTGCAGCATCGATTCTGAAGTAGATACATTTAGGTGACTTCCAGGGAACCTCAGCCTAGACTGGAATTAAGATTCTGCTTTCTGCATTGATTGAAGGTTTACGCTGCTTGTACCTTGATATGACTTTCTCAAAAGGGATACTGAATAAGCTTGCTGTTGGCTAAGGACCAGTCTTCTAAATTTCTTGGTGTAATCTAGTGAGCACTTGCACCACTGCATCCCATTGCTAAATCAGCTCAACTGGCATTCTGTCAATCCCTGGGCCCTTGCTTTCCCCCATTGCTTCCAGTGTAGCTTGGACTTCTTTCAGTGCCATCCGTTCTGATCATATGCTACTTCTCAAAATGGTTGAACATAGACCAATTTTTTTAAATTAAAAGATCATTTTTGGGGGGGATCTTACAACTCTTATTACAATCCATACATCAATTGTATCAGGCATATTTGTACATATGGTGCCATCACTCTTTTCTAGACAATTACTTTCTATGGAATCCTTGGTATCAGCTCCTCTTTTTACCCCTCCCCCTCCCCACTCTTGGAACCCCTTGATAGATGATAAATTATTGCTATTTTCATATCTCACACTGACTGCTGTCCCCTTCCCCCATGGTTTCTGCTGTTCTTCCCCCTGGAGGGGGGTTGTGGTTGTGTGTTGATCATTATGATCAGTTTCCCCCTCCTCCCTGCCCTATCCCCCTTCTCCCTATCCTTCCAATTTCTGTTCCTGGATTGCATGTGTCGTGAGCTCTTGTCTCTTATCTATACCTGTGTACATGCTCCGGTCTAGTCTGAAGTGAGAGGAAACACTAGGGTCGTGATAGTGGGGGATGAGGAAGCCTCAAGGAACCAGAGGAATATTGTGTGTTTCATCGGTGCTTTACTGCACCCTGGTTGACCCTGTGACCTCTCTGTGAGGGGATGTCCCATTGTCTACTGATGGGCTTTGGGTCTCTGCTCCAACCCCTCTCATTCTCAACAATATGCTTTTGTTTGGTTTTTAAGGGTCTTCTGGTGCCTGTTGCTCAGTCCCGTTAACACCTCATGATCGCACAGGCTGGTGTGCTTCTTGCATGTAAGCTTGTTGTTGCTCTGCTGGATGGCCACTTGTTTTACTTCAAGCCTTTAAGACCCCAGATGCTATATCTTTTAATAGTTGGCTACCATCTGCTTTCTTCACCACACTTCCTCATGTACCCATTTTTTCTTCAGCGATTGTAGGGGGCCAGGGGGAGCATCACAGAAGGAACAAAGTATTCTTGTATTAAGGAAGGATATGAGCAGGGGCTCGAAGTCCATCCACTACCTCAGCGTATTGCCATATAAATATATGTACATAGGCCAATACCTCTATTTTTATGGATTAATGTATTTACTTATGGACACACCTATGCTTATACGTCTATCTATAGCTTTGCTTCCTAGATCATTCCTCTGTTACCAGTTCTTCTTGGGACAGTGACTCTGTAGTCTTTCAGTCTTCTTTTTGATACTTCCTGTGTCATTTAACATTTTCCACAGATAATCTTTTAATCTTGTACTTAAGGCTCGAGTTTCCCTTTAATTCTTTCAGCTTAGGAAATGCCAAGCGTGTTCTTCCCTTTGGGTTTCTAACTCAAAGTTATTTCACATTTAATTATAAAATGTTCTATATATTTTTGAATGATCCTTTGAAATGTTCAGTTCAGCTCATTGTACTCAATGTCATTTCTTCCATTCATTTTAGCTAATCTATGTTCAAGTAAGTTTATTGGCCTTAAATTTCTGAAATTATATGATAAAATTTGAATCTACAGACGCTAAAACTGATCAAGTAAAAGAAAATCACTTGAAAAAGTGATGAGTGAATTCCAATGTACTTTCCAGTAGTTTGCTCCAACATTTATCATATTTACTTAAAATTGATTCACATAGGTTTTGAAGATCTCTTAACAAATAGCAAATATGTTTGCTCTTGCATCATTTCTTTTTCATCCCGTCCTAAGCACTTACTGAAATTACATAAGAGGCATGAGCTTGGAGAAAACCTGAAAACATATATGCCCCATCTAACAGTGGTGGGCTTCAAATAGGTTAGCAACTGGTTCACTGCCCTCATGACTGTTTGAAGTATATAAAAGAAGGCAAACCCAAAGGTAGTTTATTCTTTTACACAGATAATAGATTAGAACAATAAGAGTATACAAAACTGGATTATGTTACAAGAAATAGTTTTAAAATATAAAGAAATACACATCAAATAATACCTGACCAAACCCCCAAGATATGAAGATATTTCCATATCAGTGTCCTCATTTTCAATATCCATCACTTTTTGTTAGTCAAACATACAAGGACAAAAACTGTATGAGTCCACTGTGGTAGAAGCAGCAGAACAGGCACAAGCTCCAGCTTGCAGGTCACACAGTCTTTTGGCGGGAGACCAGACAGCCCAGTAAAGAGCCAGACCAGTGCTGATGATCCACACATTATCTGCTCCAGGTAGGTAGAGTGTAGGCCACTTGACCAGAGGGCACCTCACAACAGATGGGATCAAATGGTTGGGGTATAGGCGAGGATGCTGTCTGCTGAGTGGTAGCTATGTGGATCAGGCGTGAGGTCCTGAAAATATAACAAGGGTTTGGGGGAAAGGGGATTTAGAGGGGTGGGGGAGGTAAGAGGGAGATGATATCAACAAATCCAGGAAGGAAAATAGGTTTTGGAAAACACATATGATTATGGAAGAAATTGTACAACTATGTCTGGCATGATTAAACTATGGAATGATTTGACATATGCATTAGGTTTCAAGTTACAGTAACTTTTGAAAAATAAGAAGAAAGGCATAGATCCAGGAGTGGGTTTGGAGCTTGCACTAAAACCTAGATCCAACTTAGGAACAATTAGGCCTTATATCATGGTCTTGCTCGATACCTTCATGAAATGATCACTGAAAATAAGAGTGCTAAAGCAAAGTATGGTGAAGAAAGCAGATTGTGCCTGGCTATCAATCAGAATAGTGTCTGGGGTCTTCAAGGCTTGAGTTCAAACAAGAAGCCATCTAAGTGAAGAATCACTCAGTCCACCCTGAAGAAGCACACAGCTTGTGTGATCCAAAGATGACAACTACAAAATTCAAATATGGTGAGGAGAAAAGCATCCGAGCAAAAATTATGATCACCGATTTTTGGAGGGATAAGGGGATGGGGTGAGTCCAAAACGCATCCGCCGAGTGTCTAATCAGACTGAGCCATGGGCAAATCTGCTCGAGCCACAGGCAAGAGTCTCAAATAGCCTTCCTATCAGGCAGAGACCACTGCAACCTTGAATATGCTGGATTGAACTCGATACTTAACCAGTCAATGGCCCTATAGAGATGACCTGAATCTGTTCTGAGTGCAAGTATTCCTTACTGATTCCATGACAGGAATTTCTTCCCTGGCTTCTTGAATGCTGTTGGGGGTATTTTCCTTCTTGTGCATTGTTTGTATTTTTGTCTGTATATGCTTACGTTTTGTTTTGTTTTTCTTTTTATTGGGGGCTCTTACAACTCTTGTTGCAAATCATACGTCAATTGTATCCAACATATTCATATATATATTCCATCATTCTTTTCCAGACATTTACTTTCCATTGAGCCCTTGGAAGCAGCTCCTCCTTTTTTCCCTCCCTCCCCTTCCCCAAACCCTCGTGGCCCCCTGATAAATTGTAGATTGTTACTTATTTTCAAATCTCACTCTGACAGCTGTCTCCCTTCCCCTCTGGTTTCTGTTGTTCTTCCCACTAACTGGGGGTGTGTGGTTATCCCTCCCCACTTCTCCATCCCTTCCCCCTACCCTTTTGTTATTTGTATTCCCATTCCTGTCCCTGGGTTCCATGTGTTGTGAGTTTTATCTCTTGCCTATACCTATACATGCTTCTGTCTACTCTAGATTGGGAGGCAGCATTGAGGTTGTGATAGCAGGGGTGAGGAGGCCTTCTGGAGGTATATTGCATGGCCCATTAGTGCTTTACTGCACCCTGATTGACTCACCCCCTCCCAGTGACCCCTCTGTGGGGGGTGCTCCATTGTCCATAGATTGGCTTTGTGTCTCCACTCCAAACCCCCTCCATTCTCACAAATGTATTTTTGTTTGTTTGTTTACTGTTTGTTGTTAATCTTCTGATGCCTGTTGCCCAGTCTCAACACTTGACAATCCTACCAGCTTGTGTGCTTCTTCCATGTGGGCTTGTTGATTCACTGTTGGATGGCCACTTGTTTAACTTCAAGCCTTTAAGACCCCAGACACTATATTTTTTAATAGCCGGGCACCATCCTCTGCAAGGGCATAAACATGTAGTATTTCATCAAAAGTCTAATGAGTTTTTTTAATGACTAAATAAATATTACAAGCATAGTCTAATTTTCTATATCTATGGATAGAATGAACATCACTATGGGCACAGCGTATACGCTATTACACAGATAAACTAAAAAAGAGTAAGGGGTAGACGTTTCTAATTTCCACTTTGGGCAGGTGATCAGCCACTCACCTTAGAGAGAACCCTGATTACCAGCATAATTTTAACAACTTGTTTGCTGAACTCAATCAAAAATTAGGTGTCTGTTCTGTGGAAGCGGTGTGAATCAACTGAATCCATCCCTTTGCAACCCCGTTAAGGCCTTCTATTGTGTAGACTAGACTTGAATCTAAGTAAATTAAAACAAAGAATTCCAGAAACATCATACCGATTCTTTACTCCCTTACACCCTGAACCTCTACCCCTATGCCTTATGTACGATTTGTGTTGAGGACGAAGCACGTGAGAGAGAACAGAGGTTGGCAAGAATCGTTTGTGCTCTCATACTGTTGTCGATGTGCAGGAAGGCCTTGCTCTTCTCAGCACTCCAGATGCATCTAAAAGGGGAGATCTAGAGAAAGAGACCACAGGACACCCTAAATGCACTCGGATTTATTTAGAAAGCCAGACCCTAATCTTGTTAAATAAAATGTCTTGGTCTTTGACCTTGGTCTTCCCTTGGGGATGGAGGGTTTAATATAGCAGACTCATAAATTCTTTGGGCCTATCACAATAATTAAACCTTCGAACTGAGGTTACTATCAACAGCAATATTCATTGTACTTCCGTGTCTAACAGTCTCCTGGTCACTGAACCACTGCTGCCGTGTGTAGGCCCCTCGACACTCTCTTAGCTGCGTATTAAAAAGTGGATCCCCACCGTTTTCACTCTATAATGAGATGATAAGTTAAAAAGAATCTAAAGAAGAAATTTCTGACACCTATTCCTTTATCATTAAATAATAAGACTATGTTTATTGAGATAGTTAACTCCAGTGTGCTTAAGTTTTACATAACATCATGCAGGCAATTTAATTCGGTATTCTATGATAAAAATAGGATCGTTATTTAGTTTGCAGTATCCATGAAAAATCTAGGTTAAACAATTGTGTGCCTTTCCTGAGGAAAATATGAACTAACAAACACAGTGATCATTTAAAGCTCTGGTGGGGAAAGGGTGAGGATTCTGGAGTGGGTTTACCTCGGTCCTTTGCTCCGCACACTGAAGGAGTTCATGCCGAAGCATGTTCGGTAATCCAAGTGAGTGTGTATGAAAGAACGGGAACGTTCCAGGTTTTAGTCTCAAAGGGCACAGGCTATTTCTGGAAAGCGTGCCAAGCCACGTGGAAGCTACGCTGGGGTTCACAACTGGGCACAAAAACTATGTGGAAAAGAACACTCATACGTGAGGAACTGGGGGATCCCGGGAGGCCAGGAGGTCAAGAGACCAAGAGAGCAAGGGAGCAAGAGCCTCAGAGCCCAGGTGCCTGTGGGCCCGGAGTAGGCCCAGAGCAGGCCCTGAGGGACACGCCCCGCCCTCTGACCTGCCACAAGGCCAGAGGGAAAGGGAGAGCTGGCCTAAACTCAAAGGGGGTTTTTAACACCTCTGGCTGGGAAGGGGTAGTTGACCCCATTGACTGAGTTTGAGCCCACCTGTGTGATGTACCTAAGGTGCGTGTGCCCAAGGTGTTGGTTTTGCCTGGGCCTAAGGGGTCCTAGTACGTGCATGCTCAGTTCTGGGTTTCTCCCATAGGTATCTAATGGGATACCTGATTTCTTTCCAACCTCCTCTATGGGGCCGTTGCAGGCATGGGAGGGGCAACCCCCCTTTGGCCCTAAATCTAGATACAGTGAACCCTCGCCACTTCGCGCTTCGACTTCCGCGGCTTCACTCTATCGCGGTTTTTGCGTAACAGCGCATGCTGTCATTACTGCCACTGATTGGCTCATACTGTACACGCTTGATGCCATAAATAATATAATAAATAATAAATGATAATTGTAACGTCCAAAATGGTTTACTGTATTTTCCCTTTTTTGTTTAATAAATTGGGTAATACGAGTGTAATGGTGACTAACGGGTGTTTTTTCATGTCCTCTATGCTCTAACTACGAAAATATTTGATTTACAAATAAGGAATCCTACTTCACGGAATTTCATTTATCACGGTAGGGTCTAGAACCGATTAACCGCGATAAACGAGGGTTCACTGTACTTAACTAAAAGAAATCAACAGGTCTTTTAAACTCAGAGTTGCTGGGTAAATTTGAACTGCCAACCTTTTCGTTAGCAGTTGAGTGCTTCCATTAAGATTACATCCAAGAAAACCCATGTGCCAGTTCTACTCTGTCATATGGAATTACTAAGAGTCAGAATTGGCTAGACAGAGCCTAATAACAAAAAACAAGTTATAGCATGAGCCAGGGCTTTCGTTAATTTAAGTAGAGAATCAATCTATTACCAAGACAGAATAACACAAATGTCCCATAAAGTGAGCCCCCTTATCTTTTCCCAAGCTGTCTGTGGGTGGAAAAGCATTTGGTGATATAGAAAGGTCAAATGCAAATGCAAATAAATAATCGTAAACCAAGAAAAGTGCTTACGTGTTAGAAACTAATGAATACAAGCCCATCACACTCTGACTTACTTTATGTAGTCCTAATACGAAAGAATGTCTTACTTTTTACAAGCTAAGGAAAAAATTTGAATCACAGAAGTCTAACTAGCAGAGAGCAGTTCAGAACAAGGAAGAATCACCTTCTTTCTCAGGTCTTTGAAACTAATGGAGGTAGAGAATGTCTTGAATAACCCAACATAATTGTCCTATAGCGATTGCTTAACCATGTAGATTGCCTGATTGGCTGGGCTCCAGTGAATGCATGCGCACAAACAAAAGAGGCGGTGTGAAAACAGGATAATCATTGATATGTATATTATGGATGTGGAGAAAAGAAAAGCCAAAGTACTGTTCAGAGCAAATAATTAAAGTGTAAGTATGCAATTACATATTATATAAAATCACGTTGAAAAAGACAAAAAAATACAAAAGTTTGAAATTTAGCTCTTTACTATATAAAATTGACATCCTATGCCAAGAGTAAGCTAATGCTGAAATAAAAGTAGATATTTAAAACATAAGCTGATATAAAAGCAACTTAAAGAGGAGAATTAAAAAATTAAGAAAGGATAATTATTGCTATGTTAAACAAACAATGGAAATTATGAAATCCAACCCGAGAGAATGCATTCACGTCATGAAGAGATCAGAAGTGAAAGTTCTTGAAAGTCACTGCCAATACAAAGGCAGTGTGACTCATTTCTGACAAATTGTATAGTATTATTCATACAAGTGAAAGCCAGAACTTGACAGAGCTACTTGTTTGTCTGTATTTGAATGAGCCTAGACAACAATTTGGGCTAGTGAGCCTTTAGCTATAACACATAACAAATTCCAAGTGGCATATTTACCTTTCTTCATACTACATTCCTGATCTCCCTTTTTTTTTTTACAGCAAAGAACTTGTACTTAATTCAGTCAAGGATCAATCAAAGTACAAAACAAAAAATCCCGGGACTAAAACAAACTGACCCTTATTTTTAAAACTTGTTGTTCATACTAATCTTGAATAAGAAATTAATTTGGCTTGAAAAATGTAGTCTTCTAGCTCAGACCAAGCTGCTTAGGAATATTGCACTTAGCAATGACTAATTACTTAAGGAGGATATGTAACAATGTTTATAATTTACAGCCTCAGAAACCCATTTTGTGAACTGAATAATAAACATTGCAAGCATAGTTCCAGCTAATGCTTTATACCTACAGATGAATGAACACTAATACAGAATTACTTAGAATAGTCTGTTGCATGAATGAATATTAAAATACTATCACTCCATCTAACAGTATACAGCATTGGAGTAAGTACAAAAACCTCCAGCTGTAATAATCAGAGGAGAGGTCTTCTCAGAAATACCAGGAAGTGATTAGCTCAAGTGATGTGGAATAATTTCAGTTAGGTTGATCTACAAGTTGCTCTTGAGAACAAATAATGAGTGTTATGGTAATCTCCCCTAACCCTGTTCATCAGAAGAGATACATAGGGCAGAACAGAGAATTTTACTGATTTTCAAAAGTATAACTTTGCACAACCTATTGGGCAAAGCAAGTATCTTTATTAACTAATTTGGTAAGCGATATATTATGCAATATATGGTTAGACTTCTTATCACTGAGAAATTTAAAGCAGAGAAACTAAGAAGTGCTTCACAATATTTAGAACTTAACACTTAGAAATAGACTGCCTGTAAACAATTAATACAGCATGGACTACCAAAGGAAAAGGTCCTCGTAGTGCAGGGAGTAAAGTGGATAAATGAACAAAGACGGCAATGGAAGACATAATCGTAGATCCAACAACAAAAGCAATACTGTAAGTCCACATGCTGGGGAATTTTACCACGTCCTTAGAGAGGGGGTCAGGAAGGGACAACAGAAGCCTTCTACATTCATTTGCAACCCTTCACTTGCATATTCATTTTTAAGTTTCCTGCCCAGCAACTGTATCCTCGGCTCATCTCAGGGTATGATCAAATGACTCTTGATTTTTCATTCTGATGCCAATAACAAAACTTAGAATGTTGCTAAAGATAAATGATTAGTCAGAATTCCAGAGCCCAGAATAGGCAGAGCAAATGACATACAAACTGTTTACAATAAAGGAAACTGTCTACCAGCCAGGGAATGCTACCTGCTTCCCATGGCTCACTTACAAACTATACGCCTAGTTGTTAGGAATGCATATGGCACCAGTAACTGGGTGAAATACTTGCATGAAACCAGGGTATAGTCAGTTTATGTTCTACCTCATATCTGTCGGCAAGCCCAAGAAAGTTACTTTTTCAGGTCTTTGATGACAGAATCAAGGTAAACCACACCCAATCCCAATGAAAGGGTGTCTTAAAATGTAGAAAAGCTGATGCTTAATCCCTACCATAGACTAACTGATTCAGAGTATCTGGGAGTATTGAAAGAGATCTGCCTATTAGAAGCGCAGCTCGATGGTCTATTTCATTGGCTAACTGGTGGGACCCCTGCCCTTCAGCTCAAAGCAATGGTAGGCTTTTACTGGGGTTTCTGAGCTATCACCCCAACACATGCAGAGGCTTTTTTGAAAGAAG
>NW_022103896.1:48957040-48962149 GCF_000313985.2 Echinops telfairi | reverse complement strand
CATACTGATGGTATTTAATGGTGCTTAAAGTGGTGATCTTCCACGATCTCTCTTTCAGGAAGGATGACGCCTGCACTGGTACACCTTAAGCATGGTGATAATTCCATCAATAGTGGTTTTCCCTTCTCATAGTCAGAGGAAGTTGTGGGAAATGAACTAGACGAGAGGCCCCTAAATCTGGTCTCGCCCCTGTCAGTGAGTAAGTAAGTCCAGGTGACAAGTAAGCTAACTTCAGTTCTCTGTGCTACTCAGTTTTCCCATCCACATAGGAAAGAGATTGAGTTTAAAATATTCTGTAACTCTGGATTTTGAATGCTCAGTGCTTTGAAATCATCTTATAGTCCTGAAATTTCCATTATAGGCATGGATTCCACAAAATCCGTGTTTCATGTTTTGTGATTTTTGGTGGTTAATTAAATCAGCCAAATTGACACCAGTCATTCATTTGATTTTTTTTCTAAAGAAATTCATGAGCTTGAAAGATCAGGTTTCTTGACTTAGACAGACATTTTAGATGCAGGGTAACATTGTACTATCTCTATCCGTGCATCAGTGCAAAGGAAACAAGTGGCCAACAGTGTGATATCCCAGAACTATCCAAGGACGAGTCCTTGGTTGGGACATCGCAAGCTAAAGGGTGAGTGATCTCCAGTGTCTCACCAACTCCCCAGCACCCATCAGAGGAGAAGAGGAGGCAGTCGAAGTAGTGGGTGTCAGCCTTTAGCTTCTCAGAACCGTTTGCTTTCAAATTAAGAAAACAGTAGCAAATACTTTCTTATCATAATCCATAAACCATTTAAAAATAGTTAATTGACCAACCACTATTATTTTTATTCATTCAACTTCATGTAATATTTTATCAGATGCCAGCACACTTTTTTCTAATTTGATGAATATTAGCACCCTCTAAACCATCTGGAAGTGCCTTCCAGGGAATCCAGCGAGAAGTGGTCAGTCCGGGTGTCTGAAAGCATGGGCCTTGCCTGGGCGTGAGTTCATGAGCTCTGAGTGTCTTAGTGAGCAAGGAAGGGGGTGGAGGAGGGGACTTCTTAGAATCTAATGATCCACATGCCTAAGAGACCTAACATTTTACAACAGAAGGAGCAACCTACGGTCAACACAAAACTAAATTGTAAACTGACTTTTGGTCCAATATTTATGCAGCTAATCCACAACTCCTTGAACACATAAAGGTCCATCGTAAGAGAGAATTGGACATTTAGGGTCATTTCCTCAGGGTAAAATGACTAATGAGTAGCATAGAGAAGATGAGAACTCGGGTCTTTTGCTTACAAGATCACATGAATTGAGGTCAGCATTGACTAGAAGGAAAAATGTACTATCGGGATAGATAGAGAAACACAACACATAGGTAAATGATCAGTAGAGTAATTTGTAAAACAATAGGAAATGATTTTAATATAATTGGTCAGAGGTTGCTCAAAAAAAATGAATGTTGCAAATGGGTTCAGTATTATTGGCCTCATTAAAAAGCATACATTCTGAACATAGTTTTCTTAATCTACTATACAATCTCCTTTTAATACAATTTCTCATGATAAACATGTTTATAGACATGTAGCAGAAATGTCAGCACTAGAACTATAACTCAGATAAATGCAATTATTAAGTTATGTGGAATTTTCCCGACAACATCTTCAGATATATAGTACAACAATTGTACAGCATTATAGGAAGGATTTTCAAAAATTAATCAATAAACGGCCCGTTCACTGACCTGGAACACATTCTAGTATTAAAATGATAACCTGCTACCACCAGTTTGTTTGTTTTCCTTCCAATTGTTATTCTCAAAGGAGGCCTTTATTAGTTTTTCAAGTAATAATTTATTCTAGTAGTCATGAGAATGGTTGAAGGCCCTGCTCTGACACGCTTAGGTCTGTCTGGAAACTCTCTCTGCAGCCCCTGTCGTGGCATTTTTTGGTTCCGACAGCTCCACTCCTGGCTGGAGGAGTGATGATTGTGCTTTGGAAAGGATATTGGAAACGAGAAGCTGAGAAGGAAAACCAGTGAGTACACACATTTTCTCCCTGAATCCTCGTCATTTCCTATGAGACAGGGGTTACTATCCCTACTTAACAGGTGAAGAAAGAGTGGCTAAGAAGTTCATTAATTTGCTCAAGGTCACAGCTGGAAAGTGTTTTCAAAGTCTGGGATTAAAGCTTCCTTCAGTTCTCATCCTATCATGGCTTTATATTTGGAATATCTAAAGATGTGTAGATGCAAAAGGCATATAGAAGACCAATCACCAATCAATAAATATCTCAAAGAAAATTGCCATCAATAAAGACACAAATGTTTGACATTTATTTCAAGCTATGGTCTGATCTAAGCACTGTATGGCCTTCCATTCAAAGCAAGATGACTTTGCAGGTGTCTAATAATCAGACAGTAGTGCAGATGTTTTCTTAGAAATGTTTATTTACTTGCTTATAAATAACACTGTAATTTGCATAAATACAGACGGAATAGGCAACTCAAAATCATATCCACAGAAAAAAGTTTGGTACAGCATCTAAGGAACGTCCATCTGTGAAGGCTCAAAACTAACAGATGTGATTCCCTTTGCAGAGTTTTCAATAATGACAGCATCTCCAAAATACAAGAACACACACAAACAGCCCGTAAAAAAACATCCCTTCTCTCTTTCCAGATCAACATAAATGATATGGACAATTACATTGTCTCTGTGGAGATAAAAGGTGCTTTAAAATAGCTATAGAAAGAAAGCATTAGTAGATATTATAAAAACTCACTAAATTCAGACTATGACAAAATACTATTTGGGAAGAATGGAAGAATGAATTATAGAGTTTGTTTGTTTTTTCAAAATGTCCTACTTCCTGTTATTACCATGTTTATCCATATTTATAATGCATTAAAAATGAAAGTGGAAAATGTTTAATGATCAATTAAGAGACCAATTATATTTGGGGAACTTTTCTCATGTTCTTACCACCAAAAAGACACCATTTTTTCCTTAATATCTAGCTACGTAATCACATCAAGGCTTCCTCAAAGCATAAAAAGAAAGCATTTGCTTTTAGGCCAGCTAAAAGGTTGAATAAATACTACACCATGAATTCCATTAAACCTCCTAACAAAGGGCATTTGAAATATAATATACTATTTGACCTTTGCTTGCCAAATCAGATCTAATTCAGGGGGATTGAAATCATACTGAGTCAGCACGATTTGAGGTACAAGTCCAGACCCCATTAAGAAGAAAGAGCGTCTCAGAAGGACTTTCCTCTTAAAATTAGCAGGGCTTCGGACATGTTAGAATTCAACCACAGGAAAATGTAAGACCCGATCTTAAGTTTCCCTGATCAAAACAAGTTCAGTAAAATCTGAAGTTAGTCCAGTGTCACATCCTTCAATGAGAAATAAGCGCTACCAGGAACTATTCCAAATTCTAATTTATTGGTAAAACGTGCTTATATTTCACAATTCAGTAGGACATGTTCAGTTCTTTCTTCCAAGCAGATGTTAAGACAACTCGCATGATTGCTAAAAGCATAAGTGACCACAAATGATCAAGCAAAATTATCATCAGATTAACTTATGTATCATCAAGCTGGGTTCAAAACTGTTCTTCCCTAATGATAAGCATAATGCCCATGTCTATAATTCCCTTACTAATATAGAAAGGAAAGAAACACAATCTCTTCTGTGACAGTCAACAAATTACCTTTTTCCTTGTGATTCACATTTATATTTCTAGCCAAGGACGGTGAGATGCGAAAAATAAGTACGCAGGTCTGGAATATGATAAAAATGATCAACAAGTATGTGTTCTATGAATAGGTAAAATGTTGAACAATAATTTTCAATGAATCAGAAGGAAAGCACAGCTGAATCCGGGCTTTTGTCTGGAATCCCTGCAATAAATTTGTTCTCCCATGGTGCTCCTCCTACGGTTCACTGGCCTATTGCAAGAGAGCCAGTGCACGAGATCGGGACAGAAGACAGAAAGGACATGTTTATTGGGTGTTTACTGAACCCAAGGAAAACAGAGTGGACACTACCCATCAAAATCTGCTCTCTTAAGCAAACGATTGTTTTATAATCAGCATGTGGGCAAACAGTCTTCTAGAACAGTTTGGCCGATGAGATTGGCCGTCTGGACCTCAGATTGTTCTTTTTGCTTGGAGATGTGAGTCTGCATGCCAGTTGCAGGTATCTGAGTTCTGCCCTTCAAGTGAAATTAGGTTAATCTCAAATTCTAAAAGGAAGCAGCACCAATGTTCTCGTTCATCATGAATCCTAGCAGAATTGCAAGATTAGAACAAGAGGGAAACAGAGAATAGGAAGCATGAGCTACACACTGAGTTTCACGTGTTCTCACTACTTCTGATGGCAAGCTACTACACAGAGAAACATCAAGACGCTGCAGTTAAAGTCTATCAATACTTTGCTTAGAAATCATCTACTATCTGCCAAAATGCTCCTTAGCATCAGACTTTGTGCCACATCTTTTGGACATGTTGTCAGGGGAGACCAGGCTCTGGGAAGGACATCACATTTAGAAAAGCAGAAGGGCAGTGAACATCAGAAAGACCCTTACCAGAATGATGGACACAGTGGTACAGCAATGGGCTCAAACATAAGACCAATTGTGAGGATGCCACACAACTGGGCCGTGTTCCAGTCTATTCTGCACTGGGTCACTGTGAGTCCGAACCAACTGGATGACACCTGACAGCATCAGTCAGTGATGGAGCACAAAGGATGGATAATTGCTCTGATCTCTTCAAGATGCTTCTGACATGTATTGGCTAAATTTAGCTCATAAACATGCTAGTGAAACAACCAAAGAGGAAATTCTTGTTAATATTTTTCAAGCTGTTTTATTTTTAAAAAAGAATTCAATACTATTTGGGAGTATTGCACAGTATAGGGAAGACAAATATTAAGCCTTCAAGAATGAAGAAATGCAAATTGAAAACAAAGTAACTTATGTAAAGCATTTTTAAATGTTTAGAGCATATTATCAATTTTCTTTAAAACTGATGTCATTTAAAGCAGAAGTCATTTCTTGACTTCTATTCATAGTTAATATAGAAAATAAACTGTCACCTATGTTCC
>NW_022103896.1:48954390-48955932 GCF_000313985.2 Echinops telfairi | reverse complement strand
TGGAGACCTATGCCAGTGATGAGATGCTTCCACAGCCACTGGATCCACAAGACTTTCCACTCACTGGCCTGTGATCTTCCTGCATTTGGCATCATTGCATGTGTTGCATGAGTCTGAAAAGGAATTTATAGATTGGTATCAGACATATGGGCTAATATGGAACTTAAGGACTTGAGCTGGGCTGGGATGTTTTCTCAATATACAATTGCTCTTATATATAAGGCTATTTCTTATACACATATGAATTAGTTTCTCTGTAAATTTGTTTCTCTAGTCTACCCGGACAAACACACCAATGCAAGACACATGGTCAAGTCCAAAATCATTGAGACAAAAATAAGTCTTCATTTAGCTGAACAAGCATTGCAAAGTAAAATGGAGTAAAATGCAGAAAATAAATGTATTTGGAAGTTTCAAAAATACTTTATATGTGTAACCATAAACTTCAGGAATGATCAAAGGTTTGTTCCAGTAAAAAAGGAAATGAGTGTTGATATAGAGAATCAGAAAGACTAATCTTTTCCAGCATAGGCAGCTTTAATCCCTATAAAATACAAGTGGAGCTTATCGCTATAGGCAAGGAAATGTAGTTTTATATGGCCCTGGTTATCTTAAAAAGTATTTCTGCTCCAGTGGATAACAATTGAGGATAAGCATTTTCATGGATTTGTAGTTTTGTTGTTGTTGTTGTTTTAAGAGATGCTAAGCTGATGCTACTAATAGATGTAATGAGTGTGTTTACTACTGATAATCTCCAGAAGGAATAAAGTCTACAATTGTTACCACAAACAAGAAAATAATTTTCCTCTATAATTATTTTCTGAATAGATTTGGATAATAACTTAAATTAAAATGAAGGAAGAGAAAGTAAAGTAAAGGGGAATGTAGAATTCTCAGCCTGCAGTGGTGGTTCCACTGTAAGGTACAGGAAACAGAGAATAAGACTAATCTCTAGTTATATTTGCTCGTTTCTGAGGAAGAGCTCAAAACACGGAGAGCTGCTAAATGATAAGTTATGGATAATCATTGCCAAAGAGTGAACAAAAGCAGAATTAGAGTAAACAAAAATTATCTTGCAAGTCTCCACTAACATAATTATATTTCAGAAGCTCCGTAAGAAATGGAAAAGCATCCCATAGCCAAGCCATGTGAGAAATATGTCCCCTTCATTTTTGGATTAAGGAACTCTCTTTTCTAGTTCAGCTGAGCAGGTAGCTATCAAGCACTGTGGTTGATTTGGCGAACATTATCTGCATGCTTACTTGCTGCCTGTTTTCTGTTGGGTGCAGAAAATGCACAATACATAGAAACCACCATCCCAGCTCTCAGGAGCACCCAGCTCAAAAGCAAGCCCATAATTTTTTTTTTTAGTCTGGGTAGACTAGAGAAACAAATTCATAGACACTCATATGTATATAAGAAAGAGGTTTATATACAAGAGCAATTGAATATTGAGAAAATGTCCAGATCAAGTCCAATAGCCCATATGTCTGATACCAATCTATAAAGTCCTCTTCGGACTCAGGAAATACATGTAATGAT
>NW_022103896.1:48950753-48952028 GCF_000313985.2 Echinops telfairi | reverse complement strand
ACCTCCCACAGAGTGATGGGTGGGTTTGAACCCTCAATCTTTCAGTTACCAGCCCAAACCTAACCAACAGTGCCCTTAGGGCTTCTTATATAGAAACCCTGCCATGGGGTCAATTCGGACTCAAAGGGCAGGGTAGACGGCCCTTGTGGGCTCCAAGACTTAGTAGAAAACCTTGTATTTCTCCCACAGATCAGCTGGTGGTATAGAACTGCTAACCGGGTTTAGCAGACCAACACATAATAGCATAAACTCTGCAGGTAATTAACTCACAGATCAGTTATTGTGATCAATTAACTTGATCCAGTCATCTGATACTGGGGATCCATAGTTGGGCATGTTATCAGGAGGAACTGGTCCCTGGAGAGAGACATGCTTCTTGGTAAAGTGGCAGAGCTGTGAATAAAAGGAAGCCTTTTGAAAAGATGGATGGACACAGTGGCTGCATCGGTGGGTCAAGCATTAGAACAATGTGAGGATGGCACAGGACTGTACGCAAGGTCCCTATGACCAGAACCGACTGGATGGCACCCAACAACAACACAGCTTTCATAAGTGGAATTCTCATTTCCATGACATTCTGACGGGTGGAAAGCAATGAAACAAATAGTAAATGATAAACCTGTCTTGAATGCTTAAAACCTTGTCACTTAATCCCCCCTCTGATACACTTTGTGCCTGATCTGCTTTTCAACTTTTCTGTTTGTTTTCTTCTTTATATTTGGGTTTATCTCTGATGCATTTTGTTATTATGGGTAGCCCTCTTGAATTTTTGTCTTCTGTTTTCTGTTTTGTGGTATATGAAATCTAGCATTGATGCCAGAATAAAGGTTCCTGGGAAGGGGTGAGGGGAGCAGTGTGGGAGCGGGGTACATGAGAGCTGAGAGCAGGGAGCTCAAGAAGGAAGAGAAGGTTTTGAAGCTGATTGTGGGAGCAAATGTACAATACTGTTTGATGTTATTGAACTGTGCAACGATATGATTTCTATATCACATATTTTAAAAATCTCCAGAAAAAAGAGAGAGAAAAATAACATCCACTCTTTTAAAAGTCTTCAGAACTTTTTAGTGAACTATGTGAAGGGTGAGTGAACAATTAAGTTACTGAGCGAGTAATGGCTTCATTAATGCTGTCTTATGTTATCTGAGGAGCTCTGGTGACATAGTGGTTACTCATTGGACTGAAAACTGCAAGGTCAGCAGTTCAAAATCACTGGGCTCTCAGAGGGAGAAAGATGGAGTTTCTACTCTGGTAAAGAGTTATAGTCTAAGAAACTCA
>NW_022103896.1:48948956-48950385 GCF_000313985.2 Echinops telfairi | reverse complement strand
TATCTATCTATCTATCTATCTATCTATCTATCTATCTATCTATCTAATCTATCTATATAATGTAAATTCTTGTAAAGTGTTCTTTTACTTCTCCGGGTTATTTCCCATTTACCACTCTGTTTTGTAACCTGTTTGATTTTCCTTAACTTCTCCTTTATAAATGCTCTGGGTTCTGCCCTGTTCTCCTGAACTGAACCCGAGCCTCCGTTAGGGTCACAAGCTTGAACAAAGTGTACAGGTGAAAAGGAACATCCTGTGTCCTACAGCAGTAAAAAGCTAGAATATGGGCGGTGACAAGTCCAAATGAGTGTTACAGAACAGTAGAAAATTACAGCTAGGATATTTTCAGTTCCAAGTCTGGCAGGACAAATGGGTGAACTGAAGTCACCTCCGGCGACCAGGAAGATGCCAGAATGAAGAAATGAGGACTTCCAATTCTTGGCAATGGGAAGCAGATTGTTGTTTTATTTAAGGAGTGGGATGAGGGAATCCAGTTCTTACAGAAGACCAAGATTGCCTGTCTTGCACACTGACAATGAACGTGACACTCAGGCTGAGACAATACGGGAGTGTCACAGTGCAATGTGAGGTGATTAGAAGCTGGAACGTGCAGTCGTGGTGGAACTGGATGCAAAGGAGGCTACTGCAGAAGCTTGAGCTCCAGGTTGTCTATGAGTCAAGCGACCTTCAGCCAGGGAAGGCTGCTCAGGACAATCCGGGAAATGAGCCATGGACAAGGAGAGACGTGAATGCTATGTGGAAGGCATGCATTGGCATAGCTTGTCTGTTGTACAGGTGACCATGGAGCTCATAGATTCTTGTCCACCACTTGAAATTTGCTAGAGATTTTGGACTCTGTCCTGGTGAACTTGATGGGATGGAGTTGGAGGCAGCTCAGACAATATTTGCTAGAAATTGATATGTTTTGATTTGTTTCTCAGTTTCTCATGTTTGTGGATTTTTGTTGTTGTTCTTGGCACCCCAGCCCCTGGTCACCAGGTCTTTCTTTTGATGTGACTCTGGGTAGACTAGAACCTCTAACCTCTTAATTAGCCACAAAATGAGCCAATTGTTTGCTTTACCCAGGGACTCCTTTCATGGGTTAACCATAGTTAACACTTTCCTACACTCGTAGTTTTATATAACTACCAAGACCAGTATGCCTTGATCCATTTGAAGCCTAACTCTGAATAAGAATGTCATTGCCTAGCAAGGAAACACAGTAGAGTATTAAAACTCTCTGACACAGGTATACTTTTAAGAAGCAAAAAGAAGGGATGGATATAAATTGGACTTCATATCCAAGATGCAAGAAATGGTAGTTTATTTTATGTATCTTAGCCGTGAATTCCCATTCTGATTAACAAATTAAAGACCAGATATTTTTTTACCAACTTACCCAAGTAGCCGTGTATTTTTCCACTGTTAG
>NW_022103896.1:48941807-48948856 GCF_000313985.2 Echinops telfairi | reverse complement strand
TTTTTTTTGCATTAAACCATAAATGGGTTTACATCTCATCAACTTTTTATCATATTTACTTATAACTTTAAGTTTTTGAATATAAAACATCTCACATTATAAAACATTATTTTGCAATGTATGCATAACATTATTACTTTTATGAACTATAATCTTCATGAAATTATAAATTTCTTGTAAAAATAATCAACATAATCCATATTACTTTGAAAAACAGTAAAAATAAATACAGTATATCCATTGTTCACTTGTTGATATGTTCCATTATTATACAATGTATTATTGTTACTTTACAACTATACTGTACAACTACATTGAGAAACAAAGACAGTGTGCAAATATTATCCCTGAAACACAGTGCAAAAATGATTTCCTTGCCCTTTGGTTCGATTAGTTGTGGAGACCTTATCCTAAACAGTTACAATTATTTCATGTATTGTAGTTAGCATAGGACCTACATATAAACAAAGGTTCCTAGTACTTTTTTAATGTATGGTGCTTTGTATAGCATTTTTCTCTGTGAAGCGGTTCCTTACCAAATTTGCAAATATACCTGGTTCCACTTCTTTTTCCATGGGCAGCGCAAACTCTACAGGCTCTGGTAGGAAATTTCTTTTTTCCATTGCTTGAAATGAACACAGGTTCATGCTGCATCTTTCCGCAATGCGTTAAGCCTATTGAAACAGAGCAGAGCAAAGCACAGACCGGCCTTCAGAAGTAATCTGAGGGGAGGAATGACCAATTACCAAAGGGACCGTCCTTCTCAACTCCTGTATACTGAATACAAAACAGGAACTATAGCCCAGCCCTGGGGAATTATGATTTCCAGTTAAAAGGTACAGCCTTCTTTTGAGAGCCTGTGATTCTTGGTTTGGGCCATACCACTCAGCCATTTTTCTCTGGGGTCTTTCCATCTCAAAGGTCCTGTCAGGGAATAGTTTGGGGAAAGTATCCTGCTCCCATGAAGTTCCTGGGTGGTACAAATGGGAATAAAAGTTTTCATCTGTGAACTGAAAGATTGAATTTACCCAAAGGTGCCTCAGAAAAAAAACGTGTATTAATCTATTTCCAAAAAGTTATCCCCGGAAAGCTCTGTGAAGCGCAGATCTACTCTGATATACGTGTACTTACCATGGGTCAAAAATCAGTTCAAGACCATAGTAATCTGGTACCCTGATTAGGTACCTCACATCTCTTTTCATCTTACCCATCCTCGTCAGAGAACCCATTCTTTGGGGGCTGGAAGAAGCTCCTATCTTCCTTTAGCTTCTTCTAAATCTTTCAGCTTTTTCAGGGAGATATTTCTATCCTGTTCTTTCTGTTTTGTTTGTTGAATAATTTACCTCAAAACATCAATAATCAAAATACAACTTTCTGTTTTATCAAGGACTGGAAGGATTTAACCCTCTAACACTCCCAGGAGCCAAAGGCAGGGTGAGAGAGAGAGCACGGAGAGTTGACTTGCAATGCAGCAGACAAAGAAGGAAAAGCAACACAGTACTGTTCTCATATGAAAACCATATGTTTGCATTCTGCCGCATTGCAATTCACAAAATGGTAGTGAGGCCAATGAGAAAATCCGCATTCCTGGAACAAATTCTGGCACAAATAGTAGTTCCTCTTTAGTTAAATGAGCTCCTTCTTCCCCTCTCTGCTTTTGTTAAGAAGGAGAGTGTTATGATCAGTGCTTTTCTACAGCTCAGAGTGCCTGTCCTCTCCCATCATCTTCACAAACCCTTTCTCCCTCTCTTCAGAATTTTCAAATTACAGCCAATGTACTTCAGATACTTTTATAAAAATCAAGAGAATGCATTGGTTCATGCAACATCAATATTTAAAGGCAGTAAATCAATAAACTTATCACTTTTATTCTTGACACCAACACGTGTGTTTCTTTGTTAACACACGAAATAACAAGAGCTGGTGACAAGAGCCTAATGAGTATCATGATTTCGCAGCACTGGTAAATGTAAACAGTCCTCTGAGATGGCAGCAAGGACTATCATCGGATGTGAAAAGATCTGTGTTTGTGACAAAGTCGTGGGCATTGCTAATACTTCTTCGGTTTTTTCCTGACATCCACGAGGAAAAGAAATGTTCAATTTCTGGGAGAGGTTGATAAAGAGATAGAAGTAATTTCTATGGCCATCCCCATTGACTAACCTTCTCTATTCAGAGTCCCTGTCACTGGTGGCATTCGAAGTGAGCATCACATTTGACCTTACGAGTCAGTCCTCTCATTGTCGTGAGGTGCTCTTGGGTGGATTTTGGCTCATTGAGACCCTGAATGCGAGAGTAGAATGACCCCATCAGGTTTCCTTTCTTCCAGTCCTTACTGAAGCAGATGGCCACACCTTTCTCTCCCAGGCTGCTGTCTTTCAAGTAGCAACTGAAGAGTAAACCTCTTGCTAGCAGGACTCCTGGAATTTGCATATCACTGTTGTGCTCACATCGAGGGGGAAAAGGTCAGATTTTGTCACCTGGGGTGACTCTACCTATGCTTATTTGTATGCCCATGGTCTTACTCTTTCATGTTTTGGGGAAAAGTTCCTAATGTAGGGTTAGTAAGCAAACGTGGATATAGACACTGTGAATCAGTTGGGAAGTAAAAACAAGAAAAACCTACCTTGCCAAAGTGTGGGCTTTATTTCTCGCTTCTAGGTAAAAGTTAGAGGCACAAAGTAGATAGTTAGGCCGGAAGACCCCCGTGGCACCGCAGGACCTTCTCCCCGCATGCGCGTGAGTTCCCCCAGGACAGGAATGGTTCCTCGCTTCTCCTTCCTTTCCTCCTTCTGTTTCCACAGTTGCCTCTAGCTCGCTGCGCACACTGCATGACTGATAAGGACTGTGATGCCACTGATGGGGGCCTGTTCTGACCCAGCAGGAATCAGAGGCAGCAGCAGTGACTGCTGCATTTGCATATTCATCCTGTCTTTTCCTCTGGTCCCCACTGCATCGTGTAAGTGCTATACCACTGCGCCCTCCCTCACCCAGAGGGCGCCTTCCCATTGTTTTGAGTGGTATCTACTCTCTCTGTCCTGTGGGTGATGAATAATTGAAAACTGAACATGAGCTTAATTAGGTATGCCTTGTATAAGGCTTTGTGTGCTGCATTTGTTTAGCATTCTTTGAAACACCAAGGGGTAGGTTCCAATGACAGGAATAACCTTTAGACCCCATATGTAACACGTACTTCAAAGCGAACTGGAGACACTGAGGACTTGACGCATTACGGTAGGAATAATCTGTATGACTGAAGAAATACCAGAGATACTAATGAATAGAAAGGCTGTGGCCCTCTTTTTTTTTTTGAAAAAAGATGCTTTCTATAAGAACAGTTTTTACATTATAAGCATCATGTTGTATTCGAGCCTAAATTCTGAGCACTATGTGGCAGAAGTTTATGGTTTACGCTGGAAACCCTAAGTCCCTTTTTGAGTCTCCATCTGGATTCAGTGTCCATTAGTTTCTTTCTGATTATTGACTAGCAATGTCAGTAGGCTTTCCCTCAAGCAGAGGTCATTAGAAAGTGGATCACTACCACCTGCCTAGGCAGTCCAGGGAGGAGCTGTCTAGCCCTTGTGAACTTACCTGAGGGTGCCCTTAATGAAAAATAGGGTACTAGGGTCACATAATCATGAGTTGTAATCTGACTGCCTTGGTTGGAGCGTCCCTGACCAATCTTAAAATCTCATCTATCTAGCACAACATGTATGTCCCAATCATGTTCCCTTTCCACTTCTGTAGTCCTATCTGAAGCTGTGGCACAGTGCTCTGCCACCAAGCATGTGCTTCGGATAGTTTCCCTTGTACTTCCACGACCTATTTAAGTGACCAGCTTTCTGCAAACTCTCGGACACCATTATGGCTTTGTGCCAATGGTCTCCTTATCCAGGTGTATAGTCTTTGTCTTGTTTTTGTCCTGTTTAAGACTTAATAAATTTGTCTCTATAAATGATAGTTGGGACTTGGGATCTCTTTTGTCCCCTACGACATTGTCTGCTGATTGCTTATCTATGAGCAGACATTTGAAGTTATGTGCTCTAGAAAACGAATTACATTAAAGTCAAACTGGACATAATACATGCTCTATTTTTATCAAATTATTGTAACCACAGGGTTATTGAAAAAGGATAAGTAAAAAAATACATGCTTGGGTTTATTCCAGAAAAAACATTTTAAACATGTCTTTGCTACCAGAGGATGGCTACAGATAGATTCTCTAAGTAATACATTTGTCTTGATTTTATTAAGGTGCTTTTAAAAAGAGTACTTTTTGTACAATGGAAAAATAATGTTGAGGTCAGGGCTGATAAAAAAAATTTAACAAAACTAAAACGGACATCTTCCCAAATCATAGAAGCTGTGCAGCAAGTACACCAGAATGCTGGACTACATTCATACACATACATGCACACACACACACTCACACATGCACACACACACACACAGAGAGGCATGTTAAGGAAGATTGGGAAGACTTCAAAGACAAGCCAAGAGAGGGAAGAGCATCAACCTCAGCTAATGAAGAAACTGTGGCCTAACCATTGATGTTGGAAATCTCACACCGTTTGGTGTTTTCAAATTTAAGCTAACATCTTGTCCTCAGCAAGCATTTGGCTTGATAGATGCCAAAAGCATTGCAGAGAGATCATCTACCTCAAAGATGTGGGCTTACCATCAGTCGTTTTGTTGTTGTTTTCCATTTTATTGGAGCTTCTTACAGATATTGTAACAATCCTTAATTCAAGCATGATTATACAATTGCTGCCACCATTGTTTTCAAAACATTTTTTCTTCTTGTACTCTTTCATATAAGCTTCCCTTGATATCCACCCTCCCCCAACTTACTTCCCAGGAATCCTTGTTATTATATTAAATATTACTATTGTTGTTGTTATTCTTTTTTTTCCATATCTTCCACCATCTAATGTATCCATTCACCTGTCCTTCTGTTATTCGTTCCCTGAGTGGGGTTATATAGTCACCATTGTTATCAGCTCCTACTCCCCTGCCTCCCCCCTCCCTCACACCCTTCTCTTTCTGTACCCTCAGAGAATCATTACTCCCTTTACTATTCTGAAGGGTTCATCTATCTTGGATCTCATGCATCGAATGATCTTAGTTGTACAAATGAACATACACAGGTCTAACAGGATTAATGAGGTAAAACTAAGACCATAATAGTAGGGGGAGGAAATACCAAAGAACTAGAGGATAGTTAAGTATTTCAACAGTGCTATACTGCACCCTGGATATATTAGTTTAAAGCAAGAGTAAAGCTAGTGAAAATTATTTCACTGTCGTATAGGTCACCCTGGGTCAGCATTGATGTGATGGCAGTGTGGTTTAGACTGAGTTAATTTGGTTTAGACAGGTTTGGTTTTGTTCGGTTTCATTTTGTTTAGATAACACTGTAAGTTACTTATCCCCCCAAATCACTCAGTTCCAGATAAATTTCTCTATTTGGTTTCCCTAGATGGGATATGAGAATTTCCATTTCTAACAGTTTTCCAGGTGATGTTGTTGCTGCTGGACTTAAGAACTACTTCTCTACAACATTGCTACCATTAGAGTCACCGGAATAGCTTAAATTACTGATTCTGATCTAATTTAATTGATCTCAGGTATATCCTAGAACGTGATCATGCTAAATGTTCCTTAAATTATTTTAAAATACAGCCAAGATTAAGAATTATTGTTCCCCCAGTAGAATAATTTAAAGAAGAAAAAAAGAAAGAAAATGATGGTGGTGGCAATTGAACAAGTGTGCTTGATCTACTGGAATGATGGATTGTTATACTATCTGTAAGAGCTCCCAATAAAATGATTAATAATAAAAAGAAGATTAGACAGGAAAAGAATTGTTGTTCAAGAATCTGGAATGGGAATTTGCTGAGAATTGGCGGTCCTGCCGTAGATACAATGAACCTGAATCTTCCAGAGGAAGACCCTCCATGAGATGGACTGACACTGGCTGCAAGCGTGGGGTGAGTCATAAGAACTGAGGGTATGGATCTGCTCTGCTGCACATAGGCTTGCTGTGAGTCAGCGCGAGGAGGGCACCTAACAGCAACAGCGATGACGCTCTGAATTTTTTCGCATTTCCCTCCCTGTATATATAATCTTTTTTCTTAGTGGTTTTCCTAGGGATTATGATTAACATCTTAAATTTATAACACTCTACTGTTGATGTCAATTTAGCTTCAGTGGTCCAGTGGCTTAAGCATTGTGCTGTTAACCAAAAGATTAGTGGTCTGAGCCCTCCAGCTGCGCTACAAGAGAGAGACGGAGCCATGCGCCTCTGTGAAGAGTTCAACTCCCTGACATCCATCCAGTCAATTCTGACTCACAGGAACCCTATAGGACAGGACTGAAATGACCCTGTGGGTTTCCAAGACTAACTGTTTAGAGTAGAAAGCCACACCTCTCCTTCAGAGCAGCCCATGGATTTGAACTGCTGGCCTTGTGGTTAGCAATCTACTTTGTATGCCATTATGCTACCAGGGCTCATCTGTAAAAACATATAGCCTCAAAAACCCTAAAGAGCAGTCCCACTCTGTCAGATAGGCTTACTATAAGTTGGAATTAGCTGATGGCAGTGGCTTTTTAGTAGTATAAAACTCTGATTCTGTAGAGTCCAGTCCCTCCCTTTTACATTGCCATTGTCATAGATGAAGTGTTTGTATACCATGTGCTTATTAACATAGATTTATACCATTTTATGACTTTTTCTTTTAAGATATATACAGACAATATTTACAAACCCAAAATATAATACTATAGACATTTTTATTTACCTATTAATAAGACTAAAGACCTCTTTGCCAACCTAGCCACCTGGTTGCCTGCCTCTTCTTTCTCTACCTCTACCATTCTTCCTTCTGCACCAGGTAATGGCCAAGGTGGAAAAAGAGAATAAAATAATCCTAAAATTGTCTATCGTGTATGATATTACATTATAATGTATTATGAATGGCAATAGGATACCTTTTCTAAGAATCCATGTTTGTGCTTGTACATGGAAAGAAAAACAGGAAAGTTAAAGA
>NW_022103896.1:48939382-48940890 GCF_000313985.2 Echinops telfairi | reverse complement strand
ATCTGATGAGTTGTGGGCTAACATCCAGAACATCATACATGAAGAAAGCAAAAAGTCATTAAAAATACAGGAGGCAAAGAAAAGATCAAGGTGGATGTCAGAGGAGATTCTGAAACTTGCTCTTTTTCATAGAATATCTAAGGCGAATGGAAGAAATGATAAAAATCAAAGAGCTGAATGGAAAATATCAAAGGACAGCTTGAGAAGACAAAGCAAAATATTATCATGAAATGTGGTAATACCTCGAGTTAGAAAACCAAAAAGGAAGAACACTCTCAGCATATCTTAAACCGAGAGAACTCAAGAAAAAATTCAACCTTGTGTAACAATACTGAAAGATTTTATGGGCAAAATATTAAATGACATAGGAAGCATCAAAAGAAGATGCAAAAAATGCAGTCACTGTACCATAAAGAACTAGTTGACATTTCACAATTTCAAGAACAAATGGTACTGAAGGAAGAAGTCCAAGCTACATTGAAAGCAGTAGCCAAAATCTAGGCTGGCCCCATGAATTGATGGTACAACGGTTGAAATGTATCAACCAGCTGATGGAGCATTGGAAGCACTCACTCATCGATGCCATGGAATTTGGAAGACAGCTACTTGGCAACTCACTAGAAGGGATCCATCTTTGTACCCATTTCAAGGAAAGCTGAAATTACAGAGTGTGCAAATTATAGAAGAATATCATTGATATCACGTGCGAACAAAATTTTGCAAAAGATCATCCAGCAAAGGTTGCAGCAATACATTGACAGGGAGCTGCTACAGGTTCAGGTTGGATCCAAAAGAGGACAGGGAATAAGAGCTATGATTTCTGAGGTCAGATGGACCTGGATTGGAAGCAGAGAACACCAGAAAAATATTTATTGTGTTTTATTGATTAAAGGCATTTGTGCAAATAGACTAAAGGAATACTGCATCACTGAAAATCAGGAAAAGTGTGCATCAGGGTTGTATCTTCTTACCATACTTATTCAGTCTGTACACTGAGCAAGTCATCAGAGAAGTTGGATTACATAAAAGATAATTCAGCATCGGGATTGAAGGAATGTTTATTTACCACCTATGACCTGCAGGCGACACAACCTTGCTTGCTGAAATTGAGGAAGATCAAAGAATGCAGCCTTCAGTATGATTACAACACAATGTTTAAAAAAAGAATCCCCACAAGCAAGCCAGTAGGTAGTACCATGATAGAGAAAAGATTAAAGTTGCCAAGCATATTAGGCAGGGTTCTCAAGAGAAACAAAACCAGGACACCTTATACTCATACATATTGGTAGCCCCCCACCAAAAACAAAAAAAGAAAAATGCTCTGCTGGATGGAGCTTTCATAATACACATTTTTACCATTAGGCAAGCGGGGAGCAACTCTGAGTTAGTGCACCCAGTGGTGTGGCATGAGAAGGTTCTCTCTGTCACAGGGAATTTTTTTGTAAAAGCAGCTTCACCCAAACCTCGGTTTTTGTGATGGCTCAAACCTCAGTTTTTTGTGATGGCCC
>NW_022103896.1:48936785-48938033 GCF_000313985.2 Echinops telfairi | reverse complement strand
AACAAAAAAAACCTTATCACACTAAGGATTTTGCCTTGTTTGGATCCACAATCAATGCTCATGGAAGTAGCAGTCAAAAGATCAAATCATCTATTGGATTAGACGAATCTGCTGCACAAGACCTCTCTAATGTGTTGAAAGGCAAGATTACTTAGAGGCCTACGTTCCACCTGACTCAAGCCATAGTATATTTTCAGTGGCCTCAAAGGCTTAGGAACGTTGAACATTGAGTAAGGAACGCCTTAGAAAAGTTGATGCACTTGACCGATGGTGTTGATGAAGAATATTGAAAGTACCATGGATTGCCAAAAGAAAAAATAAATCTGTTTTGGATGATACACTGCAAGAATTCTCCCAGGAGGTATGGAGATTTGTCTCAAGTATTTTGGTATTTTATTAGGAGAGACTAGTGTCTGGAGAGCATCTGATGTTTAGGAATGTGGAGGATAAGAAAGGAAGTTGGAGACCCTTAATGAAATAGATTGGTACAGAACCTCCCAGACTGGGCTCAAATGTGAGAACCATTGTAAGGTGGTGCAGGAATGCAGTGTTTCTACCTGTTATACATCAGGTTCCTGTAAGTTGGAACCAACTCCATGGCACCTAGCAGCCACAACATAGACTCTCAAGTGTTTATACATTACATAATAGATTGAGATGAGAAGGGCCATACCACTTGACCACGTCCTGTATATGAAGTTACCTGTTAATCTTATTTGCTATATCTCATACACGCTAGGTTATTTCTCTGTTGTTGCTCTCAAGATTTTGTGTTTGTGTATTTTGAACAAATCTGAGATGAGTCAATCACAATAGGTGTTAGCAAAAGTATATCAAAATAACTCTTATTATTCATTTCTATATAGCAAACACCACTTTTACAGACATTGTAACATTTAGACAATTTATGAATTACCTGTACTTGAAGGAGGAAAGAGTGAAGGGTTTGAAGAAGGATAAGCCCCTATAAAAGCTGTTTTTCCTACTCTATTACCTGCACACACTACTTTGGCCTGTTTCTTTATGTATAACGTAGGGAGTTTGGAAAAGAAATAAAGAACAAAATATGTATGAAGGGCCCCAAGAGAAGTACAATACATAAACCTTAATAAGTGTAAACATATTCTTCAAATATTTCTGTGATGCCTATTAAAATGTATAGTTTATCCAATACAATATGCTTATAATATCCACAAACTTTTTCTCTTTGTGTCATAAATGTACAGTTAATTTCTTTCAATAAAATTA
>NW_022103896.1:48933805-48935339 GCF_000313985.2 Echinops telfairi | reverse complement strand
AGATAGATAATCGTTAAGTGCCCTGGTTTTGTTTCTCTAGAGAATCCTGCCTAACACAGCATCCATCCAGGTTTGTAGGCTAAGCCAAGGCTCTCTAAAATAAGTAACCTCTGAGGTGAATAATTTCCCCCTGATAAATGTCCATTTTCCTAAATTATAGTATCCTTAGCTATTAACACTTTGAACATTGCCTGCATATCATCCTCTTTATATTTACGTTTGTAACTCTTTATAATATTTATGTTGAAACTTCTAATTACTTTCTCTGTGACATAATTTCACTCATATATTTTATATCCGTTTTTCTCTGAGTTGTTTCACTAGGTTCAGAGTGATTTCCTCAGATCTAGTCTCCAATTTATATATTCTTTCTTTAGCCAGGTCTAACCTACTGTTTCTTTATTATTTTAAATTCAAATAATCCTATTTTCCACTTGTAGATTTATTTTTATTAATAAATTCATGCAGTCTTTTCTCCAATTACCTGATCTTTACTTATAGATTCAATTCATCCCTTTAACTCAATTACTATTATATTTCTTTGAAAAATCCCTTTTATATCCTTCTACAATATTTAGGTATTTATGAATTGCCACAGTTGTTTTAGGTTCTGAAACTCTATTGGTATTGTGTTTTCTTGTGTTTTTTATATTTTACTGAATGCATTTCTAGTGGGAGACTTTCTTTCCCTTGGATTGAGTGAGGAAAAGAAAAGAGATCCTGCCTAGGAATATTTTATCTTTGCCTCTTTATACGTTTAATTGGTTCCAAATCAGTTTAATATTAGCATATAACCAAGTCTTTGTCCTATGCATATAGTGTGTACTCACAACCTACCTTCCACTCCACCTTCCACTCTAGGGTCACACAGCTCTGGATCCTAGAATAGGTGCCAACGATCTGTGACAAGCTCCCCCTTTCATGTGCTTTCATCCCCCACTTTCTGTAGTGAAGCCTAGTTTCATTTCAAGATACATTCTAATAATAAGAGACTTTATATTATCTAATTTAATTCTTATCACAATTCCATGAGATAAGCGTCATTATTCGTAGTATAGGAATACTTTGTTCATTCAGCAAACATTAATTGCATTTTCCCTATGTTATAGGCACTGCTCTAGACATGGAATACAGAGCTGATTCAAAATAGACAAGGTTATACAACTGACCCAAAGTCTCACTCACATCAAGTGCCAGAATTTGACTTTAAATCTAGATCTACTTAACTGCAAAAATATTAACCGCTACCAAAGACTGCCAAATGTGGCAAACAAACCTTAAAAATGATATTGTTATGATCTTTCATTTTATTGCATGTTTCTTTATTTCCACCTCCTAGTTGTCTCCTATGACTGTTGCTTTTTTTCATCATTTTATTCAGAAACTGGTTTAAATTTTCTACAGAAATTTTAAATGATGCAATAGACAGAGTGTCTTGCTGCGAAGCAAAAGCTTGGTAATTTGAACCCACCAGCTATTCTTTGGGGGAAAGTTAGGGCAGTCTGCGGCTTTTGTAATGATTTACAGCTTTGAA
>NW_022103896.1:48931345-48932529 GCF_000313985.2 Echinops telfairi | reverse complement strand
GGTAAGAGTTTTAGGAGAGCTAATACTCCATTACGAACCTGACTTCCCCATGCTGCCACTCTGACTGTACTTTTTTTGTTATATGGATGTGATTATATCGGTTCAAGCTGTGCCCTAAGCCTAATCACTTTGTTGCTTTTGCTGTTAAACAAAATGAGGGAAGATGGGTGCTGTACAGATGGCAATCACCAAGGAACGGGGTAATACCAATGATAGAGAAGCAGAGACAAACTTTCCCTCCCGAGTATACTGTACATAGAGAACCTTCCCTTAGAGGTGGTGCTCTGAATTCTGACTTCTAGCTTTCTAAAAGAAGAGAAAATAGGTGCCTGTTCTTTAAAGCCCCATATTTGTGATATTTCTCCTACAGCATCACTAAGAAACTAAGACAAAGATCTTTAGTGTTCTGAATTTGTGTACAAGAGAATTCGCATACGAGTCGAGGGTGAAAAAGGTACTGAGCTTGGTGGGCCCGTTGCTTCTGGGGGCATACATGCTCATGCCTATTACATCAGACAGGAATTTCTCTGAGTGTTGAGCAGAAACACATTCATTACCTCAACTGTATGCACAAAGCCTCTTCTCAGTACCCCAGGATAACTTCTTAAAAACAAAACTAAATCCACTGCCATTGAGTTGATCCGAACTCATAGTGACCTTGTGAGTAGACAGAGTAGAATCACTTCCTTTGCGTTTCAGAGACTCTGAAGGTTTACAGTAGATCGCTTCATTTTCCCCTGGTGGTTTGACCTACTGACCTTGCAGCAGAAGTTTCATGCCTCTGAGCTTTCAGGCTCTGTGGCAAGTACGTTGTGTCTACGGTGGTAAGGCATTAGGATTTAATACACAATGAACTGCAGGACATCGGAATGGAAAAGACGTTGCTTACGTGTAATGCAGTGAATTTAATACAGTTCATCTAACTGTAGCCTTTGTTACTCCCACCAAACGACTTTCATTTTCCCCATAGGGCTGGGTAGGAAAAGGGAAGAGCTAATTGGATGAGAAGATTCAGCTGTGAGTAATTGCTAACAAGATTAATCGAGGGCGCCATCCTGAAGTAAATTAGAAACAATATCAGAAATGGGAGAGGACGATCTTATTAGCAGCAACAGAGAAGGACCCGGAGAGGAAAATGTCCTTCTGTCTCGCTGCACACTGAACCTTGTGACCCAAGAGACAAC
>NW_022103896.1:48928317-48929857 GCF_000313985.2 Echinops telfairi | reverse complement strand
ACCTTTTTTGAACAATGGAAGTATTGACTCTCCCTGTCGACTTCTCCAGATGGAATACATAGAAATCAAATCGACCACAGCTGTGGGAAGGGACAAGGAATGAGCACAATATCAGTAGCTAAACCCAGGCCAGGGATTGACTGTGGAACAGACCATCAATTGCTCGAGTTGAACCAAAACCAATTCACTGCCATCGATTCAATACTGACTCATAATGGTTGTTTCCCAGACCGACACTGTTGACCAGAGTAAAAAGTCCAGTCTCTCTCCCAAGGAGCTGCTGGTGGTTTTGAACTGCTGACCTTGAAAATCACAGCCCAACATATAATCACTAAGTTGAAGTTGAAGCTGGAAAAAAATTTTTTAATCATGAGCCAAAATATGACCTTGAAGTTTTCATACCTGAATTTTAAAAACATCTCAGGAAGAGAGTTTATGCACGGAATTCTAATGACAGACGCCTGGTGAGCTGTGGATGACAGCACGAACATCGTACGTGAGGAAAACAAAAGGTTATTAAAACGAAGAGGAAGAAAGAAAATATCAAAGTTTTTGTCAGAAAAGGCTCTGAAACGTTCTCTTGGTAGTAGAGTAGCTTAGGCAAATTGGGAGAAATGATAAAGTCAAAGAGCTAAACAGAAACTTTCAAAGGATAGCTTGAGAAGAAAAAGAAACCATTGTAAGGAAATCTGCAAAGACCTAGAGATAGAAAACCAAATGAAAGACAAACTCAGCATATCTTAAGATGAGAGAACTCAGGAAAAGAAATCAAGCCTCAAGGTGCAATACTGAAAGACTGGACGGGCAAAATACTGAATGATACAGGAAACATCGGAAGATAGAAGAAATACAGTCACTGTACCATAAGGAACTAATTAACATTCAACCATTTCAGGAGGTAGCATATGAGCAAGAACCAATCATACCGAGAAAAGTTCAAGCTACCTTGAAAACAGTAGCCAAAAAGAAGTCTCCACGAATTGATGAAATACCAACTGAAATGTTTAAACCAGCTGACGAAGCCCTAGAACCACTCTCTGGTCTATACCAAGAAATTTACAAGACAGCTACGTGCCAACTGACTACAGAGATCCATTTTTGTACCAATTCAAGAGAAAGGTGATTCAACAGAAAGCTCAAATTACAGAACAATGTCATTGATATCATATACAAGTAAAATTTTGCTGAAGATCATCTAACATTAGATGCGACAGTACATTAACCAGGAGTGTCAGAGGTTCAGGCCAACTCAGAAGAGGACATGGAACAAGGGATATCATTGTTGATGTTAAATTAAGGTTTTGGCGGGACAGTCCTGATTTTTAACAATTTTTTCCTGCGTCCCGCGGCATTTTTAAAAAGTCCCGATTTTTGGAAAGCATGCACGACAAGCTAGAGTATACAGTTTTTGGTTGCCATGTGGCTATTTCACCAGGATATGACTTTTATCAATGGTGTCCCGCTTTACCAATGTTAAAATCCGGTCACTTTATGTTAGATGGACCTTGTCTCAAAGCAGAGAATACCAGAAAGATATTTA
>NW_022103896.1:48925104-48926596 GCF_000313985.2 Echinops telfairi | reverse complement strand
TCCATTGAGGTTCTTCCAGACAAGATTGGCCAGTGACCCCTGATGAGAATTTGAATGTTCATCCCAGATACACTGAGTTGGAATCAACATTTTAATAAGATCACTAGGTGAATCTTATAGATCTGTGGCAGTTATGTAATCTTGCAAAAGGGTAGAGGTTAGCCTGTCAATCAGGTTGCAGCTTAATGACCTCATTTGGAGGCGCAAAGGATATAAATAGCTCACTAGAGGGCAGATAGACTCTCTCTGCTTCATCTTCCTGTTGACATAAGCTACATGGAGCTACATTGATGCAGCCAGAGTCCTGGAGCTGGAGGAGCCACCTGGAGACCCACGCCAGTGCTGAGATGCTTCCACCACCACTGGGTCCCCAAACTTTCCACCCACTGGCCTCTGATCTTCCTGAATTCCGCATCACTGTATAGCTGCATGAGTCTAAAGAGGCATTTATGGACTAGTATTGACATATGAGGTAATATCAAACTTATGGACTTGATCTGGACAGGGCTGGGAGATTTTCTTAATGTACAATTGCACTTTGCTATAAAGTTCTCTCTTACACACATATGAGTGTCTATGAATTTGTTTCTCTAGTCAACCCAGACTGACACAAGATCCCAACACAATTCTCCTGTATACATAAACACAGATTCTAATGCAGTATATCTGAGGGTGGAAATACTAATGCTCAACAGGGATCAAACTATCATGAACCAACTGAAGCCCTTTTCCCAGGAGGCACTTCTCCTTGGTCTACTCTCCTTCTTGTGCAGCCCAAATGCAGCAGCTTCATAACCTTTCTATTGTGCTCCAGGGAGCCATGAGCAGTTCTCTGAGATCGGTACCCCGGATGGAACCTACTGCAGACCTCAGGACCGAGTTTCGATCATGACCAGCGGAACCCAGACTAAGCAAGCCTGTGAAATGATGGAGATGTATTTTGTCTTTCCTAACCACTGGCAATTTAAACTTTTTCCACGGCCAGCTGTTCAGAATGTGCAGAGCTTTCCTTGCTTTTAGGGCTACAATCCTCATCCAAATAAGAGAGGATGCTTAGGATTTTATTTGTTACCTGGTTAGTTATAGGTAATTAGAGGCAGTTTTTTGATGAATCAGGTAGCTGGTCACATGGCATCTAGATGTGCTGCTCCCTGTGTGAAAAGTGAGGTAAATATGCATCTGCTGAGGACCAACCTGTCTCCTGGAATGGTTCACGGTGTTGTGGACCCTCTCTTAATTTCTGTCCATTTGAGGTCCTGGTAGACAGTAGTCATGATGTCCATTTGGGTCTGGGGAAGATTTAGCTGTCTTGTTTAGATTTCCTTTTGAAATGATTGTTCCCTGTAATGTATGCTGACAAGTAGGTTCCCTTGTTGAGATTTAAAGGCAAGCTAATTTGAAGAATGTGCACTTGAACCTCTTGAGAGAGTCAGAAATTCTACAGGCCCTGATCCAGAATGTGCCTCTTAGGTATGTGAAAGTCCTCTTGCTT
>NW_022103896.1:48923342-48924603 GCF_000313985.2 Echinops telfairi | reverse complement strand
TTCCTGGAAGGCCTGTCCTGGCTCCCAAAAAGGTACATATGAGAATGTTGAGCATTCTGCATGAGTTAAGATGACACTTGGGGATCCAGTAAAGAAGCAGGGGATCCCTGTCATTGTGCTTTACCTCAAAACAAGACAACATGGACTTGCTATCTGCTCTTCAAATTATCACTTACTCTTTCTGAGTCAGGAACACTACTCCGTCTACACACACACACACACACACACACACACACACTTTTCTGTTTTATTACCAAAAAAAATTGCCCATCCATCTAGACTCAAATTTTCTCACAGCAGTCAGATTTTTCTTCTTCCTCCTATCTCCTAAGGTCTATACTTATGCTGCCTTATGTTGTTACTTGTTTTTCAGTGTAACACACATGACTCTCAATTTCCTTTCTGAAATATTTCCAGCCTCTTATTGATGACTTGCATAAGCTTCCTGTATGCCCTGCAGGCCCCCGTTCCATGGAGTCGCAGGAGGAGAGGCTGTAAGTACTTCTGTGTAACATCTGTCCCTGGTAGGTTTTCGATCAAGATGTTCCCAAAGACCCAGGGCCCCCCTTGGCTCCGAGGAGAAAACTAAAGGTCACTCATCAAGTACTTTCTTCTGACTTAAACATAGTCATCACAAGACAGATTAAAATCTTCCTATCAAGATTCCTGGTGTGGTGTATTATGGCTACTAATGGATTTAAGGGAAACCGAGAGGTTGGTGCTCCCTTAGGGAGCCCTGAGGGCATCGTGGTTACATGTAGGGCTGCTAGCTGCAAGGTCAGCAGTTTGAAATCAATCACTCTGAGGGAGTAAGACGGGGCTTTCTAGTCTGGTAAAGAGTGTAATTTTTGGAAATGTACAGGTGCAGTTCTGCCCTGTCCTACTCTGAGTGGTCGTTGACTCAATGGCACTGTTTGGTTTGGGGGTTATTTTGGTGCTCTAATAAACATGGAAAACCTATAAACCCCCAAGAAGCTGTTCTACGCTTCCCTATAGGGTTGTTATGGGTCAGAATTGACTTGACAGCAGTGGTGGAGCCAAGGCCACTGTGGATCCCTGGTATAAAGAGCGTTCATCGCAGGTGTTTATTTAGAGCAGTCCTCCAGTGTGTGATTCGTTAAGTCACATGAGTCACTAACCACTGAAATGTACCAGGCATGGCAAGAGGTGGTAGGGACTGTATTAGTCAGGGTTGACTAGAGAAACAAATCCAGAGACACTCATACGTGTATAAGAAAGAGCTTTATATCAAAGAGTAATT
>NW_022103896.1:48920389-48921238 GCF_000313985.2 Echinops telfairi | reverse complement strand
TAGCTTCCAGGTCACACACAATAGCTGGGCAAAAGTGGGTCTCTGGTCCCCAGAAGAGGGCCTGGTGTCCAGGCAATCAGACACCTCAAGGCCCCAAACGCCCATTTGGACATCTCTTTGGTCTTTCCCAGGCAGACATTAGGTGATGCATGTTAGTATTTAATCATAAAATGTTAGTGCTAAATAGCTTTTAAAATGAGAAAAATATTATAACTCCAACCAGCTGGAGAAGAGAATGTGACAAAGACTAACCCACGTACAGCACTGGCTTAGTGCAGGATTTTCTGACATCCTACTTAAAATGACGCATAGGTAAGCTTTTCATTCTGAGCTTTGGAAGCCCAGTTGAAATACCTATTTCTAAAAATCCAAGTATCTCTCTTTCTGAGTCTCAGTCACACCAGGAGCGTGCAGTCAGTTGTGTTTTCCAGCACCGTGGAAGTAATGCACATCCTCACTCTCTTCCTTCGCGGAGCACAAGATCTGAGAGTCAGTAAACAAGCTCATTGTTTCTTCTACATTCCCTGGGGGGATGGAGCGCTCTTCCTCACTTATTCACCAGAACGTAAACGGTTCACAGGAATCTGGTCTGTGGGTTCTACGATAAGAGTTCATTTGGTGGAAAAATGCGCAACCTTCAAGTGAATTATCATAGGCTTTAAGTAGTCAAAAAGGAGCCCTGGTTGTGCTACAGGTCAGGCATTTGACTGCTTAGCTAAGGTTAGTGGCTCAAACCCACAAGCCACTCCATGGGGGAAAGATGAGGCTGTCTGTGTCTGTAAAGATTTACAGTCTCAGAAACCTTAAACAGGATCACTATGAGGGGGAATGGAATTGATAGCAGAAGGC
>NW_022103896.1:48917446-48918381 GCF_000313985.2 Echinops telfairi | reverse complement strand
TACATCTCTTGAGCTGGGGACTGACTCTTGGTGACCTGGCTGACTGTTGGTGACCTCCATTACTGTTTGCTGCCTGTGCCAGGATAGCCTGAATCTCTCTACAGAGGACTACCTGGCGGCCCACAAGACTTGAAGGACTGCCAGTGTCTCACAACTGTCTAACACAATCTCTTAATGAATAGCAACATCTCGTTAGGCCAAGCCTCAAATCATCTTGTTCCTTTTTTACCTATTTTCTATTATTTCTCATTCTCTTTTTTTCTTCCACCAGGAACCTTAGTGGCACATGGGGTCACAGTCGCCATATTCTCAGCACAGCACGTACCTTTCACTAAGACGACGTGTTAGACACAGGAAGGCTCTAGGGACAGCTTTTGGCCTTGAAGGGAACTATAGCCTCAAATCATCCAAGTCCTCCTCCTTCCTCCTCAACCTGACTTACCCTTGTCTACCCTTTGCCATTGAGTTGATTTAAACTTGAGGTGACTCTGCGTGTTAAAGAAAAATTGTACTCCCTACTTTCCCAGCTTGATTTTTCAGAAGTACATTGCCAGACATTCCCCCCTCAAGAAACACAAACTTCAAACTTCTTGGTTAGCAGCCACACCTAGTAACTGTTGGTACCCCCCAGGGCACTCGTGCCCAGGGACCACCTTTTGCACTTAGAACACAGCGTCCACATTTTGTTTTGGGTAGATGCCAGTGAGTCAGGTCCAACTCAGGCAACCCCGTGGATAACAGAACAAAACACCTGTCCGCCTCTTGCCAGCATCTCCATGGCTGTCAGATTGGAGGCCATAGCTACAGCCAGAGCGCCAATCCATCCTCTTTTCACGGCCTCTCAAGTTTACGACCCCTCCTTTCATTAAGCCTGCAAACAAGAACTTCTGGGAAGACCTGAAGAGCCAAAATGGTTAATCAAGATTTCATTTGGT
>NW_022103896.1:48879239-48915745 GCF_000313985.2 Echinops telfairi | reverse complement strand
ATGCCGGGGGTTTAAGTGGAGAGAAAATGTTTTGAGAATGAGGTACAAGTGCACTTTACACAATTGATGTGTGTATGGACTGTGATAAGAGTTGTATGAGCCCCTAATAAAATGACTTAAAAAAAAATCCTGGCATCTTTTTATGACATCTGTTAAGCATCAAGAACTTTAGAAAGAACTCAAGAGTTTACTGAAGTTTTCTCTCACCTGGCAAGCTACATGTCAATACATATGTGCTATAAGATGAACTCATACTCATTGAGTCCTTATGAGGCAGAGTTAAACTGCCTCACAGGGTTTCCAGGACTGAAACCATTACAGGAGCAAATCACCAGTTCTTTGATCTCACAGATCAGCTGGTGCACCAGCAGCTGACCTTTTGGTTTGCAGTCAAGTGCTTTAACCCTTGTGTCACTAGATTTCCTAGAAGTCACACATATAAAGGGGTACCCCCCAAATGGACTCCCCCCAAAGCTATGTATCTATATACTTGAGTATAAGCCAACCCAAATATCAGCCAAGGTACCTAATTTTACCACAAAAGCTGCATTAAAAATGTGCTGAAAAACTCAGCTTCTACAGGACTATATACGGTATTTAAATTTTTTTACTAAACAACCTTATTACCTTCAAAGTAGTCTCTATTACACTTAATACATTTGCCAAATCTGTGATTCCATTCTTGGAAACATTCTTCAAACTCATTTGTTTGGATGTCTCACAGCACCTCCCTCATTTATTCTTCACCTCTTCTACATCATCAAATCACTGTCCTTTCATTTCCCTCTGCATTGGAGGAAACAAAGAAGTCACACAGAGTGAGGTCAGGTGAGTAAGATGCATGGGGGCAAGAGAGGTATGCTTTTTTTTTTTTGCAAAACCTGGTGCCCTGAGATGGCTGCCTGAGCAAGTGCATTGTCATGGTGACAAAACCAGTCCCCCGTCTGTCACAAATTGGGCCTTTCTTGGTCTCACACTGTTACACAATCTTTTCAAAACCTTGTAAATTGAAAGCTTGACTTGATTCACAGTCTGACCGGTGGAATGAACTCCAAATGCACTACAAGTTGACATTTTTGTCCATTAGGGAAGTTGACGGACATCCAGGAAGAGATTTGTCATCAGTCAACATTTCACCTTTTTTGAAATGAGAAAACCACTCATACATTTGAATGTTTTCCCATAGTATTGTCCTGGTAGGCTGTGTTCAACATTACAACAGTTTCTGTGGCATTTTTCCTGAGCAGAAAACAAAATTTCACAGCTGCATGCTGTTCTCGTAAGTAGGCTCTCACAAAACACAAGGTTTGAGCAAAACTGCCTTCACAGAAAAATTCACCATGACCAGAGAGAATCTTCCCAGGTGATGCCACTAGATGCACTAACTCAGTGAGTTGCTGGACGCTCACTTAGTGGGGGAAATGTGTACTGCAAAAGCTGCACCTAGCAGAGCTTTTCTGGTTTTGGGGGTAGGAGGGGTCCTACTCAATAGTAAACAATAGCATAAGACTAGTTGCTGAAATCTACTAGCAAATGAATTGCACATCAAATTACTGTTCACTTCAAATCTGAATAAAGATCTGGTTTAACCATATACACATTTAATCATATGCACATTTACTCTTATCCTGCCTTTTCTCTGTGCTTGTTGGCTCTTTGAGACTTCTTCCTCTCTTCTTCTCTGGCTTTGTTTTCTGCTTTTGGTCGGAGTTCTTCTTCCTACTTGTTCCTTTGAATGTCTTCCACTTCTAGGCCACAGCAACCTGACTTGTCTGCTTTACAACCCACTGAATGAGGATAAAAGATCCCAACACGAGGCTTGGGTTTATGTGCCACAGGTTGGCATGGACCAAATCAAATCTTCCGTCTTCCCTCGTGTTTGCTAAGTGGTGGGAACAGACTGATCATATCTATCTGAAGCTTTAAAACTAAATCATCAAACTGGTTTATTGAGAGCAAAAGTCTTTCTTGGATGTTAGCATTTTCAAAGAATAGAATATAACCGTGGGAGAGTCAGATGTTTATGGTACTCATATCAGAAAGGCTACAAATGTTGATGTAAGGGTTAGAAAAATAAAGCTGTCTTCAAAAATAAGGGTAAAATGCATATAAAAACAATAGTTAATTAGGTATTTATCATATGCTCCATCCATATGCTGAAAAGTTAATGAGATTCCCATGTTTCATATAACAGTGTATTTCTTGAGCATAAACAACACATTAAACACTATCTTGTATGTGCATCTTGTATGTGACCTTTTAACCTACACAATGACTCTGTAAAGTAATTGCTAATGTTATCCTCACTTTGCCAATGAGAAAGCTGTTGCCAAAAGAACTTAAGAGACTTGCCTACATGAGATTACTAACTGGTCGCCAAGCTGAAATTTAAAACTAGTTGGAAACTGGATCTTCCTGGCTTCAAGCAGCACCTTGTTCTATGCATGCATTTCTCCAGAGGTGTAAGGCCTCAGTTTCCCTTTCTGTCCACACGTGTTCCTCTTTGACCTCTTTTCTATAATGTCTGCATTGTTTTTTCTTCTTTTATCAGGAATTTTAGTGGCACAGTGGGTTAAGAATTGGATTGGTAACCAAAGGTCAGAGGTTCAAATCCACCATCTGCTTCATGGAAGAAAGATGAGACTATCAGCTTCCATAAAGATTTGCAACCTCAAGAAACCAATGGGGTAGTTCTATTCTGTCCTACAGTTTCTGTGAGTCAGAATTGAATAGATAGCCATTGGTTTTGTTTGTGTTTTGACCAAGTATGGTGCTCTTCTCCAGAGAGTGGTACCTCTTGATAACAGGTCCAAAATAGGTGAGATCAAGTCTCACCATCCTCAATGCTAAGAAGTATTCTGACTAGACTTCTTCAACACATATCTGTTTGTTATTATGGCAGTCCAAGGTATAATTAATATTCTTCACCACACCTTAATTCAAAGGTTCTTGGTGATTCTTTGGTCTTTCTTATTCCCTGTCTGATTTGGGCCTGCACATGTACATACACCATAGTCCTCCAGGTGATCTCTTTGCTTCTTAATATTATCACAAGAGCTCTTTTGCGGCAGATTTGTCCAAAAGCACTACATCTTTTGACTCTTCACTGTTGCTTCCATGGGCATTGATTACAGACTAATGAAATAAAATCCCTAACCACTCGATCTTTTCTCCATTTATCATTGTTTCCTATTAGTTCAGTTGTAAGAATTTTTGTCTTTGTTTTTGTTTTTTAATGCTGGTATGTAATCTGTAGTGAAGGCTTTTATCTAAATGGCATAATGCCTGGAAACTGTGTTGAATGGAGCCTGACTCATAGTAAGAATGCAGAAAGACTTAGTGGCTTCTTCCTTCCTCCTCATCATACTTATTATTATAATTACATATTATTATTATTTTAAATCTTTTTTGGGGGGTATAAATGGCAAAATGCCTTTAATGCTTAATATTTTTCCTTTCTTTTTTAGAGAGCAAACTGCTCAAGGGAGGTGACCTCCCTTTTTGAATACCAGAGATTAACAATGTTAAATAGTTGCTATTATAGCCCAATTTGTTCTCAGGTGTACAGTATCTAAAGTCTAAATTTAGAGTAAATTGCTACATTAAAGGTCAGTCCCTTAGTGAGGACAAGGATGCAGACTGCTTTTGCTTTAAAGTGGAACACAAGCTAAAGAGGAATAGATGTGTCCTGTCGGCCACAATCCCCAGTGCTTATTATGGCACACGAAGCCCTGGGACACCGAGCGAGGATGGCCTCTGGGAGAGCTGAGGACTGCGGTCCCTACTCTGCTCTTTAGAAGCCTATTGCCTTCCATCAACTGCTGCTTTCTCTGAAGCAGTGCAACGCATGGTCTCTCCAGCACAAATACAGAAACCTGAGGGTTGCATGAATTCACCGTTTGAAAAAGAAAAAAAAGTGTTTTCGACTGAGCCAAGGAAAAAGTGAATTTGGGTGTTGAGTAGCCGAAATTCTTCCAAATAAGACTTCAGAAGTTAGTGAACATAATTCATTATCGGTTTTTTGAAAAATCAAGGCATTGTGTTCTTGATTTGGCTTAATTAGAAACTGGGAACATGAGTTTATACATTAGAGACCATTTATATTTGCGTGTCTCATAGAAATATGAAAGAGAATCCAGGTTTCTGATTTCCGTCGTAATTTCTACATGTCCCCTCCTACGCCGATGGTATAACCTTGCTTGCTGGAAGCCAAGAGGCCTTGGCCACCTGCTGAAAATGAAAGACTGCGGCTTTCAGTCTGGATTGCAACTCAGTGTGGAGGAAACGGAAATCCTCACGACAGGACCGGTAGACAACATCATGGCAAACAGAGCAAAAATAGAAGCTAACAAGGACTCTAATCGGTTTGGACCCATAATTAATGCCCATGAAAATAGCAGTTAAAAAGGCAAAGGATGCATTGCTCTGGACCAATTCACTTCACCAAACCCCTTAAAAGTATTAAAGAGCAACAATATCACTTGGGGGACTCAGGCGTGCCTGTCCCCGGCTCCGGTCTTCTCAATGGCCTCCTCTGTCCGGTATGTGAAGTCTGGCACAGAATGAAGACTGGAGAGAAATCGATGCCTGTGAATCACGGTGCTGGTGGAGGATGCTGACTGTATCAGAAAAGTCTACATGAACGAAGGAAGGCCTGCCACAATGCTCTTTAGACGGAAGGAGGGTGAGATTTTGTTCCACACGCTGTGGTCATGGTATCCGAAGAGACCAGTCCCTAGAAAAGGGAATCGTGCTTGCGAAAGGAGAAGGCCAGCAAAAAACCAAAAAGACCCCACCCCCACCCCCAACGGTATGATTGCTGCAGTAACTGCAACAGTAGACTCAAGCACACCACCAGTTGTAAGTATGTTGTAAACAGGGTTGTTGTCTGTCACAACCAATGTTACCTAACAAAAACAAGCCTACTGGGGTTGTCACAAGTGGAAGGGGAATCTTTTGATTTTTTCTCAAATGTGTCCCCAACACTATCTCTTGTGATGGTTAACGTTTTGTCAGTTCATTTGGACCATGATTCTCAGTGGCTTAACAGTTATGGTGTAGTTTGGCCGTTAGGTAATGATGTAGTCATCCCCATTCTGTGTTATTGTATAATGTAATGGCCTCTATGATGAGATTTTTCTCTGAGCAGTCAGTATTTGAAAGGGAGCTTCCTTGGCGGTGTGCCTTACATCCAACATATACAGATGTGTTCGCAAAAATCTCCGGCTTTTGACTAGCGCTGGACACTGCACCTGGCTCATTATCAGCTGACTTCCAGTACTTGGATCGGGAGTCAACAGCCTGCTGTCTAACCTGCTGATCTTGGGTTTATCAGCCCCTGAAGCTATATGAGTTAGGAAAAGCCTCCAGTCTGGTTTCTGACCCACAAACTTAGGATTTGCCAGCCTTTATAACTGTATGAGCTATTTTCTTGAGCTAAATCTCTCTAGAGCAGTGGTTCTCAAGCGTCCTAATGCCATGACCCTTTAATCAGTTCCTCATGTTGTGGTGACCACCCCCCCAACCATAAACTTATTTTCGTTTCTACTTCATAACTGTAACTTTGCTACCATTATGAATCGGGTGATCCCTGTGAAAGGGTCATTCAACTCCCCAAGGAGTGGCGACCCACAGTTTAAGAACCACTGCTCCAGTGTTACATCCATAATATTCACTAGTTTACCTTTTCTAAAAAACCCAACTTAAGGCATGTCTCTTGCTGCTATTTCCACACTGTCCCCCACCTCAAGGGCCTCTTTTCCCATTTAGTGACTGAAAAAAACATTTTTACTTTCAGGGTTAGTCCAATGTTTGGCATATAATAGATACATGAACTATTTTAGCATAGTTTTATGGAAGCGATTGAATCTCACTAAAAGTCATGAAAAAAAAAACGTCATCTTGATACAATCTCCAGCCTCCCTGTGAAAACATCCTCAAACTTGCTGTATGATGTCGACTGAAAAGGACAAGAGGATCTCCTAGTTTTTATTTTGATTTTTGTTGCAGTCACACCTTTCCCCGAATCATTAACCATACGTTTGTCAGATGAATACTGTACCATGACTTCAACATTTATGTTCCTCGTGGAATTTCTGCACAAACTGTTTGAATGGCTGAATGATTGTTAAAGCCTTAACAAGTTGGCATTCAAAATACACTCATGAATCATTCATTAACCTTCCTAATGCTTTCACTATTTTCTATTAAAATCAAGTCCACAGTGACTTCATTGTTTCTCCTTTATCAAAATGATAGATCTCAAACACTCTTTAAATCAGAAAATGGATTTGTGAGGGACGAGGTCCCCCAGCTCAATTCAGAGGCATCCCTATTAGTACAGCTGAGCCTGCATTACGCTAATAATTAACTTACCTGAAAATCAGTAACATTTCCCTAATAAGGTTTCACTGTTTGGACAAAATATTCAAGAGATGGAGCTCTCTATTCCCAACCATATCACCCACACTCTTCCTTATTCTTAATAAAAAGAATTTTCTCTCCGACGTTCATCTCTTGCTCTGCCTACTTATATCATGTCAGAGGAATTTTTTTTTTAGTTTTTTGGTAAAAATCCTTCAACATATAGAGACAATGACCTCTTTGGTATAGAGGATGTATTTAAAGTGAGCAGGCATAGAACTTCTACTTCTGTTATTAATTTTGAAGTCGCTATTGATGAGTTGTACTGAAAGAGGGAATCCTGAATTTGTGGCGCTCGCCTGGCTGATTCCAAACCACAGGTACACCCATTCATCTTTCAGCACATCAAGCGTATCTTTGACTTTTCCACTTGGTGGGGATTTTACTAGAACCATCCAACTCTGCTGATGCACAGTGATTTGGGCTCAAATCTAGTGCCTCGGGTCTCTATCAACATCTATGATCTACTGAATCTTGCCTCTCTGAGAACACCAGGTTCCTAGTTGAACTAACCAGGTCACTGAAAACTCACCATTCCATTTGACCTTCCCCATAGAGAATGCCCATATACCAGCCAGGAGCATTGATGGCTCCATGGTAGCGTGCTTGTCTTCATGCAAGAGGCCTGGATTTGATTCCCTGTCCATGAAGCTCATGTGTGGCCACCATCCTTCAGTCCCTGGAGTTTTCTGGACAAGCTTCAATGGAGTTTTAGGCTGAGACACACAAGGAAGGAAGGCCTGGTCATCTACTTCCAAAAATCAACCAATGAAAACCTGTTATGAATCAGAACAGTCTGGTTCCCAACTGATGATGGAGATGGCTCAGGACCAGCTAATGGTTCTTTCCACGGTGCATGGTGGTTCTCTGTGTCAGTGGCTTACTTGGTAGCAATGAACAACAAGGACGTCTATCAAACAATGGCGTCAGGCTGATTTTTGAAATTATCAGCTAAATGGCTGATTTTTGAAATTATCAGCTGAAGATGAGCACTGGGTTGAAATCATTATGTCTTTTTCTTGCTGTCTCCCCACCCCCAAATAAAAGGAAGTCATATTAAAAAAAATGTAGCTTATGCTCAAGAAATACACATTAAAAAAACAAATAGAACAACAATCATTTTAAGCCCCAAAAGAATGAAAAGGACCCTTTGCATATTATTATAAAAACCTTTTAAATTAATGAAAGGGCCTGAGCACTGACCATTGAGAGCTCAATAGCATGTAGGTGGAGGAACAAACGCTCTTATATTCCCTTGATCTTTGATATTATATATGAAATTAATGACAGTATTGCCACGAGGGTTCCAGGTCATCCATGTGCAGATTTGTTCTAAACAAAACACATTTAAACACACCTCTGCAATCAATGGACTGCCGTAGCCAATTCTCTCATGAATGCACTTGTTTTCATTTCATTCGGGTACCTGTAAAAAAGAGAGACTTTTTGTGCTATGGGAAAAAAAAATTTTTGAGGTCAGGGATAATATGAAATTTTTAACAAAACTCTTGTGGCCATCTTCCCAAATCATTGAAGTTTTGCAACAAGTTGACAGGAATGCTGCTCTCCTTAAAAAACAAATCAAAGGAATCAGGTATCAAGCATCAAAGAACAAAAAATCATATAATTGTAAATGAGGGTGAGTGCAGAGTGGAGACTCAAAGCCCATCAGTGGGCAACTAGACACCCCCTTACTGAAGGGTTGTGGGGAGGAGATGAGCCAGTCAGGGTGCAGGGTAGCAACGATGAAACATATAACTTTCCTCTAGTTCTTAAATGCTCCCCCCCCCCCCACTATCATGATCCCAATTCTACCTTACGAATCTGGCTGGACCAGAGGATATACATTGGTACAGATAGCAACTGGAAACACAGGGAATCCAGGACAGATGACTCCTTCAGTGGTCTGCAGTGGTGAGAGTGGCGATGCCTGGAGGGTGGAGGGAATGTGGGGTGGAAGGGGGAACCGATTACAAGAATCTACATATAACCTCCTCCCTGGGGGATGGACAACAGAGGAGTGGGTGGAGGGGGGGAGACGTCGTACAGTGTAACATATGACAAAATAATAATAATTTATGAATTATGAAGGGTTCATGAGGGGAGAGTGGGGAGGGAGGGGAAAAATGAGGAGCCAATATTAAGGGCTCAAGTAAAAGGCAAATGTTTTGAGAATGATGATGGCAATAAATGTACAAATGTCCTTGACACAATGGATGGATGTATGGATTGTGATAAGAATTGTATGAGCTTTCAATAACATGATTTAAAAGCAAATCAGATGGAGCAAGCCTGTATGGCAGGCAAGAGGAGCTGAAAGATGACTTCATGGCCAAGAAATCCGCTCAGGTTATTGTCTTGGGAGGATCCCCCAGGGGTAATCTTCATAGAATTTGTTAAAGGACACAGGGTGTCCTTCGTTTATTATGAGGAAGTTTGAAGAAAATTAAAATACATGTGTATATGACATGGTAAATCAAAAGGATGGCTACAAATTCATAGAAACATTTAGTCAATAAAAATCTGATAATGTGAAGCTCTCTCCCCTGTCTACGTCAATGCACTTCTGAAAGTGGTGTTTCCATCTCAGTCCAACTCATCTCCAAAGAATTGTGTCCTCTTCAAATTTCCCACATCCAAATAGCAGTCTTGGCATCCTCAGGGGACTTGATTAGAGTTCCTTGAAAATGTTCTTTGAGTTTGGAGAATGAAAAGAAACCTCAGGAACAAGACGAGGGCTACAAGGTCGCGGGTAATATGTCCCCGTGAAACTCTCCTAGGACGGCTCTTGCTCCTCTTGAAGCACGAGCAAGGGCATTGTGATTGAAGAAACAAAAACAAAAATCCTTCTTCTGTGTGACTTGCTAGTCTTTTCCTCACGATGCAGTTTTCATTTCCTTCAAACTTCTTCATAATAAGCTCCCATGATAATCCTGTCTTTGGAGAAAGTCTATCAAAATTACCCCTTTAGCATCCAAAAAAATATAGTCGCCATAACTTTATGAGCTGACCTCCGTGCCTTAAATTTAGCCCAACACGTCCTGTCAGAAGGAATTGCCTAGATTTGACCTTACTTTCTGATCATATTGGTAAATCCAAGACTCCCCTCTGGTCATCATTTGTTCCATAAAATTGTCTCCATTAGCTTTCATCTTGTTTAGAGAACTGATGGAAAGATCCGTCTATGTGGTAACTGCCAAATGCTTTTGGTAGCCATTGCGCCAAAAGCTAGCTCAGGCCAAGGTATTGGCTTATAATTGAAAATGCTGAACCACGTGAGAGCCCAACAGAGGCAGCTGTCACCTCCACAGCAATTCTACAGTCTTCTTCCACCTGGACTCCTGGACTCCAGCCCCAGTTTCTTCATTCATGGTGGTTAACATCTTCTTGCTTCTGACGAATCTTTGAATTTTTTCTAACCTTTCTGAAGACACTTGATTCATCTGAAAGCTGTTCTTTTTCTATGGTGCAGCACCCCCATAAACTTGTTACAAAGCTTCAGTGATTTAGGCAGCTGTCCACTTGAGTTTTGTTAAAACTTTGATAATATCTCTGACTTGGAAACTCTCTCTCTCTCTCTCAGACACACATACAAATCTTTTTTTTAAGTTTTATTGGCACTTCATCCACATATTATAAAATTCAATAGTACAATCATATCAAGATGAGGTGTACCATCTTTACCACAATTGATTTTAGAACATTTTCTTGTTGTACTAATTGTTATTCATGTACTTTTATTTTTCAATTTTGGCAAAAATATATACACAAAAACATTCTCCACTCCAACAACTTCTGCATCTAAAGTTCAGTGCCAATTAAAATCGCCTGTTTTGAAGGCCCCCTAGTGGATCAGAGATAAGCGTGTCACTAAAAAAGTGGTCTGCAGTCTTCCGTGAGCCGCAGAGGCATCTCTTCTACACACATTGTTTGGAATATACCTGTGGAGGTACGAACTGTGGCCCTGGGAACAACACATTTTAACTTATGTGTGTGGTTAGAAATTTGTTAGAATTTGCTCATTTATCCAAATACAAAGTGAGGAGGAAAAAGTATCTCCTTGGGACCAATCCATTGCTGAGGACTGTGTCATGTATGATCTATGCACAGCAGAAGATAGAAACCTTGGTTTATGTAGCAGACATCTGTGGGTTGGGGAGGATATGTAAAGGGACAAATAAGCAGTCACCTTAAGCAGGTAGATGGCTGTATAAAGCCTTTTCATAGTTTTTGAGGGGGTCTTACAGAATTTTGCTAAATCTTGGCTTTTAATTGTGAATTAGGTAAAGGTTTACAGATCTTCCATTTTACATTCAATAATCCATGCACATTTAGTTTCAACTCATCCGTTGCAATCACATCAATATACCATTACGTAGGCCAATTCCTCCCTGACTTTCTTGTTTTTATTCTTCCTTTTTATCCAACCTTCTTTACTTTGGTCTTGGGTAAATGATGCCTTTTGTTCTTAAAAGGTTGATTATTCTAGAAGGAGATGTTCAGTTCCAGGCCATAGTTTTGAGGGTTCCACTAGTCTTTACCCCACCAGTTAGCCTGACCCCTTTTCAGATCTCAAAGTTTGAGGGACACTTTTGAACCCTTCTCCATGATAAATTTAATCCCCTTCTCTCTATTACGTTTGTACCACTCTCCTCCTCCTCTCTTTATCTCCTCTTTCCCTCCTCCTTCGCCTCCTCCTCCTCTTCTTCCCCCTCCCCTCCACCCTTCTCCTTCCCCTATTCCTTCTCTCTCTCTTCTCTGAACTACAATCTTCCTGCCAACCCACAAACACGTTCCTTTTATTTACGAAACTCCTTTGCTGAAACACTCTGTCCCATTCACCAGCGCCATCTTTGCCTTTAGCTTTCATAATTAGAAGACTAAGTTATGCCTTGACCACTTACTACCCATATTCAGTTCTGGGACGCTGGATTCAGCCTTTCATTCTGCTAAAACCAAACTCTTTTTAAAAAAAATCATTTTATTGAGAACTCTTATAATGCTTATTACAATCCAAACATCGATTGGATCAGGCATATTTGTAAATATGTCACCATCATTCTTTTCTAGACAGTTACATTCTATTGAGGCCTTGGTATCAGCTCCTCTTTTTCCCCACCACCAGCCTCGTGACACCTTGATAGATTATAAATTATTATTATTTTTATGTCTCACACTGACCACTGTCTCCCTTTCCCCATGGTTTCTGTTGTTCTTTCCCCTGGAGAGGTGTGTGTGGTTGTGTGTCGATCATTGTGATCAGTTCCCCCCTTCTCTTCCTCCTCCCCCAACTTCACGCTGCCCATCTGGTATCTCTCTTCCCATTTCTGCTTCTGGGTTGCATGTGTCCCGAGCTCTTATCTCTCATCTAAGGCTGTGTACATGCTCTGGTCTAGTCCGAAGTGAGAGGCATTACTGGGGTCATGGTGGAGGGGGTGAGGAAGCCTCAAGGAACCAGAGGAATATTGTGTGTTCCTTCAGTGCTTTACTGCACCCTGGTTGACTCATTCCTTCCCTGTGACCCCTCTGTGAGGGATGTTCCATTGCCTACAGGTGGGCTTTGGGTCTCTCCTCGGATCCCCCTCGTTATTAAGCATATGGTTTTGTTTGTTTGATTGTTAAGGGTCTTCTGATACCTGTTACCTGGTCTCAGTGACACCCCATGCTGGCACAGGCTGGTGTGCTTCTTCCATGTGGGCTTTTTGTTTCTCTGCTGGATGGCTGCTTGTTTCACTTCAAGCCTTTGAGGCCCCAGATGATATATCTTTTGATAGCAGCACCATCTGCCTTCTTCACCACATTTGCTTATGCACCCATTTTTGCCTTCAGCGATTGTGTCGGAAAGGTAAGCATCTTAGATTGCCAATTTGTGAGAACAACGTGTTCTTTTATTGAGAGAGGGTATGAGCAGAGGCCCAAAGTCTGTTCACTACCTCAGTGTATTGCCATATAAATATATGTACGTAGGCCAATACCTCTATTTTTATGGATTAAGTATTTACATACGGACATCTCTATGCTTATATGTCTATCCATAGGTTTGCTTCCTAGATCATTCCTCTGTTTCCTCTTACCTTCCTTCTGCCCCACCATCATGCTTGCCCTGCTTCTGTTCCATCGTTCTTCCTCTCAGCTAGATTGCTGTTGCGCCAGTACCCCCAAGATCTCTATATCCACCTCATTATTCGTTTTTATTCCCTAATTGTTCTCCTGTCTATGGTGCTGTTTGCCCATCTCACCTTCCCCCTGCCCCTTCTACTCCCAAGTCCCCCCAGGACCATTGGTCCCATTGCTCTCTCCTCGAGCTTGCTTCCCATGCCTGTCTTATGTAAGTAGGCATACCAACAATGGCATAGACCAAACAAATAGAAAACGAACGACTGACCAAAAAAAGAGAAGTAAGAAGAAGAAAACAAACAGAAACAAAAACAAACACAACAACAACAGCAAAAAAGCATGCATGCTTCCAGGTCTGTCTACTGACCTTTATGACTATCTCCCCATTGGTCCTGGGGGAATTCTGGGAACTGCCCCTCCTAGCCTGAAGTCTATTTTGGGGGGCTTTTTAGAGGCTTTGTGACTTTGCTTTGCTCCTGTTACTGATCTGCTGTGTTCCCTTCTTGGTTTGCCCTACTGCAGGTTGTTCCAACCGCACTTCTTCCCTGCTGTGTGTCCCCGGTATCGTCCTCTGTCACAGTATGATCCAGCAAGGGGACACGTCATGAGCTGTTGTCAGCCCCATCGTCCTCTCTGCGCCTTGGCAGCTCCGTGCTGGGACGCCATCCTCCGGGCTCGGTGTGCCAATATGGGGTCTAGAACGACCTTTCCTTTCTCTTTTCCCTTCTTGGTTTGCTTCCGTGTGGGCACAATATGCTGACCCCTCAGCCCCACCTGTTGGTTAAGTGTTGTTCTCTATCACAGCACATACTTTTCGGGAGGCCATCGGTTTAGCTCGGGTTGGCGCTGGGCCTGTGGCCCACTCTTTTCATGCATTCCTCCGTATAGTACTTTGCCCTCGTGGTTTGCCTTGGCCACTGGCTACCTACATTCAGTTCTGTGACCCGGATTCAGCCTTTGATTCTGCTAAAATCAAACTCTTAAAGGACATGAATAACTTCCTATTTTCTAATCAAAAAAATATTTATGTCGTTCCACATCCTTGATGAGTTCTCTGTTGCATTTATTGCCTCCTACTTAAAATTTCCCTTCTAAAATTGCCCTACTAAAAAGTCTCTCTGATCCTGTTCTCTCATGTGCCAATCTCTAAGATCAATGTATTCAACCACATCAAATATTTATTGAGGGCTTACTATCTATCAGGCTTTGTGCTTAAGATAAAGACCCCTGGTGGTGCAGCGGGTTAAGCATATTGCTGATCACCACAGGGTTTGCGGGTTGAACCCATTAGCCCGTGAATGAGAAGAAAGTAGGCAGTCTGCTTCCATAAACCTTCACAGCTTCAGAGAGCCTGCGGAGCAGCTCCGCTCTGGCCTATAGGGTCACTGAATCAGAATTGACTTCCCAGCAGTGAGTTGGTTGGCTCTTAGTATTAAAAGCTAGAGCTATAGTATTAAACAAAACAAAAGGTTCCATTTCTTTTTTCATAGTGCCTCTACTCTAACCTCAAAGTTGATATTGCAAACTGTTATCTGAATTCAGGGTCTTGTCTTACCAAGAGAACACTTTACTTTTGGAAGGCATAGGGCATCACAGGGAATCTTATTAAGAAACTCCTAGGAGGAAGAAATCCTCCCCGATGGTCATGGTATTTCTTTTCTCTTGCATGCATACCCAGGTTCTTTAAGAGTTCAAACATCCAAGATTCCCGGGAACTTCCACTGGGGGTAGGAAGGGGTTCTGATAAATGTAGTCCCAAGATGTTGCCATGGTTCCACACATGCTCTGTCCAAATCTCCATCTTCACTTAAAACCCACAAGCTGCTCTATGAGAGAAGGCTGAGGGTATATGCTCCTAAAAGGTAGCTAGATTAGGGATAAGGGGGTTGCTTCCATCAAATGCCTACACTAAATGTAAACGAGCTGGCACTGCCACAACAAAGGGGTTGGAAAGGAATCTGGCACACTAATTAGAAACCTGTGGGAAAAATCCAAACTTGGCATGCGCAGACCCAGGCCACCTAGGCCCAGGTGGAATCCAACCTGGGCACACCCACATTAGGCATCAATAATATTACATCACACAGGTGTGCTTTAACTCAGCCAATAAGGTCAGCCAGTACCCTCAGGAGGGAATAATTACCAGACTGAGGGCAAGCCATTTCTCCTTATCCAGGTGCTCTCTTGCAGGTCAGAGGGCAAGGCACCCTCTCTGGTCTCTCTCTCTCTCTCTCTCTTTCTCTCTCTCTCTCTCTCAGGTGCTCTCTCTTGCATGTCACACCCACCCCTCTCCCTTGGCTCCACCCTCCGGATTCACGGTCTTGTTCTCGTATTCCTTCCACGTGTTTTCCATGCTCCTCTGAAGTGGCTGGAGTGGCCATTTTCTGCCCTAAACTTTCCCACAGCCCCTGCCGTGTGGCCTTGCACACTTTCCAGGGAGAGTGTGTACTTTCAGAAACAGTAATACCTGAAAGTTCCCTTTCCCTCATAATCGTAACTTGGATTTACAAAAGTGCTTTTGCCGAATGAATTCTTTCAGGCATGAGAAGCAATAACCAAGGTAAACCACCCTAGACACCTAACACTCCTATAAAAATGTACAAGTATACAGTGCTGCTAGAAGTCAAAATAAACTCAATAACAATTTTTGATAATCTAATAACCATCTTTTTAAAAACCCTGTGTGTTAGGCAGGGTTCTTTAGAGAAACAAAACAAGGACACTTATGATGATAGAAGATAGATAGATGATAGATAGAAGATAGATAGATAGATAGATAGATAGATAGATAGATAGATAGTTTTATACAGTGAGAAGGAATTTATCAGCTAATTAATCCACACAGAAGTACAGAGGGATCAGTTCAATTCGCTTCTGTGGAACAGTTAATATACTGGAAGTCCTTCGACTCGTGTGGGCTGCTGGGTCCAATGTCAAGGAAGCAGACAGAGGAGTCCTACTTTGAGCAAGGCAGGCAGCAAACAGCAGGGCGGGTCAGCAACAGTCAGTAGCTGTGGAGCTTAATGGAATCAGGGCTGGAAGGGATATCAAACTCAAGCAATACAAGCTGTGGTAGTTACATAATCTGCTGTCAATTTGAGGATTAAAAGTGTAGGGGTAGGTTCTAACCTGTCAATTAGGATATAGCCAATCAGGCCTTTGTGTGGGCACGGCCTTCTCTTGAGGATTCTGGGAACTCCTGTTTTTCCTCCTTGGAGGCAGGAGACACTCTCTCTCTCAGCTCACTCCCTGTGAGACATCCCTGTGGAGAAGACACATGGAGGGAGGCTGATGGAGTCAGACCCCTGGAGCCGGAGAAGCCACATGAAGACTTCTGCCAGCACTGAGATGCTGACAGTGCCACTGGATCCACAAGACTTCCCACCCACTGGCCTGATCTTCCTGCATTCGGCATCATTGCATGTGTTTCCTGAGTCTCAAGAGGACTAGATATATGGGCTAATATCGGACTTATGGACTTGATCTGGACTGGGCTGGGCTGATGAGTCTGAAGAGGACTTTATAGATTGGTATGGGACATATGGGCTAATATTGGACTTATAGACTTGATCTGGACTGGGCGGGGATGTTTTCTCAATATTCAACTGCTCTTGTATATAAAGTTCTTTCTTATACACATGAGTGTCCATAAATTTGTTTCTCTAGTCTACCCAGATTAACACACAAGGAGACAGGATCCACCAGCCCCAAGCTCAAGTGATGTATGCACCAGCAGCACAGCAAAGCAGGTCTCAAAGAAGCCTCAAGCTCTAACAACATGATCCAGAGTTGGCTTGGCCCACAGGTGGTTTAGGACTCAGGTTGAGGCAGAGAACTAGCTAAAGCAGCAGCACACTGGTCCGATCACCAGAGAGCAAGAGAGACAGGGGCTGTCCTTACAGAGCCATTTATCTCTTTGCCCTCCTATCAAACTGTGTGATTAATCCCACATATTCCTATTGGCCAGGTTGGCACAATAAACCTACCTATCACACCCTGTCTTTCTCTGAAATGTAAATTACCCAAAATTCTGTGCTGTGCCTCTGCTCAATCTACTGACTCTCTCTCTCTCTCTTTTGCCTTTTTACTGACAAGAAGCACAAGTCCACTGCTCTAGCCTTGGCTTGGCTTGGTCTTAAATGTCTGGTGATGTTTCGCCTTTCTACTTGGCGTCACCATTGGCTACTCAAATTCCACAAGTTCAAAACTAGGCTCATCATTTCAGGACCCAACTTCAGATCTCTCAACCATTGTTTTAGTCTTGTTTGGGTTGCCTCGCCAAGGGGTTAACCAGCCTGTAATATTCTCATCTCTGTTCACACTGTTACTATCTTCATTATTTATTTATATTTTTATATTTTAATTTATTTATATTTTTCATCTTGACCAGCAAAATAACCTCTCTGCTTTCTTCATTATTTCACCTGGCATAATTCTGAAAGATAATTTTCCTTTATATTTACAACTTAGCATGCTTTCCTTAAAACCTTTCAATCACCTTCCAATTTCTACCTTTAAATTTTTAGTCCATAGAAGGAATGAAACTTGTTTAACAAGTTTGGTCGAATTAACTATTTACTATTTTCCATACTTATTCCATCCTTCTTCTTTAACCCTCTCTGGAATTGTCCTCAGATGCATGTATCACATGTTTGCAACTTCCCTTTAGTACGACCCCTCTAAATTTTTGTCTCCATTTGAAAGCACCGATCCCGGCCCCAGATCACCATAGGAGTTTCTACATATTTCCGTAATTGTATAGCTTTCCATCTGGACTAATGGGTTTGGAGAAGTACTTTGATCCCCTAAGAAACATGGGTGGTGCCACTGCTAATTGAAAGGCCGATGATTCCAGCCCCCAGCTGCTCCATGGGAAGACGGGGCCATCTGTGTGCGTAAAAAGGATGGCCTTAGAAACCCTCTGGAGCCATGCCACTCTGCCCGAGAGGGTCACCAAATGTCAGAATGGACTCTCGACAGCGTGGGGTTTTTTTTTATCTGTTACCAAATTGCCAGCTGTCAAAAGAAAGATACATGTCTTATTAATTTTTACAGTCTCTGGTGTGCATGCACTGCAGTGCAAAAAGCAAGACCTTTGAGAGAAGGGTCGAAAACTCAGTCATTAATATGCCTCTGACCTTGAGCAAATTACTACTCAGTGATTCAACTTGGCCTTGTTTATGTAAATGAGGATGGTGTTGTATACAAGGGTTATGAAGCACACTTTGTTTTCAGTAGAAACAGTAAATACATTCAAATAGTTTAAACCAAGTTTATTAGACAGTGGCAAAAATATTTAGGGTCCCTTAAAAGGATCATATTCTCTATCACATAGATTTTAAATGCGTGTGTCTATTATTTTTTATTGCATACTACAGGGTCGCTGAGGAAGCTCTTGTGGTGTCATGGTTACACACAGGGCTGCTAACTGCAAGGTCAACAGCACAAGGCACCAGTGGCTCCGTGGGAGAAAGACAGGCTTCCTACTCCGTAAAGAGTCATCGTCTCAGAAACCCACAAGGGCAGTTCCACTCTGTCCTATAGAGTGGCTGTGAAGCCTGTGAGAGTGGAGACTTTGGGAGACTCATTTGCTGATGGGCATGACTCAATGTAAAGAAAAACAGCTGCAAAAATCTTTTAGCGATGGGAAGTTGGAATGTGCAATGTAGGAATTTAGGATATCCTAGGCATTAATGAGCTGACATGGACTGATATTGGCCATTTTGAATCAGAAAAGCATATGATTCCCTATGCCAGGAATAACATAACAAGGAGAATGCCCTGGCATTCATTGTCAGAAAGGCTCTCGCTAAATCCATCTGGAAGTACAATGCTATGTATCATCAGATTATATCTGTCTGCCTTCAAGGTAATCCAATCAATACAACTATTATTCAACTGTATGCACCAACTACAAAAGCCAGTGATGAAGAAATTGCAGAATTCTAAAGAATTGCAAAATGGCTTCAATAGGAAATTGATCAAACATGAAATCAAGATGCATTGATCATTATTGGTTATTGGAATGAAAAAATTGGAGACACAAAGGAAGGTACAATAGTTGGAAAATGTATTCTTGGTAATAGAAATTAAGCTGGAGATCCATGATAGAATTTGGCAAAACCAATGATTTGTTCATACCAAATGCCTTTTTTTCAACAGCACAAAATGTGACTATACGCAAGAACTTTCCTGGATGGAGTACACTCAAATCGAACTGATGACATCTGTCGGAAGACACAATGGAGACGCTCAATATCAGCGGCTAAAACCAGACCAGAGGCCTGCTGTGGAACAGACCATGAATTGTCCATTGATAAATTCAGGAATAAGCTGAAGAATATTAAAACAAGTCTACAGGAGCCAAAATATGACCTTGAGTCTATTCCACCTAAATTTTGAGAACATCTCAAGAACAGATTTGACAGATTGGACACTAATGACAGAAGAGCGGATGAGCTGTGGGAGGACATCTGTGAAGAAAGTAAAAGGTCATTTAAAGACAGGAAAGAAAGATCCAAGCGGATGTCAGAAGAGATTCTCAAACTTGCTATTAATCATAAGTAGCTAAAGCAAATGAAAAAAGAATGAAGTCAGGGAGTAGAATAGAACATTTCAAAGGACAGCTCAAGAAGACAAAGGCAAATATTTTAACAAAGTGCTTAAGGGTCTAGGATTAGAAAACCAAAAGGGAAGAACATACACAGAATGCCTGGAACTGAAAGAACTCAAGAAAAAATGTAAGCCTCAGATTGAAATATTGGAAGATTCTATGGGCAAAATATAGAATTTTGCAGGATGCATCAAAAGGAGATGAAAAGAATGCACAGAGTTACTGTACCCAAAAGAACTAGTTAACAGTCCATCTTTCCAGAGGTGGCAAAGAGCAAGAAGGAAATGTTGCTGAAGGAAGAAGTACAAGCTCCACTGAATGCATTAACCAGAAAGAAAGCTCCAGGAGTTGTCAAAATGCCCATTAAAAAGTTTCAGAAAGTTGAAAGAGCACTGGAAGCACTCACTCTTCTGTGCCAGGAAATTTGGAAGACAGCTCCCTGGCCAACAGACCGGAAGAGATCCAATTGGGCCCATTCCAAAGAAAGGTAACCCAACGGAATGCTCAAACTACATAATGATACCCTGATGTTGCACACAAGTAAATTTTTTCTTAAGATCATCCAACATGTATGTATGGATTGTGATAAGAGTTGTATAAGCCCCCAATAAAATGTTTTTTAAAGAAATAAAATAAGGATGGCAACATATGTACCAATGTGCTTGATACAATTGATGCATAGATTGTGATAAGAGCTGTAAGAGCCCCCAATAAAATGATTTATTAAAATAAAAAGATCATCCAACAATAGGTGCAATTGACAGGGAACTGCCAGACATGCAGGCCAGATTCAGAAAAGGACATATAACAACAGATATCATTTCTGATATCAAATGGATCTTAGCTCAAAGCAGAGAATACCAGAAAGATGTTTACTTGTGTTTCATTGACTATGCAAAGGCATTCAACCCTGTGGACCAAAAAAACCTGTGGATAACCTCTAGATCAATGGTTCTCAACCTTCCCAGTTGCTTGACCCTTTAATACAATTCCTCAACCCCTCAAACCATAAAATTATTTTCTTTGCTACTTCATAACTGTAATTTTGCTACTGTTATGAATCTGGTGACCCCTGTGAAAGGGTCATTTGATCCCCAAAAGGGTCACAACCCACAGGTTGAGAACCACTACCCTAGATTAATGGGAATTCCGAAACACTTCATTATGCTTACTTGGTACTTGTCCTTGGACCAAGAGGCAGCTGCGTGAACAGAACAAGGGAATACTGCATGGCTTAAAATCAAGAAAGCTGTGTGTCAGGGTTCTATCCTCTCACCATGTTCAACCTATATGCTAAGGAAATGATCAGAGAAGCTGGATTATATTTAAAAATGTGGCATCAAGATTGCAGTAAGGCTTATTAACAACCTACCATATGCAGATGACACAACCTTGCTTGCTGAAAGTGAGGAATTAAAGTCCTTGTTGATGACGATCAATGATTGTAGCCTTCAGTGTAGATTACAACTCAATGTCAGGAAGACTAAAATCCTCCCAACTGGTCCAACATGTAACATCATGATAAATGCAGGAAAGGTTGAAGTTGTCAAGGATTTTGTCTTACAATCAATGCTCATGGAAACAGCAGTCAAGAGATCAAGACACATTGCAGTAGGTAAATCTGATGTAGGAGACATCTTTAAAGTATTGAAGAGCAAGGATGTTACTTTGAGGACTAAAATGCACCTGAAACAAGCCATGGTATTCTCCATTGGATCCCATGCATGTGGAATTTGGACATTGAATAAGGAAGACTGTAGGAGAAAAGATACATTTGAATTGTTGTGCTGGAGAAGAAAGTACCATTGACTACTAAAAGGATAAACCGATCTGTATTGGAAGAAATAAGTCCGGAGTGTTTCTGAAAAGCAAGGATGGTAAGTCTTTGTCTTACATACTATGGACATATTGTCAGGAGAGACCAGTACCTGGAGAAGGACATTATGTTTGGAAAAATGGAGGGTTGCCAAAAAAAAACAACGAGGAAGCCCCTAGACAAGATGGATTGACACCGTGGCTGCACCAATGAGGTCAGGCACAGAAACAATTGTAAGGATGCTGCAAGACCATGCAGCATTTTGTTGTATTGTACATAGAGTCGCTATGGGTCAGAGCTGACTCAACGGTACCTAACAACAACATATCTATTCAATGTCCTTTACTAGGTGTGTTAGTCTGGCTACTTCAGAGAAAAAAATCCACAGAAACCCATGTAGAAGAGGTTTATATAAAAGTTAAGTGTGCATCAGGAAAACATCACAACCCAGCGCTGCCCAAGCCCACAAGTCCAACATTAACCAATTAACCCATCTGTCCAACAGCAACCCACAAAGTCCTCCTCCATCTCACAAAATAGACACAATGACGCCGACTGCAGGAGGAAAGCCGAGTCAGTGAATGTGTAAACATCTTAGCGCCAGGAGGGGTCTCCACACTGCTGCTCCAGCACCCAGGGCTGCATCGGGGTAGGTCCATGTGGCTTCTCCTCAGGGATGTCTTGCAGGAAGTGAGCCTTGCCAGCTATAGCAGGGAACTGGCTAAGGCAGCTGCACCCTGGTCCGACCATCAGAAAGCAAGAGACCTGAGAACTAGAAAGGCGAGGCTCACTGAGCCATTTATCCCTCTGCCCTTCAATTAATCCCACGTGTTTATCGGCCAGGTTTGCACAATAAACTAACTACCTCACTATGTTTCTGGAATCCCTGGGTGACAAAAACCATTAAGTGCTCAAGTGCTAGCTAAAAAGTTGGCTGTTTGAACCCCCCCCCAGAAGTGCCTCTGAAGAAATGTCTGATTATCTACTCCAAACAATGATAGCCTTCAAAATCCCACGGCACGCATGGAGTCACTGTGAGTCAGAAGTGACTAGATAGCAACTCACAACAATAACAACTTTGAGGACTAAGATACACCTGGCCCAAGCCATGGTATTCTCCATTGCATCCCATGCCTGTGGAATGTGGGCATTGAATAAGGAAGACCGCAGGAGAATAGATGCCTTTGAATTGTGCTGGAGAAGAATATTGAAAGTACCGTGGACTAAACCATTCAACCCTCGTTAGTAAATTGAGGAGAATATTCTGAGGGGGTAATTTCCTGAAATACTCAGATCAGAAAATTCTTTATAAAAGAAGAAGATGATGCTTTAGATCAGTGGTTTTCAACCTTCCTAATGCTGCGACCCTTTAATACAGTTTTTCATGTTGTCGTGACCCCCCAACCAATGAAAATTATTTTCATTGCTACTTGATAACTGTAAATTTGCTACTGTTATGAATCGGGCGACCCCTGTGAAAGGGTTCATGACCCTCAGGTTGAGAATCACTGCTTTAGATACTAAAATACTGTACAAGTATTTGCTTGTATTGATTGTTTCCTCTTGCTGCTGTAACTAACACAAACTTGGATGCTTAAAACAAGGCATATTAATTCTTATCATTCTAAAAGTCAAAAGTCAGAAACCAGTTTCACTGGGTGGAAGTCAAGTTGCCAACCAGACTTCCTTTCTCTTGATCTCCGCTGGAAGATCCATTGCTTTGTCTTTTCCACTTCTCAGGTTGTGTCTCCTGCCTTCCTTGGCTCAAGGCCCTTCTCTCATCATCAAAACCTGCACCACAACGTCTTCAATTCTCACTGCCTTCATCTGCAGTCAAAGTGCCCTCTGTTGACCTCTTTTACAGCTTTTTTTCAATTATATGTGGGCACCCAACTGGATAATCCAGGATAGTCTTCCTGTCTCAAAGTCCTAATTTAAGCACATCTGCAAAACTCTTTATGTCTTATAGGGAAAGTCACAGTTTCCAAGGGTTATGCTGTAGACATCAGTGGGACTCTTATTGAGCCTCCCACGATAAGCATTCCTACTGCTGTTTGACTTAAATAGTATAAAGTAAGCCAGAACAAAGACAGAACATGTCACTGGCTAGATGCTAACTAAATATGTTTTGTTACTGTCAATTGTGTGAGCCCAGAGCTAGTAAAGTTCCTGCAAAAAAACACAACTTCAGACCCAAGTAGCAGTGAGTCCCAATCCCTAACTTGGCAAAGTGGCTGCAATGTAATGAATTCTTTATTATGGCTCTTATAGTTATAGCCTTTGTAACTCCCACCAAATGACTTTTACCTTCCTGATGAGTTTGGATAAGCATATGGAGAAAGATATAAATTGGATTATATGACTCAGTTGTGAGTGGTTGTTAACAGAGTTCATTGTGACTGCCAACCTTCTGAGTGTATAATCAGCCATCTCAGAAACAGGAAGAAGGGATTTGATGACCATCAAGAGAGAAGTGCCAAGAGTGGAATGTGTCCCGTGGACCCTGAGAACCCTGTGCATTGACCCTGAGAACCCTGTGCATTCAGGAGACAGTTTTGACGTCAGGGGCGACAACAGAAGAACATTAGGCAGAGCATGAGCCAGAGCCATGGACTTCTGAGCCCACAGAGCAAGTCCACCTGAGTGCTTTGGAGCAGGAGGCTGGCTAGTGGAGTGGGGTGCCTCTGGGCACTTAATTGGGGTAGGTCAGTGTGCTGATCCACTGGGCTAGAGGTTTGAGGCATGTCCTTTGGATATTTTCTAGCAGCCATTAAAGAAATAAACAAAAAAATCTTTATAACATTTCCTGAATGAGCAGAGGCCAGGCCAAGAGTCTGAGGGCCAGAAAGAAGGCTGCCTGTGGACATGGCAGACAAGAGACTGTTCAGACTGAACAAGTGAATCCTGAGCGTTTTTCACCGGAATTGTAACCTGCTAACTTTGCTCATAAGCCCCTTCAGCATGATGATTGTCCGTGAGTTCTCTGTAGCCACTGCCATGAATCATGAAACCCAGCTGGAGAGGAGAGAGTGCCATGTGGGACAGTGCGACCATAAACTATGCAACTGGAACAGTGGGGGGGGGGCCAGAATTGATTTAAAGCAAGCCAACTGGAACAGTGGGAGGAACACAGTCAACCTTCTTGAGAAACAGCTGAAAAGCAGGAGACATGTGTACTTGACTCTAAGATATGGGCATCACCATCTGCCTTCTCCTAAAAGTTCTTCGATCTAGAACTCAACTGCACTCACCAGCACTATGTGGGAAAATGACAGCTCTATGTGTTGTCCCTTGGTGCTGTTGAATCGTTTCCAGTCACAGCAATCCTGTGTACAATAGAGCACAACACTGCCTGGCCCTGGTGCATCCTCACACGGTTCTGCGTGAACCCGCTGCAGCAGCCACTACGTCAGTCCGCCTCATTGAGGAGCTTACTTACTCACTGACCCTCCACTTTACCACGCCTGATGCCCATGGTCTCTCCTGGGGGAGGGGAGGGTGTGAATGCGCAAAGTACTAGGATTGGTCTCTCCTGATAGCAGACGCAAAGTACTTGAGATGAAGTGTCATAGTGACCTGGATGCTGCTGCAGCCCGGAATGCCTGTCAGTTTTACCAAATTCAGAGGCCAGGTTGGTTTGAGAACGTCTACGTTTATTTCTGCAAGCACTTGACAGAAGGATGTACTGGGGTTGAAACCTCCCAAAATTGCTTCAGAGATTCAATGAAAGGCATGCACATTATATACCCTCAATTATGTGGCAATTTGGGGGAATATTTAAGAGGTTTGTCACAGTGGGACCAAGGAGGCACGGTTCACAGAAACAGGAGGCATCCTACAAGTACCTCAGTCTCAGGCTCTATTCCTTAACTAAACCTCCTTGCTTGCCCAAATGGTTTTGTTCATCCAAACCCGCTGAATTAAAACATTTAAAAGGGAATTTTACTACAAGGAAGGGAGTGACTTACATTTGGGATTTTCTGAAAATCAAGTCTCAAACAGGTCAGCTCTTGAATCAGTTCATATTTCCAGAATTGATTTAAAGCAAGCCAATTCTATGTTCCCCAGAAACAACCTTAGGGAGAAAAAAAGGGAGGCTGGAAACAGGAATGGGACATTTCATGGAAAGCTTTAAATAATCTCTTGTAAGAGAAAAATTAGTTAGCCCATATTCAATCTGGAGGTTCCTGACGAGGAAGTGACAGGAATCAGGGTAAGTAGAGGAATAGCAATGACCATTCCATGACAAAGCCAGTAGCAGCGTCTTCAAATCTCTCACTTGACTTAAAGCAAGGTTAAATCATATCTATTCCACAGGTTATTGTGAGGGTTATGAGATCCTGTGTTACCTTGTTGTCTGGAACACAAAGCTAGTTGTGTGTCTGGAACACACAACCCCTAATGCAGGGGCGGTGTAGTTGTAGAGAAAGGAGATGACCTGAAGCTAATGACAACAGGCATTCTGCTAGTGAGTGATGACACGTCTCCACCTCCACCTCCATTGCAGTGCTGCTGGATTGATCTTGTTGATGTGCCCGGACGCATTGTTGTGTATGGTACAATGATCACCTGGAGGATTGCTAAGGTCCAGGTGAATTCTTGAATCCCACGCTATCCTCCCTGCACCCTTAAGTCTGTGAAATTGTTGCTAATGTTTTATCATTCAGGGACATGCAAGGGGTACCCCCCCCCAAAAAAAAAAAAAACAGAATTGGCACTGGGCGAAGAGGAGCTTTTGTAGTACAAGTTTTCCCCATTAGGCGAGCATTGAGCAATTCACTCTGCATTAGTACCCCCAGTGGCATCACCTGGGAAGGTTCTCTCTGATCACAGTGAATTTTTCTGTAAAAGCAGTTTCACCCAAACCTCATTTTTTGTGATGGACAATTTAAAAGAACAGCATGTGGCTGTGAAATTTTGTTTCCTGCTTGGGGAAAATGCTGCAGAAACTGTTGTGCTGTTGAACACAGCTTACAATCACAGTACTATGGGGAAAACTCAAGTGTAGTGGTTTTCTCGTTTCAAAACCAGTGAAATGTCAATTGATGACAAACTTTGTTCTGGATGTCCATCAGCTTTCCTAACAGATGAAAATGTTGACTCCTGCATTTAGAGTTCATTCCACCAGGTCAGACTGTTAATCAAGCTTGTTATTTAGAGAATCTGAAAAGATTCCAAACAGTGTGCAACAAAAAAAGCCTGGTTTGAGTAAAATGTGGGACTGGTTTTGCCACCATGACAATGCACCTGATCACACAGCCATCTCAGTACACCAGTTTTGGGCAAAAAAAAATCCAAGCATGCCTCTCTTGTCCCACTCACCTGAGTCACCTAGCTTCATGTGACTTCTTTTTCTTTCCATGAATGAAGAGTGACATGAAAGGACAGAGATCTGATGACAAAGAAAAGGTGAACAAAGAAAATTGAGGGCGGTGCTGTCAACTATCCAAACAGATGAGTTTGAAAAATGTTTAAAAGAATGGAATTGCAGAGTTGACAAATGTATTAAGTGTAATGTAGAGTGCTTTGAAGGTAATAAGGTCGTTTTGTTTTTTAAATTAAATACATAGCTTATGGGGGGGATTCGATTTTGAGTGCGGGGAGAGTTCCCCTTGTATATGTCTATGGCTTAACAGGCATTGATGCAGGGATACCAGCTACAATGTGTATGATCATACAGACTTCATCAATTCTAAGTGTTTACTGGCATGACATCAAGAATAAACAATGCTGGAAATGGCCTAACAGAATTTTAGAGGACCGGTGCCTTCTTTCATTGCCAATACCTTTTTTCAACAACACAAACGAGGATGATCTGATACATGTGGACTCCATCAGATAGAATACGTGGGAATCAAACTGACAATATTTGTGAGAAGAAACCATGAAGATGCTCCATATCATCAGCCTGTGACTGCAATAATGGGCTCATGTAGAATACTCACCGTGAGAATGGCCCAGGGCCATATAGTGTTTTGTCCTGTTGTACACAGTGTCACTATGAGGTGCAACTGACTGGCTGGTACCTAAGTCACAGCAAGTAACTTACTGAATTTGACAGCTGTCCTCATAGCACATCGCTAGAGCGAGTGGAAGAGTAGCATTACATCTACTCACAGTCACCATCAGGAGGAGCAAAAGCAGCTCAACTTGACGAGCTACCAGCATCGTCCTCACATAATACGCAAGATTATTCTTGTGGGGGAAGAAAGCTATCACGTCCCTTCAGGAACTCTAGGATTGGAAGAAGACCACCTAAATGCTCTCCAAATATAAGAAATTTACCCAAAAACCAATTCTGACTTCTAGAACACTTCTAAAACCAGAAACATTAGCCAGGTCATGAGTATAGCAGCAACATAGGGAGGTCAAAGGCCTCCTGATGGCCTAGTCAGTAATCTGGGAAATATTCTATTGCAGTCATGGAGAGCAGGTTTTTGTCAGGGGTGCAACAGTATTTTAACAATGCTTTCACATCTCTACTATACCATAGTCATGACAAACATATTAACAAAATGTTCTGAATTTCTTGTTGAAAAGATACCTCTTCTGAGAAATGTTTATGGGAAAATAAGTAGTCTCTCTGCTTCCCTGTCACTATATGTCTGCTTAAAACTTCAGATTATCCAGTTAAATAGACCTAGACTGAGTCCTGTCATTTATTAGCTCTATGACCTTTCAAACTGCAAGGTCTCTATACCTGTAAATAAGGTCTCTATACTGTGAGATTTTAGCATACTTCCTGACACACACATTTAAGGTACTGTTGTTTGAATTGAGAAAATAATCAAAGAAGCTGGATTATATAAAGAAGAGTGCAGGAAAACCTATTAACAACCTGCAATATGCAGGTGACAGAACCTTGCTCTCTGAAAATGAGGACACAAAGAAGTTGCCGATGAAGATTAAAAAAAAATGAAGCCTTAAACAAATTGGCAAGTGGGATATATTGAAGGCAAAACACCTGTGTACATTGGAAGAATTCTCCAAGAGAGTAATAAGAGAACCCACCGACTGGGAAAACATCTAAATACAGGCATGTATATATGCAAATATATTTATATATAATGATAGGGAAATGATCAATATACATTTATTTATATGTTAAGTATTAAGGTAGCAGACAGACATTGAGCCTCTACCCAAGTACTCCCTCAATGCAAGAACACTTTGTTCTAATGATGCGGTATTCTGTGATGCTTACCTTCCTGACACAATTGCTGAAGACAAAGTGGGTGCATAAGCAAATGTGGTGAAGAAAGCTGATGGTGTCTGGCTATCAAATGATATAGTGTCTGGGGTCAAAAAGGCTTGAAGATAAACAAGCGGCTATCTATCTGAGAAGCAACAAAGCTTACATGGAAAAAGCACACCAGCCTATGTGATCATGAAATGTCAATGGGATCAGGTATCAGGCATCAAAGACCCCAAACACATCATATCTATGTGAATGAGGGGGGAAGGCAGAGTGGAGACCCAAAGCCCATCTGTAGACAATTGGACATCCCCTCACAGAGGGGTCACAAGGAAGAGACTACCCAGTCAGGGTGCAGTATAGCATGGACGAAACATGCAACTTTCCTCTAGTTCTTTAATGTGTCCCCCCCTCCCACTATCCTGACCCCAATTCTACCTTACCAGAACATGACCAGAGCATGTGTACTGGTACAGTTAAGAGCTCACAGCACATGGAATCCAGGACACATAAACCCCTAAGAACAAATAATGAGAGTAGTGATACCAGGTGGGTAGGGGGCAGGTGGAAGGAGAAAGGGGTAATCTATCACAATGATCAACATATAACCCCACCCCACCCCCAGGGGGAGGCGAACAACAGAAAAGTGGGTGAAGGGAGACATTGGTCTGTGTAAGACATGCCTAACATACCTGTGAAAGTTGGACGTTGAATTAGAAAGATCTAAGAATTGATGAATTTGAACTGTGGTGCTGGAGAAAAATATCGAAAAAAATAACAATGCATAAATTATCAAGGGCTCATGAGGGAGGGGAGATGGTGGTGGAGGAAAAGTAATGAGGAGCTGATGCCAAGGGCTTAAGTAGAAAGAAATTGTTTTGAAAATGATGATGGTGACATTAAGTACAAATGTGCTTGATACAATACATGGATGGATGGATTGTGATAAGAGCTGTAAGAGCCCCTAATAAAGTGATTTTTAAAAAAATTTTGAAGCCTTCAGTATGAATTTCACTCAACATAAAGAAGACCAAAGTCTTCATAACTAGACCAATAGGTAAAATGTGATAAATGGAGAAAGAATTAAATTTTCAAGGATTGCTTCTTACTTGGACCCACAATCAATGGTCATGGAAGCAGCAGTCAAGAGATCAAAGGATGCTTTATATTGGCTAAATCTGCTGCACAAGACCTCTTTAAAGTGCTGAAAAGCAATATTACTTTGAGGACTAAGGTGTGCCTGACTCAAGCCAAGGTATTTTCAATTGCTTCATGCCTGAGAAAGCTGGACATTGAATGAGAAAGATCTAAGAATTGATAAATTTGAACTGTGGTGCTGGAGGAAAATACTGAAAGTGCCATGAACTGAATAAATGTTCCTTTTGTAAAAATTTTTTAAAAACATGCAATCTAAGGCTAACTGATACAAAAGCTATCACATATTTTTTTGGATAAGCATAAAAGGTATTTTCATATCAATGCCTAATTTAGTTAAAATTGTTCCTGTTTCATTTATAATACCACTCGCTTTTGGACAGCCCAAAATATTCTTATGGACATAAATATTCTTATTCTCATTAACAACCAAGCAAAAAACTGATGCTAAGAAACCAAATCTTCAGAGAATTAGCTACTGATAGCTAGGGAATATGGTATTCAGACTCATTATGGAAGTATCTTACTCTTCCACCAAATAAACAGTGGATAACTTACAGTAATACGTAAAAATATTAAACAGCTTCTAAAATGTTACATAACTAAATAAATAAATAAGTTAAAATAGGTTATTTACTTTTTAAGTTAACAGTTCATTACATTATGAATATATTTTCAGTGAGATACCAAAGAGGCAATAGCTTTATAATAGATTTCCACTTTATAAGAGATTTTGGAGAAAGACAAGGCTTTCTATTTACATAAATAGTTTAGTTTTGGAAACCCACAGGGGCAGTTCTACTCTGTCCAATAGGGTCACTCTGAGTCAGAATCCACTCGAAGGCAGTGAGTTTTTGAGTTTGATAAGATTGCAATGTAAGCGTGAAATAAATGGATTTGGTTAAGGGACTCAATGGCATTTTTATTTAGAAGAAAATATTTGAAAGTGCTATTTAATCCCTATCTTTACTGCAGCCATTGATTCAGACAGGATCTTCGCATGCAGCAATCATTTGGGTTGAGTATTAGCTATGTTAAATCCTGACACATACTTAGAAAAAAAGAGACAAACACACCATAGCATAGACTTTTCCTGACGAGTGAAACTTTCTGAGGATTTTGCAGAAAGTGTATTTTTTAACTTCATTATGATGATTAATTTTTAGCTCAGATGTTCTTTTATCCAATGCCTAAATTACTGATGCTTGAAAGGAGCCAGCACAAAAGCGAACTCTAACGTTAATCTTTAATGAAGTCTTCTCTCCTATCCAAAAGGTTCCTCACCTTGAAATATTTGTAACACTGCTTCATTTTCATATGTTATTCAGTACTTTGTGGCATAGAGATAGCTTTGAATAAATAGACCAGCCCCATGGGCCTGGCGAAGAATTTGAGGAGACAAAAAATAGTGATGTGGCAATGTGACCAGGGCAGAGCAGGATAAGAACGAAGAGAAGTTGTTTGGGAGTACACATGTTAAAATGGTATGTTGGGGGGCGGGGGACAGGGAGGAGAGAGGGGCATGGTGTCTGATGTTCTCTAACTTTATAAGGAAGAAACAGAAGAGTCACCATTAGCATCAGTCTAAAGACAATCCTATTAGGCAGATGTCACACAAGACTCCACCCTTCATGTTTGGTTATTGGAGGGCCAGCAAAGAAGAGAAAGACCCTCAAAGAGATGGGTTGGCACTGGCTTCACCAGTGGCCTCAAGCATGGGATGATACAGGACTGGGCAGTGTTTTGTTCCGTTGTGCCTAAGGTCACTATGGGTCGTACCCGGCTCTATGGCACTTAACAACAACAACAAAATGATCTTCATTATTTTGCCAAGGAACCTCAATGGAGGTCTTGTTGCAGCCTGGTAATACACCTTGAAGTAAAATGAAACACAGAAATTAATGTTTTCTTCAAAATTCTTAAAATTCAATTCTTTGAAGTAGGACAGCATCATCTTGACCTGCATGTGTTTATGCATATTTAATCCATCATATCCTGAATAACTAAAAAAAATTCTTTCAGGTGATCTTGTTATGATACTGCAGAACTGTGAATTACTTGAATGGCTTTTCTAGCTATAGTCCCATGAAATGATTTGGTAGGACTATGTAAATGTGAGGTTTTTATGACCCACCTAGGGGATTGGATAGCTTGCTAATAATTTAAATAAGGTAAGTGAGACCCTTTGGGGGCTGGACCCTGCAGATAAGATGTACAGAATCCTAATGTGGGAATTGGTCAGTTTTGCCATCCTGCTCGGTTTAAGATGAGTCATCGCAGAGATGTAAAAGGGGCATCTTACTACCATCAAGAAATGAGAGCGAAGAGTAAAATACATCTTTTAGTCCTGAGAGCCAAGCACTGAACCTCCTTGATCCGAGAGACAGAGAGCTGTGGTATCAGCTTGGTGGGCGGCAGAAGAAGCGGAGGTAGAGGGACCGTGGGCAGAGAAATGCAACCGCAGAGGTGGCAGAAGAGTCCGTCATCCTTGGAGACTTCCCACATCATTCACTATTTCACCATAGAATCTTTCGAATTGGCATTGCTTGAATTTACTCTTGCGTGGAAGATACGCTGAGTGTATCTTTGTACAGTTTACTATGATAATTGTCTTTGTTTTCTCGAGCTGCCCTTTAAATTTGGACTTCATCATTTCTTCCATTTTCTTTAATTACTATACAATTAGGAGCAAATTTCAGAGTCTCTTAACAGCCACTTTGATCTTTTCTTTCTTTCCTGTGTTTTGAATGACCTTTTGCTTTCTTTGTGAATGATGTTCTTCATGTACTCCCACGGCTCATTGACTCTTCTGTCATTAGTGTTCAATGCAGCAAATGTGTTTGAAATGTTCTCAAAATTTAGGTGGAATAGACTCAAGGTCATATTTTGGCTCGCATGTACTTGTTTTAATTGTCTCCAGAATTTTCCTGAACTTAAATATGAGCAATTGATCATCTGTTTCACAGTCAATCTAGGTATGGTTTTAGCTGCTGATATTGAGCTTCTCCATTGTCTCTTCCCACACATGTAGTCCATTTGATTTCTTTGTACTCCATCTGGGAAAGCTCATATATTTATATAGTTGCCTCTTGTGTTGTTGAAAAAAGGTATTTGCTAGGAATAAGCCATTGATTTTACAAAGTTTATCACATACTGTAATCTCCAGTTTTGTTTTTATCACCAAGACCATATTTTCCAACTACTGTTCCTCCTTGCATTCCAATCACCAATAATAATCAATACATCTTAATTGCATGTTTGATCAATCTCTGACTGAAGTCATTGGTAGAATTCTTCAATTTCTGCATTCGTAGCTTTAGTGGTTGGTGCATAAATTTGAATAATAGTTGTACTGATCGGCTTTCCTTAAAGGCAGATAGGTATAATCCTATCATAGGCAGCATTGCATTGTATTTCATGATTGATTTTTCCAATGTTCTTTTTGACAATGAATGCCAATCCATTGCTCTTGATTGTGCTATTGCTGGCATTGTAAATCATGTGATTTTTCTTAGCATTTCATTTCAGCTCACTAAAACCTAGAATATAGATCTTTACTCATTCCATTTCATAGTTGATGACTTCTAATCTTAGATAATACTTCACGTATTCCCAGTTCCGATCATTAGCAGAATTTGCCGCTGTTTCTCACCTTGAGGAATGCCCCATCAGCAAATAAAGATCCTGAAGACTGCATACTCACAGGCTTTACCCTACTCACATCATCTTGGCTGACTGCACTCCAAGAAATAAGCTCCTCCTCTGGCATATTTTCTGCCCATCAACCAACACTATCACTGACAATGTTCCACTTCTCGTCATTTGGCCTCGGTATCTGACACTGTTTCAAAGCTCTGCATAAGGTTTCAGCACCTCCTTCCCCCAAAGTGGAGGGCCGAGCCCTTCTCCATTGTCAAGTCCTCCTTCTACCACTTGTCTGTCAGCTTGCCAGACTGTGGTGGCTTGTGTGTAACTGTGCTGCTGCAAACTATATCACTGGTATTTCAAATGTCAGCAGGGTGACCCATCGTGAACAGTTTTCAGTGAAGGTTCCCAATTAAGAACAGATCATTTTAGATAAGTTTAACCCATTAATATCTCATCTTCCTTTGTCCTATCAATTTCTATGAGGTAAGAGAGTGTTAGAATAGGAAAAAGCAATATTCAAGGAATGATACAGCATCATTTTTTTAAAAAAATACTTTTATTGGGGCCTCTTATATCTCTTATCACATCCATACATTCCTCCAATGTGTCAATTTGCACACATGTCACCATCATCATTTACAAAGCATTCTCTTCCCACTTGAGCCCCTGATATCCACTCCCCATGTCTTCCCCCTTCCTCCCCCACCACCCTCCCTCGTGAACCCTTGATAAGTTATAGATTATTTTTTCCATATCTTACATTGTCCTCCATAGCCTCTCACCCATTTTTGTGTTATTCGTCCCCCTGAGAAGGGGTTCTAATTGATAATTGTGATCAATTCCCCCTTTCCACCCCCACCCTCCCCTAATCCTCCTGGTATCTCTACTCTCCTTGTTGGCCCTGAGGGGTTTATCTATCCTGGATTCCCTGTGTTTTGGGCTCTTATCTGTATCAGTGTGCCTGCTCTGGTCTAATCCTATTTATAAGGTAGAATTTAGGTCATGATAGTGGGGGGAAGGAAGCACCAAAGAACTAGAGGAAAGTAGCGTGTTTCATTGGTGCTATACTATACCCTGACTGGCTCATCTCTTCCCTATGACCCCTCTGTGAGGGGATGTCCAATGGTCTAAAGACAGCCATTGGGTCTCCACTCCATGCCCCACCCCACCCCCATTTACCTTGGGTATGATTTTATTCTGGGTATTAGATTCTTGATGCCTGATCCCATCAACACCTTGTGATCACACAGGCTGGTGTGCTTCTTCCATGTGGGTTTTGTTGCTTCTCAGCTAGATGGCTGCTTGTTTATCTTCAAGCCTTTAAGACCCTGTCTGCTATATCTTTTGATAGCCAGGCACCATCACCTTTTTTCCACATTTGCTCATGTACCCATTTTGTCTTCAGTGATTGCCTTGGGAAGGTGAGCATCACAGAATGCCGGCTTGTTAGAACAAATTGTTCTTGTGTTAAGGGAGAACTTGAGTTGAGGCCCAGTGTCCATCTGCAACTTTAATTCTAAACATATAGATATGAGTACTTAGTTCTTTTTCACTCTCATTATATATATATTTACATATGTACATGCCTTTATTTAGGCCTCTATAAATGTGCTTTGCCTCCTGGTTCTTTCCTCTATTTCATTTTTACTTCCCTCTTGTCGCACTATCATGTTCAGCTTTCATTCGGATTTAGTAATTCCTCGCTACTACATTGCCCTTGATTGAGCCCTACTAGGCATCCTATGACCTTCCTTCCATTTATTTTAGTTCACTTGTTGTTCCCTTGTACCTAGGTTGGTCCCCCACCACTTCCTTAATAGATAATTTGGCCGAGTATAGTATTCTTGGGTTTGTGTTATTTTCCTTCAATTTTTGGAATATGTTACTCCATCCCCCCCTCTTCTTCATCATGTCTGCTGATAGGTCTGAACATATTCTTATTTGGGTACCTTTATAAATGACTATTTGTTTTTCCCTAGCTGCTCTTACGATCTTCTCCTTTTCCTCATAGTTGGATAATTTAACTATTATGTGTCTTGGTGACTTCTTCTTGGGATTCAGTCTGGCTGGTGTTCTTTCAGCTTCCTGAATGGTTGCCTGATTTTCATTTATTAAGTTGGGGAAGTTTTCCTCTAATAATTCCCTTGCTATTTTCACTGTTGACTTCTTTGTTGTGTCTTGTTCCAGTAGTCCAGTTATTCTAATATTGTTCCTATTCATAGCATCAGACATGGCTCTCAGGTTTTCTTCAGCTTCTCTGATTGCCTTCTTTGACTGCTTTCCCCATTTGTTGAGGTCTACCTGGTTATCTCTAGGTCACTGGTGCGATTCTCTGCCTGCTCAAGTCTGTTGAAAAAGTCTGTTAATTTGACACTGGATTTTGTTATTTCATCCCTAAGTCTTGTATTTCCCTTTGGTGTGTTGCCTTTATCTTCGCTATTATTTCATCCTTTTTCTGTATTGCTTCCCTCATATCTTGTATGACTCCAAGCAGCATTCTGAAAATTTCTTTCTGTGGCAGGTCAATATTTGCTTCTACTATGCATATCATTAGGTTCATGACTTCTTCCGGCATTGTCTTCTGTTTATCCTGCATTTTTGTTGAGGTTGTTGGGGCTGGTTGCTGTTTATGTATTGTTTTAGAGGATTCTGGAGCCATCTTTGAGAGTCAAAGAGCACTGGGCTCTCCCGTGGGGGGACTCATATGAGTGCTTCTACAAAATACCTGCAGGTAGCTGCACTTGGAGGTTAGGCTACTGTTGTATCTTCCTGTGGTTTCACTCTTACCCTAGCCGACCAGTATTCCATTATTTGGAATGTGAGTTGAATAGTCCTCTTGTGGGATCCAGGTCGGGAGGTAGTGGGACCATGAGGAAGACTTTTCATTGGCTGATCTCTCAGTAAGCCATAGTGGTGTGTCTCATGGTGCTTGGAGCACCTCAGGTTGCATGTGGTGTTTCCCTCTACTGCTGGAGGGCTGTGTAGGGCATGTGGGTGTACCCTCCTTTGTGTAGAGAACCATAGATGGCACACAGAATTACCCTAGTCAGCGAGATTGCTGTAGAGATTGAGCAGATGTTCCTGCAGCAGTGTGGAGCACCACCAACGGTAGGCAGAGTTTCCCCCTTCACTTGTGGGGATTGGCGTTGCAGGCTGAAGTTCCCCCGGCCATTTGAACGGTAGATACCCCCAGCCACTTGGGGTATGGTGGAGGATGGGTGTGCTTTCTCCAGCTTGGCATGTAAAGCCAACAAGTGTAGCAGGAGTTCCCCCAATTGGGCCATCAGAGTTGCCATAGGTGGAGGGGAGTGGCCTGGAGGCTGGTAGTGGCTTGTGAAAGGAAAGAGAGTGAGAAGAGAAGAAAAAGAGAAAGGAGAAAACAAAGACAAGAACAAAAATGAAAAACAAACACACACATACACACAAAAAAGCAAAGACAAACAAAAGTAAACACAGTCAAAAAAAGAAAACAACAAAAAAAGAAAACAGTCTGCTGAGACTGTGGTGGGAAAGAGAGAAGAGCTAGAAGAAGGAGAAAA
>NW_022103896.1:48875281-48877331 GCF_000313985.2 Echinops telfairi | reverse complement strand
TCCAGTTCCTATCTGTACCAGTGTACATCCTCTGGTCTAGCCAGACTTGCAAGGTAGAATTGGGATCATGATAGTGGGGGTGGGGAGGGACATTTCTATTCTTGAAACTGAAAAAATCTGGGCCACACAAGCAGTTATAAGGAAGTGGGTCTATTTAATGCTGCCACTTGTTATGTGAGAGAGCCAAAGAGGCCTGCTAGTCTGGAATGCAGCCAGCACTCACCGTGCTAAAGACATAAAGACATTTCTTCATGAAAGAAAAATAGATCAATAATGATTCCCGTAGGAATGACAGCCTATCTCCAGACTCTTGATATTGCAATAAACAAGCCATTCCAGGGCAATTTGCGCATGGAAATTAATGACTACATTGAAAATAGGATGGAGAGAAATCAGCGTGGAAACTTTGTGAAACCTAAACTGCAAGAGGTTGTGACTTGTGTGAAGAATTCATGGGAGAAAATCACTGGCAGTTGCATGCAAATGCACTACGAGCAGGCTACCTTGACAAGAAGTACTCATTTAAGGACAATGCTATTGCTAAACATAGATTTGGTGCAGGATTCTGAAAGAAATGGACTCACAAGAAATTCACCAGGAAATTCAGAGTTTGGATTGTTATGATGATGTTCCAGAAGATGATGACATGACTCTCATTGAATAAATGATTAAATATACCATAGATTGTGGTACATGGAAATAATGGTAGTAACAAGAAATTCTTGATACTGTAGGATTCAGTTTGTCTGGTTATGCTGGTCTGTGATGACAACTACTACCCACCGATCCCAATCCCCAGGTTATGAGCTCAAGGCAGCTAACAGCATGGGAAGCTCTGGTGTGGAGTCCTGTGACTAGCTTTCAGAGGCTCTCCTCGTGCCTGGGATTATGTCCCTTTAGGGCATCATCCAGGGGGGGAAATTGCTACTCACTGCCAAACTAGGGTTCAGGTAGCTTCTCAGCTGGAGCCCACGAGCCCAGCACTCCAAACCTAGAGTGATTTAGTGCATTCTTGGTTCACTTTGTGAATGGAGATTTTAAAAAGCAGGCTTCAGGATAGACCCTAGCACCCTGATTCTAATTCCAAGACTCTGCCTCCCAGTCTCCTTCACTTTACCTCCCAATTTTCTGGTCTGGCAGCAGGAGCTCCGGGCAGGTGAATCTAACTAGACGCCATCTTCTTCATTCTCCCATCACTTTTTTTTAAAAGTTATTGTTATGGAAACAAATGCCTGGAAAACTTTAAAAACTATTCTGGATTCTAAAATAAACAAAAACATCTAATTCTTCTCAGCATCAAGTAGTTATGCCAATGGCGCTGTAGGAAGCTCATTGAACTTAATGGCTATAAAAACTGTGGGGATTTTATTTAAGAAACATACTGCAATTGATTATAATATGAATCACAATTGCTTAGTCTAGAGCCAATGGTTATGAAAAAGAAACCATGTTAGAGAAATTTAATAATAATTTTGTTGGTCATGGCAAAAAGACAATGATCAGATTTGTATGGCAAAACATTTTGTTTGCCTGGAATACACACAGAAAAAAATAGATCAGATGGGTTAGAGTCAGGATATTTTGCAACTCATTTTAAACTAAGCAGATAGTGGTGCTTATTGCCATGCACATGGACGCCAGCATCCAGGAAGCTCCATTTAAACTCTAGTCTTTTCACTTAAGAGTTATTTGAATTTGGACAATTCATTTCATCTCATAAAACCTCAGTTTCTTTATTAGCAAAGTAATGATAGTACTAGATTTCCCTTTCCAGACATATAAAAGAGCAATGTAAACTGTAAAGAATGCAAAAGATAAAATTTAAATGCCTACCATGGCAATAAAAATATCTGGTAGAATTAATTTATAATGAGCTTGATTTTTTGCCTTTTGATCAAATTCCCATATCAATTAATAAAAAACATGTTTATTGATTCAAGTTCATGGTCAATTAATGTTATTAAAATACCACCTCAGCAAAATGCTGAATCATAGTTCAAACATTTCGGGCCAAAACCTCTTAATACAATTAATCGTTCCTAGCAGAGTA
>NW_022103896.1:48872412-48873779 GCF_000313985.2 Echinops telfairi | reverse complement strand
TAGAAAAATATATAGAGTTCCTAAAAATTAATAGCCAAGACAAAAAAACTTCAGACAAATGAGCAAAGCTATGAGTAAGAAATATAAGAATATAAATAATCAATGAACAAAGGGAAGATATGTAACCTCACCACTGGGGGGAAATATGAGCATTGTTTAGGAAGCACTGAGTTCCTATTTATGATGATGGGAAATTGGGCAACAGATATAGATGATGATTGTACATGGTTGATGTAACCCAGGCCATTGGTCAAATTGTACATGTGCAAAATCTTAAATTGCCAGATATTGTGTTATATATGAGAAGTCTTCAAAAAGTTCATGGAAAATGCATATTATAAAAAGGCTATGTAAGTTTTTTTGAACCAAAAGACTTCATTGACATGACTAAATTCCCTGGATTAGAGTTCTTTAGGGATGGCCTAAAGGACTGGTGCCATTGCTTTACAACAGTGTTTTGAACTTGACGAAGCTGAGGAATAGTTTTTATTTTCATTTTTATCTTTTAATTCTATTTTTCCACAAATATTTGAAGTCCCCTCTGTATCTTTACAACAATAAATAAATAAATAAATAGATAAATAAATCTCTCTAATAATCAGACAGGGAAAAAGTTTATCCCTGGTAGTTACCGCAGCTAAGAAATCTAGCACACTGTAACATTCTAACACCTTTGTGCGGTATTATTTGGAAGTATCTACTGGGAGTCAGCATCAATTCAATGGTAGTGAGTTTGGCTTTGGTGAGTTTGACTCAGCATGGTCACATCCAACAAAAGAGAACAGAGAAATACATCGATGGAAACTCATTTCCTGTGGAGTCCCTGGGTGGTGCAAGTGGGTAATATGCTAGACTGCCAATCAAAAGGCTGAAAGTTCACATCCACCCACAGGTACCTAGGAAGAAAGACTGGTGCTCTACTTCAGAGAAATCAGTCATTGAAAACCCTATAGACAGTTTACGGTGATGGAATTTTGACAAAGATGGCTGCTCAACATGATTAAGATAATTGATGTTCATAAACTATGCACCCAAACATGTTAAATTGATAGATATTGCTTTATGTGAATATTTTTACAATAATTTCAAAAAGAATCCTTTGGAGTATAGTTCTTTTATGACATCCATGACTCAAGAGTAACTAATAATAATTTTCATGTGATCTATTTTTTTCAACCAAAGTTAGGTTGCTGAAGGTTTTTTGAACATTCAATTACAGATTTCCTTCCATGTTCTTAATTATTTTGCCTAAAACACCAGCTCCTCCCAAACAAAGTTGTAGTCCAACGCTTAGATGCCACCTCCTCCAGGAGGCCTCCCACCACTCCAACCAGAGATCCTTTCTCCTAGCTTCCTTAGTGCTTTGC
>NW_022103896.1:48869766-48871062 GCF_000313985.2 Echinops telfairi | reverse complement strand
TTCTATATTCTGAGATTAATCCACATAGGAACAGAAGCCTGGCTTCGAACTTCTCTGACCTAAATTAGGGCAGTTAATCTGACCACATGCATCCCCAAGCCTGCAAGATGGACAGGGACTCTTAAGAGTTATCTTTTTTTAAATAATATAACAAACTTGTGTCTTGCCCTGCAGTAAACTGGAGCAAGACAAATACAGGATGGGGGAGGGTAGTGATAAAGGGCAGTTCCCCAAAGCACTGAACAGACAAAACACTCAGAAGAGCATTCATTGCTTCTGGCAGTTCAAGGTGCATCTTGGAAGTCATTAAAAAATGCCTGAACAAACATACAAATGTGCTTGACACCATGGGTGTATATATGGATTGCAATAAGAGTTGTACAAACCCCCAATAAAATGATTTTTTTTAATGCCTGGAGCAGAACAGGGCAGGTAACAAAAAGTATGGTTGGGAGCAGCAACCAAGACTGTTAAATCTGCTAGACAGTAAACAAAAGAACATGTGAGATTCTGGGGACAGCTCCCCTTTCAAGGAGCATCCTAATACATCCAGTGACTTCTTAACGGAACCAGCAATACCTGACTGGAACCCCGAACCACAGTCATGAGTTCATTCAAATGTGATTATCACCTTTTATCTCAGTACCTCCAAAGTCAACCCTTGCATGATAGAAAGCATGCCATCAAAGCCATGCCTGCCTGAAGCAGAACAATGCTAGACCAACAGTGTAACTGAAAGTCAGCCAAAGTATGGTGACCTCCAAAGAAAAGCTAATCACTAAGTTGTTTTTCCAGAGATCATTGATAAAGTGTTATGGGAACAGCCCTAGGCTCTTTATTGATATAAAAAGCAGGAATAGGAAAGGAACAAAAATTGGCAATCACCCCTTAACCCCGTGTGTTAGTTCTTAGGAGGGTACCTTAGGCAAAACCCCTTACATCTTGTGAGTGTCCCTCCAAATGACCTATTTGTTTTCCCAGTAGGCAAACTACCTCTTCTTCTCTTCCCAAATGTATCAGACACTAGTCAGGGGCACTGCCTCTCCCTGGTTCCCTAGGATTAATCCTAGTTAGTTCAGTGCTCAGAAAGATGTGTGTAAAGTACTCAAGGTGGCTTGTGGGCTTGATCTCAGGCACTAACACATATTTGACTATATTTTTATCATTCCACGTTTATTAGTTAATATGTGTACATGAATATATATATATATATATGAGAATTGGTGTGTATATAGTCCTTTTCACTCAGTTTTCACCAACACTGGGGGTGATCAGCACAGTTTCATTAAAGCAAAA
>NW_022103896.1:48865792-48868170 GCF_000313985.2 Echinops telfairi | reverse complement strand
ATTATTGACAATGATTATAATAACACTGGATTCAGTAGAGGTGAGAGAATAAAATGAGATTTACAGAGCTCAGTGCATCATGTATTAGAGACTATTAAAGGCAAATGACATCCTTAGATATGAGTTTCACATTTAACACCCAGCTACTTAAAATAATTTTCCATCTATAAAGGATTTAAAAGCAATCTTTGGACATTAAGAAACTGACAAACTTAACTTGTTATATTATGGAAGGCATATAAGGAGGCATTTAAACCAACAATAGCGCCAGAGGTGAAGGAAAATAAATCTTGTGGGCAGGGCCTATTCCAATCCTATTTGTCTATTTGATTTAACTCTAGGGAGAAATAGGATGAGTAATTCTATAATTCAGAGTCACGAAAGAAATGTTCAACACAGCGAAAACTTAAACAAAGCCCCGTTTTAATCAATTAACATGAGTACAACAAAAATCTGAATCCATGACCTGGAAAAATGGCTGAGAAATGTTTATGCAATTAAACAAAGTCCAGGCCATATTTGAACAAAGACAAAAGCACAATAGGATTTCTCTTAGTTCAGCAGTGTTCTGCCATCAGAAAGAAATACAATTCTGTTGTCAGCACCCTAGTCCTGGGGTCAAGTGGATATGAAGGAAACAAAAAGGCATTTTCTTGATTAGAAAATAGAATATTGGAAACAAAAAAGGAAAGAACACACTGCTTTCCTCAAATTAGAGAAGTCACTGTTCAAAAATATCCACTAAACCATGCCTCATTTAAATCAGCATTGCCCTCCTCAGTGTCCCCAGTGCATTCTCCTGCTCCTGCTTCAGATAAAGCACTCATCGTGGGCCACTCTCTGGATCAGTGGATATGTTTTTGTTGACAAAGCTCTTTTGCTTAGAGGACCAAGATTAATTTTCTATAACCCAAATCCAAATCTACTCCCATCCAGTCAAGTCAATTCCAACTCATGGCTCCCTCGCATAGCACTTTCAAGGCTGTAAATCTCGCGTGGAGCAGCTGGTGTGTTTGAACTGCTGATCTTAGTAGTTAACAGGTCGTAGTCCAACATTTACCAGGCCGAGTGCCCATAACTCCTGTAGATTGTAAGTAAATGAAGGAAAATTAGAAACATTATTGGGGCTAATTTCTCAGTCTAGCGACAAGAAAAGAATAAAAAGAGAAAGAGAAGAAAAGAAATGAGGAAATAACTGATTTACATGACAATAAAAGTATCTAATAACCTGAAAAACTCAAACCAGCTGGTTAAGAAGATGCCATGCTGTTTAATGGCTAGAGACGCTTCTTTATTACCTGAGTAGGATGGCTTCAGTTACCCATAATTATTTCTCCACCTAGACCCCGGTTCTAGGCACTCCAGACCAGGTAATCCAACTTGTCTGGTTCTTTTCCAATCTGCCCAAAATGGGAACATGACTACTAGAAATGTAAGATGAGAAGAAGGAATGTAATTTAAAGCCAAAAATTAAACCCATTGTCATCAAATGATTATGACTCATCTGACAACCTCATGTGGGTCAGAATAGATCTATGATCCATAAAATGTTCAATGCCCGTGACCTTTTGGAGACAGATCTTTCTTCGGAGGCAATCCACTGCCTAAGCAAGTGAATTCAGGCTGAATGCCTTGTGGTATCCCATTCATACCCGCCTCCCGGGACTTTTAATCTGAAATTTTAAGTGATAATGTTAAGAGGGACAAGGGTACAGGATGCCATTGAGCACAAGCTGAAGCAATTGATCTGCTACCTGAGGGAAGGAAGACTGTCTTAGCCAAGACTAGAGGATGAGAAGAACAATTCAGGCAAAGAATAGGGGAAGAAGTTCCTTTCAGACAAAAGAAATGGATTTTGCCAAGTCAAAGGTACGAAATTGTTAGGGGAAAAACTGAAAATATCATAGACTGAGAGAGCAGTAGAGATCAGTGAGCACGATAGATTATCAAAATCTTGGAAAGTCTGGTAAATCTTATCCAAATGAAAGGAGAGAAACTGAAAATATAAGCAAATAATTAGGGAAAAAAGAAACTCACTTAATAATGACTCCCACTATACATTTACTTTTAGACTACAGTCAGTTTAGATTAGAAGCTAATTAAATATCTTGAAATACTCTCAGAAGATTATTATGGATTTTAAGTATCTGTTTCTGAATGTATAGATGTTGGCTTGCTCACCGCAAATTCAAGGTTCAAAAGCATCCATCATTCCGTAGGAGAGTTCAGGCTGCGGTGCGCCTGTCAGATTTAGTCTCAGAAACATGTATGAGGTTGCTCTGAGTCAGAACTGACTGGATGGCACTGGGTGCCTTAAACCTTAATGTAGAGGAATCTGGCATCCACTACAAGTGGTTTTAAAATTTCTTTACCACTAG
>NW_022103896.1:48863160-48865088 GCF_000313985.2 Echinops telfairi | reverse complement strand
GAACAGAGAAGAGCCAGAATTTAGTATGACAAAGCAAACAATAAGGACATTACACAAAAGAAGATGTACAAGTGTAAGAGAAGGAAAAGGACCGTCATTTAAAGTCCTGCTCCCCGCCCACCAAGATGCTTCCTCTTCTAGAAGAATAACTCATTGTGGCCCTTTCGGGATAAAGTAGCTGCCTGTAAACATACCACATAACCCCTTGGCACCATGGTGGCCAAACCGTGGACTTCTGGGATAAACCTGGCTTTGCTCCAGCTCTGCCATGTAATAGATCCTCCCTGTTGGCAAGCTATTTCATGTCTTTAGCTATAAAATAGCTAAGAATGGCAATGTCCCATAGGACTTTGAGTAAACTAAATGAAATAATATAGTTGTGCTTCGCACTCAACACAATATTTTATTAAAATTTATAAAAGTATATATCCTGATCATAGCATTCACCTTTGCTGACAACCTAGAGCTAATGTAAAGTACAAACATTTTTGTTAGTTTCTGTTATAGTAGATTTTTTTGTCTCATTTTTACAGTGCCCTTTCACGTGTCTCTTGAAATCAATGCCATTTAATTTAGATTAAAAGCCAGAGATAGTAGTCTAACAAACTTGTTTTGCAAAGCAACTGGCACAGTCTGAGAGCTAAGAGTAGAGATGAGATAAGGGAAATTAAACCACAAGGGCAGTGATTTTATGCCCTGCCATCTTAGCTCAGGTGAGGCAGCGTGCATGAGGTGGGGCTTGATTTGCAAATGGATCAGTAGATGAGGCAAATTTCAGTTCTCAAAAGCAGGAAGGAAAAGGAGTGAGGTGGTTATAGGGAGAGAGATGAGAAGCAGAGCCATGTAGAAAGAGGACTAGAAAAATAAAGCACAGACACACTCACATGTCTCTCCTAAGCCTTATACTTCCCTACATACTTTACTATGTGTTACCTGCTCTACATGGAATTGCCAAGTGCACGGACAGGAGTTCAAACCAATCAGGCACTCCCCAGGAGGGACATGAGGCTCTCTGCTTCCATAAATATTTGTAGCCTTGGAAATCCTTTATAGGGTCACTATGAGTCAGAATCCACTTGATAGTAGTGGGGCTTGGGGTTATTATCTTCCTACAGGGAGCATGAAAAAGTTCATGGAAAAAATGGAATTAAAGAATAGTGGGAATTTCTCCCAGATTTTCTGCTCATGTTTTGCAGATGAAACAACAATTATGGAGAGATGTAATTGCTAGCACCAAAGCCAAAATTACAGCCAGCAGTGGCATTTGTTGGCGGTGAGAATAGTTTGTTATTCTCTGTCATGGATGTCAGAAAAGCCAGCAAGAAGAAACTGAGGTAAGGAGGCACAATCAGCCCCCAGAATATTATGTGGCTGTCGTGGGACCAGTCTCCTTGAGAGCTAGAGCCACATTCTACTGAAAAGACATTGAGGACAGAAATGGTTAAAATCCTAAGCAGTGGGTGGTTTGTTGCTACAGAAACAATTTCCTTGGGACTAATGTTTACAGGCTTAATGATTCTTGCTTTGTACCTAAAAATTGGTGCCATTATAGAGAACTAAGGGGATGCAGACCTGTAAGGCAAGGAACCAGCTCATTTGACTCCAATAAATGGTAAATAAATAAAAAAAGGTTGGGGCATAGTTACAGATCTGTGCGGTACATTTAAAAATCTTAGAGCCAGTTCTGAAACAATATTCTGCTATTTTGATTTAGGTCTTTGTTCTTTTTAAGATTCAATATTTATGTCTACTTATCATCTGTGATATTTACTGTCAACAAAAGTGACAGTCACTTTGGGAGAGGTGTTGCAAGACAGATCTTAGGAAGGTTTACTCTTCACGCAGAAAACTTGATGTGATGTTAAAGCCCTTCACAGGAGTAGAAAGCCTCATCTTTCTCCCTCTGACCACCTGTTGGTTTTGAACTG
>NW_022103896.1:48849881-48862179 GCF_000313985.2 Echinops telfairi | reverse complement strand
CCTGTATTTAGACCTCTATAAATGCCCTTTGCCTCCAAGTTCGTTCCTCTATTTCCTTTTACTTTCCTCTTGTCCCCACTATCATGTTTGGCCTTCTTTCAGGTTTCAGTAATTCCTCTGTTACATTGCCCTTGATCAATCCCCACTACGCATCCTATGCCCTCCTTGCCATCAATTCTAGATCACTTGTTCACTTGCCCCTGGGTTTGTTGGTAGCCCGCTTCCTTTTTCCAGCCTCCCCATCTCCCATGTTCCCCCAGAACCATCAGTCCCATTGTTTTCCCCTCTGGATTGTTTATCCCACCTATCTTATCTAGATAGACAATGCAGAACAATACTAAGCACAAAAATAAGACAGAGCAAAACAAACAACAACAACAAAAACCAACGACAGAAAAAGAAAAGTCTATAAATTGTTTGTTGATCTTTAGGAGAATTTTCCAGTTGAGTCTGATGGAGTGCCGCGCCCTGGCCCCAAAGTCTATTTTGGGTATTCCCCGGGGACTTCATGGCTTTGGTCCCCTTGCTGCTCTGTTGCATGCCCTTAGTGTTTCGCCCTGGTATGTGGGGTCAGATCTGGCACAATTCCCACACTGTGTCTCCAGTGTTATCCCCCAACTTCTTCAAAGTTTTAAAAAGCAAAAATGGACTCAGATGACTGAAGCACATCTCACCCAAACCAGGGCCTTTTCAAGTGCCTTAAAGTATGTGAAAATTAGATCATGAATGAGATAGAGAGAGTATTTGGTTCTGTCTTCTGCTCAAAGTTTGGTATTGATGAAGAATATTTACTATATCCTGAGTTGTCAAAAGATTTTTTAAAAATTTAGTCCTAATGGTGCCTGGCTATCAGAAAGAATACCATCTGGGGTCTTCAAGGCTTGTCGTAAAACAAGCAGTCATCTACGTCCACATGGAAGGAGCACAGTAGTCTATAATTCCAGGATTATAAATAATAAAAGCTAAAGTCAGAGTAGAGAATTGTATTAGAGTTTAAATTCTCAACAGTCGGTTTGCAGAAAGCTATGGATGGCACTGAAATCCCCAAATCATTTGGAGCGTCCCCATACAGCTTAAGCTTTCTTTGAATTCCCCTGGACCATTGACCAGGGATGTGAATCGTCTTGTCCTCAGAGAGAATGCATTGAGAAGTGGATTACTGTACACAGAATTAGACTACAATTTAACATTATCATTTGTTAACCAATTTTTTAATTTATTCAAGTTTCTATTATCTTCTGCTTTCACTTGGATTGAGGTTTTTGTATATTTTAATTTTTTATAGTTGTTAGGGATTTTTGTATGATTTTCTTTATATGAACTACAAGAGAGTTAAATCTGTAGACAGTAACTAGATTAACAGTTCCTTAAGATTATGACAGGGGAGTTTGGGGTGTAACAGGGAGCTAATAATAATGTGGACATGAATGAAGAAAATGTTCTACATTTCATTGTGGTGATTGTTGCACAACTTTAATACATTTAAACAATTGAATTGCAAGGTACATGAATGATATATCAATAAAACTGTTTTTAAAATGCAGTCTTAACTTGCTTTAAAGTGAGAATAGCAAATGTTGGGCTCACTTTCTTTGGACACATCATCTGTAAAAATAACTGCTGGAAAAGATCATGTTAGAGGGGCCAAGCAAAAGGAGGACAATCCTCATCGAGAGATACTGACAGAGTAGGTATAATGATGGACTCCACCATCCCAACGATCGTGGAAATGGTGCAGGTACGGGGACATTTCATTCTGTTACCTAGAAGGTCACCTTCAACAAGAGCCAACTTAACTGCAAATAGCATCTTGACAGTTGTGAAGTTTAGGTGTATGGATTTAGGCCTATACTGTACAAGAATCCCAGGAATGAATGTCTAAAATGTTGAATTTAGCTTTTGCTACTGAAAAAAGAAACAAGCAAACAAAGTCACATCATCATCTCCAGAGTATGGACTGTTGTGCTAGACAAGATGCTAAATTTTATTTATGCATTGTCATATTTAACCCCTCATGCATTATCATATTCAACCCCTCATGCATTGTTGTATTCAACCCCTCATGCATTGTCATATTCAACCCCTCGTGCATTATCATATTCAACCCCTCATGCATTGTCATATTCAACCCCTCATGCATTGTCATATTCAACCCCTCATGCGTTGTCATATTCAACCCCTCATGCATTGACGTATTTAACCCCTCATGCATTGTCATATTTAACCCCTAAAGGAAGGAAGGAATAGAACGAGACACAAAATGGAAGTCTTCTGTCCAAACTTCACGCAACAAATCGAGTAACAGCCTTTGAGCCTGACACCTATTTACAAAGCCCATGACATACTTGTATCAACACTTCATGGAGATTTTTAGAGTTAGCATAAAACATTCATAGCTGATTCATATTTTCATATCTAACCAAGGATAAGGTTTAAATAAATAAAAAAACTAGTTTCTCAATGTTTCAATATCAATGAGGAGTTTTATTATTAGCTGATGCTTTATCTCTTTTTAAATTCCACCTTATCTACTAAACCTCAACCACACCAAACACTGGGCAAAGGCAATCTTAGGTCACAGCATCCTTCTTTTTGATAGTATATTGCAATTTTGACAATAAGACTGAGGAACAGAAATTCCAATTTAGTCTCTTTCTCCTAGTGCTCATTATTGGTTTCCGATCTCGATGCCATCCGCCTACTTGATGGCCTCTCTGTTGGGGTCTCGATGGACTTATTTGTGTTGCTTACTTTAGTTGTGCTATTGCCTCTATATCGTGCCCTCATTTTCTAAACTGGCGCCCCTCTCCCTGTACAACACAACAGACACCTCACATCCCACGAGATCAGAGGTAAGCAAGTGACCCTGGCAGGAGATGTGCAAATGTGCCTGAATATGAGGCCAATATCAAGAAAATCAGAATCAAGAGATTGAACCTAAATCTTGTTAATGTTCCAATTCTTCTGTTCCAGCAATGCTTTGCACGCCATGGGTAACAATTATGTTTCTTGAGATAAAATTCCCTCAGACCATTGATCCGGTTACCATATGCCTGATTTCTCAAACATAACCTTGCCCACAACGCTTCTAATGCCACCTACCCCAGGCATGATTGCCCACAACGCTTTTAATGCCACCTACCCCAGGCATGAATGCTCACTGTGTAGGAGAAGAGAGAAGAAGCGAAACAGGAAAGGACCACGCTAGCTGGCCAGGGGCGGCGTGAGAACCATCCGTAAAGTATTCTGAGAGCGCCGGGAGGGCACCTCTGACCCGGTGAGAAGCGCATTCCGGGCTAGTTGGGTGGGTTTGGGAACATGACGGAAGCTAGTGTGGCTTAGATCCTTTGCTGTTTAGCTTTCTCCTAGAAAGATGGCTATCCAGATGAGGTGATGAGGTGAGGTGACGTGTTGAAGTGATGGGGTGATGTATTTTTATCCTTTGTCCCTTGAAGGGCTTCTTCACCCTTAATACGTTTAACATTGAGTGTCTAGTCCCAATCTTTCCTAGGGGCTCAAATCATGCATTTCCAACTGCCTGCAGGAAATCTCTACATTCAGCTCTTCTTGGTCCTTCCAGAATGATATTCTTCCCAGAGAACTCATCACCCTCCTCACTGCCAATGCCCCAAACCAGTTCCCCTTCCTGGTCATGTTTCTTCCCAGTGGCCTCTTTTTATTGTGTCAGTAAGGTCACAGCCTGGGTCATCTGAGCCACCGCTCCTTCCTCCTCTTTTCATACATCAGCAGGTAATCCAGTCCAGAGGACGAACTGTCAAAGCCCCAGAGTGATGTCCGCCATGGTACTAAGGGTGTGGATAAGTGGGCAATCCTTACTTGGCAATCGCAGCCAAGAGAATTTTTTTTTTCTCTTTGATTTATTTGCAATGTGTTTATCTTTCCCTGAAAACTTCCACTGACGTACAATCTGGCAAGCCAGCAATCAAAGTTCCAGAAGAGCTTGCTAGATGAGCTCCCATAATGAATGCACTGTGAGCCAATCATTTCTAACACAATGAAAACACTTGAGTGCAGGTGTTCAAGTGCCACTATATTTTTATATAAACCAGTTGGGGTCAACAACCAGTGCGGTGCCCCTGAGCTGCTTCTCAGGTGTCCAGAAATCATAAAGCAAATTGGTTTTCTTCCAGTCCAAGCACTGAAGTGATATTGTCTCCAAAGTCACTTGAGTGCTTTTGAAGGCCTCCAAAATTCAAGTTCAAGTCAGTCATCATCAAAGCAGCATACTTACCCTGTGCATCATGTATATTTTTTAACCTGGAAAACATCAGTTCTTCTTCAGAAACCTGTCCTGTATGTACCCCTCTGCTGCTTGGCCCCTCAAGATTCAAGCCTCAACGCCTGTCAAATCTGATTCATCAAGAAGGAGCAGCCCTGGTAGCTCTCGGTTATGAGTTGGGCTGCTAACCACAAGGTCAGCAGTTTGAAACCCAAGGCTTTCGACGTCTGTGAATAGTGAGTCTCAGAAGCCCTCGGGGCCAGTTCCACCCTCTCCTCTAGGGTCACTGTGAGTTAGGGTGGACTTGATGGCAGTGAGTGTGATTAAGAGGCAGACAGGATAAACATGGACAATGTGATTCATCGAGGATAACTAAATGCATTCCATTATAATGATGTGAGTTAGGTTAATGAATAGGCAGGAATAATGAATGTACATAGAAACAAAATATCAATGGGAGAATGTATAGATAACCTTTACTTGAAATAATTTTTTTCCCAAATGTAATACATGGAGATAAGACACATAATAAAGGGAAAGTATTTATGCTATACAGATCTCTCTCATCAGAAGACTGTCAAATCTGAAAATGTATTACTATTGTACTATGAATTTTGACATTTTAATCATTCTAAAATGTGCAACTTTGCATCATTAATTACATTCACAATGTTATCCATTTATTACCCCTATCTAGCGCCAAAGCTTTCTTAGCAACCTGAACAGAAACTCTGAACTCATAAATAATAACTTCCCATCCCCTCCAGTCTCCAGGACGTGATAACATCTAATCTACTTTCTGTCTCATGGCATTTTATTTTAATATAATTTACAAATTAGTCTACTTTAAAAGTCTACTTTGTTCAAGGGTAGTGTGCATTCCAAATTTTTTTTCATATTGTCAAGCAGACTCATAGAATACAATCACTTCTTTACATCACAAGTTATTGCCTCTGACTCAGTACCCACTTGTAGGGATCCCAAAGAAAGAGAACTGTCCCATGAGTTTTGAAGGCTGTCGTGTTGATGGAGCTAGATCTCCCACAAATCAGCTGGTGGGTGCAAACCACTGACCCCTCAGGTAGCAGTCAAGGGCTTAACAGCTGCACCACCAGCCTGCCTTCTTTGTGAAGCATACTGCTTTAAAGGGCTCAAAGTGCTTGCAGTCTTAGAAACAGACCTCAGACACTGAGCTGTAGGCCCTGCTCAGCAACCTTAAGGGCTTTAGGGATCCATATCTGTTCATGCTTGTAAGCCAATCACAGTTGAGAAGCTCTTGTCTAGATAACGGGGAGACAATATAGCAGCATCTCCACCGCCACTGAGTCAATTCCAACTCACTGATTCCACGAAACATTTCTATCTTTCCTCTGTGGAACATCTGGTAGGTTTTAATCACCTTGCCGTTCACAGTCAAATACTTATCTGGCAGTGCCACCAGAACTCAAAAAAATATGGAATGCTTCATGGCTTTGCATGTCATCCTTGTACGGGATATAGCCTAGTTGTCAGAAACTCCATTCTGGAATCAACTGTGCTTTAAACCACTTCCTGCACTTCGGTGTCTTCATGTGTAAGGGGGCTCACTCCCTCACCTCAGCGTTGTTGCATAGTGACCCTACAAGACAAAATAAGACCCCCACAGGCCTTCCAAGTTTGTAAATCTTTAGGGAAGCAGACTGCCTCACCTTTCTCCTATGGAGTTGCTTGTGGGTTCCAAACACCGACCTTTTAGTTAGCAGTCCAAAGCTTAACCACTGCACCACCCTACCTCACAGTTCGACAGCCCCTCTCAAGTGCTTGCATTTGCATCCGACAGACCGCAGGAACTCCCCCAAATGTTAGCTATGATACTTTTAAATCCTGGGACAGAACACAAAGCCAGATTAGGAGAAGATCAAGACAAGCTTCAGGGGAACGGATGCCCACAATTTCCCAGGAGAGGAGCAAATCACCTGAGAGTTGGCTGTGCTGTTACTATGACAACAGTTGTGCTTGGCTCCCAAGAGCAGTATCACATCTGAACTGTATTAGCTACCACCCTGTTGTTAAACCCTGAAAGACCAAAAGCAAGATCTTAGTGCCCTGATAGATTGGTATGATGACATTTTATCTCAAAAACATAACTTAATACCCATTGTGTGCCAATAATGCCACAAAGACCAGAAAATTTTTAACAACATATGAAAAAGATGTGTCATGTATTTTTTCAAATTATAACTTCAGATATAGACTGGGAGTCAAGGGATAAGCAATCTAATGTACAGACTTTTGTGTCTATATCTCAGAAATTATCCTATTTTCTATGCTAAGGAAATATTATTTTAATTGTTATTTATCTTAATCACACTGGGGTTTCTTCATTAATAACCTCAGATAATATGGGTTTGCAATAAATAACAATGTAAAATTTTTGTAAATTTAAATGTGGATGTGTTCACTCAACTGCCTCTTGATCCATTATAGGTTCTGCATGAGTACAATCAAGTGTTCTGGAATTCCCATTCTTCTCAAGCCTACCCACAGTTTGATCCTGTGCACGAAACAAGAGGCAGTTGTGCACACAGAAGAGGGTACTTCTTTCTGCGTGGTTTAATTTCAGGAAAGGTGTGCATCGGGGTGGTTCCTTCTCACCATCCTTATTCCATCTGTATGCTGAGCAAGTCATCAGAGAAGCTGGATACCTGATGAAGAATGTGGTATCAGGATTGGAGGAAGGTGTATTAACAACCTTCAATGTACAGATACAACCTTGCTGGCTGAAAGTGAAAAGAGCAAAATGTTGTGTGGTTTATTAAATCCAGTTTGGTGGATAGCACCCTACCTGCACAAAGTTACATGAGCCTGGTGGCATAGTGGTTATTAGTAGGGTTGTTAACAAAAGCAGAGAAAGATGAGGCTTTCTATTCCCGTGAAGAGTTACAGTCTAAGAAACCCACAGGGGCAGTTCAACTCTGTTCTAAAAGATAAGTCAGCATCTTTTAGATGACAGTGAATTAAGTGATGCAAAGTTACATTATTTGTTGTTGCTGTGTGCTGTCTAGTCCATTCCAATGCAAAGACACTGAATGAAAAAGTAGAATTTTCCCATAGCATTTCCTAGGCTGTCATTTTTTTTTCCAAAGCTCTATATTTTATTTTATTTTATTTTTTACAAAACAACCTTATTACCTTCAAATCACTTTCCATTACACTTAATACCTTTGTCAAATCTGTAATTCCATTCTTGGAAACAATTTTCAAGCCCAACTGTTTGGATGGCTGACAGCACCTCCCGTGTTTTTTCCTTACTTTTTCTATGCTAGGCTGTCATTTTTATAGGAGCAGATCCCAAGGTCTCTAGCAAGCATGCATGGGGCCGTTGTATTTCCAATAAGTTGCTGCAGCTCAGCCCTACAGACTGATTAAAAAGTATTCACTTACTTGGGATCAATTTGTTGTAGTTTAATCAGCGCTCCAGATCTATTGAAGAGAAGAAAAATAATTGTGCATAGGCTAGAGATAGGGAGCAAGAATTTCATCAATTGACACCTTTTCTTTCTGTCTTTTTAACCCTTCCATCCCCTTTCACCCCCTGGGAACCATCAAGAATATTTCTTTTAAAAGCTTTTCTTAAATTTTTACAATATTGATCTCATGCAATATTTATCCTTTTGTGACTAATTTCACTCTGTATAATGTTCTCCAGGATCACCCATGTTCTGAGATATTTTGAAAATCCGTCCTTACTCTTTAACACTGCTTAGTATTCCTTTGTGTGAATGTACCACCATTTGTTTATCTGTTCTTCCATCCTACGGGCATTAAGTTGTTTCCATTCTTTTGCTATTGTGAATAGGACTGTGATGAGTGAGGTAGTTAGTTTATTGTGCCAGCCTGGCTGATAAATACATGTGGGATTAATTGAAGGGCAGAGAGATAAATTGCTCGGTGAGCCCCACCTTTCTTGTATCTCGCTCTTTGATCATCGGACCAGTGTGCGGCTGCCTTGCTCGTTCTGTGCCTCAATTTGCAAGCTACACTACCTGTGGGACACCTAACCCGTGGACCGTGTCACTGTAATTTGAGGTTCCTTCAAGACCTGCTTTGCCACACAATTGGAATTTACATCTCTTGAGCTGGGAACTGACTGTTGGTGACCTGACTTACTGTTGGTGACCCGCCTTGCTGTTTGCTGCCAGTGCCCAGAGAATCTGAGTCTCTCTCTACAAAGGACTACCTGTGGCCCTCAAGACTTGAAGGACTGCCAGTGTCTCACAACTGTCTAACACACTTGAATTATACTGAGCCATTGTACTGCTTTATAATTTAACTGTTTATTTCTTGTGTTATCTATCTATATATATACATATATATAATTATTAGCAATCTGGTTTTATCTCTCTAGAGAACCCTGCCTAATGAGCATGGGTGCTCATATATCTCTTCGTGTTGTGACTTTTATTTCTCTACAATATATATCATATAGAGGATTACTGGGCCAGGTGGTATTTCTATTGCCAAATTTTTAAGGAAACAGAAAATTTTTTTCACAGTGGATGCACCATTTTGTAATCCCATCAACTTTATTTATATGAGACTTTGTCTCTCCATACTGTCTCCAGAATTTATTGTTTTCTGGTCTTTGGCATTTTTTTACTAATGCTGGGGAGAAATGAGAATCTCATTGTTTTGATTTAATGTCTCAAATTGCCAATGATCACGACTACTTCTTTACATGTTTGTTGGGTGATTAAATGTCTTTTTGGGTCAAGACATTCGGTTCATGTCCTCTGCTCATTTCTAAAATTTGGACTGTTGTCTTTTTCTCCTAGAGCTTTTGATATTTTCTGTAAAATTTAGAGATTTGTCTCTGATTACGTATGTCATTACTAATCCCCCACCACCATCCCTAGTTTGTGTGTTCTTCTTTTACTCTTTATAAAAGTATTTTGATTCGTGTAAGTGTCTGATATTCAGGAGATCTCATTCATCTAGCTTGTCTTCTGCTGCTTATACATTTCCAGATACGTTTGATAGTGTATTTACACCATAAACCAGGGTCCCTAATATGTCCCTATTTTTAGCCACAGTGATCTTTATAATTCCAGGCTTTATATTTAGGTCTTTGATCTATATTTTGGTTTTGTAGATGATGTGAGATATGGATCTTGTGTCATTCTTCTACAAGCTGATATCCAGTTTCCCTGGGACCATTTGTTAAAGAGGCTGTCTCATCTTCATTCAACCTGTTCTGGCCCTTATCAAAGTTCACCTGTCCATAGACAGATGGATTCGATTCTGGATTCTCAATTCAGTTCTTTTGCTCTATGTGTTTATCATTGTACCAGTACCTGGTTATTTTGATGACTGCAGTTATGTAGTAAGTTTTGAGATCAGGCAGTGTTAGGCCTAGTACTTGATTCTTCTTTGATAGTATTTTACTTATATTAAGTTTCTTTCTTTTCCATGTAGAGTGAATGATTAGATTTCCCATCCTTTGACGAATGATTTGGAGTTTGGATTAGAATTGCATTGTATGTGTCAATTTATTTGGATAGCATTGACATTTTCACAATACTAAAACTTCTCATCTATAAGCATGGTACATATTCCATTTATGTAGGTCTCTTTAAATTTTGTCGTTTTCTTTGTATTAGACTTTTGTATCTCTAGTGATATTTATTCTTTAGCATTTCATCTTTCGGGTACTAACTGGTACTATTCTGGAGAGTGTTCCATGTCCATAGGAAAAGAATGTCTATCATTTTGTTGTTGGGTGGAATGCTTTGTAAGTCTACGAGATCAAGTTGCATGATGGCATAGTTCAGTATGCCCATGTCTTTACTGAGTTTCCTTCCAGCTCTCTGGCCCTGTGTCAAGAGCGGTGCAGTAAAGTCTCCTGATATACTGAGATGTCTTGTCTTGAGAAAGTCTGCTGCACACAGCATCTTGAGCTGCATTAAGGAGCAAAGATGTCACTTTGGGGACTAAAGTGAACCTGACCCAAGTCGTGGTCTTTTCAAGCCCTCAGATGCACGTGAAAGTTGGACAAGGAGTAAGGAAGGCAAGGCCAGGGAACAACTGATGCAGTTGAATCGTGCTGTTGGTAAAGAATATTGAAAGTAATCTCTCAGAAAAACAAACTAATTTATCAGAAGAGAACAGTCCCTGAAAAAGGACATCATGCTTTGTAAAATAGCGGGTTGGAAAAAAAGAGGAAGCCCCTCAATGAGATGGACTGGCAGAGTGGTCCACATGGTAGGCTAAAACAAAACAACTGTGAGGCTAGGTTGACTTGCTCTTCCCCAGAGCCGGTTCAACAGCACACAGCAACAACAACATTTGTGTTGAGTTGCCTGTTTCTTTCTTCAAATCTCTGAGAGTTTGATTTATGTATTTTGGGGCTCTTTGATGAGGTATATAGATATTTATGTCCTCCTGTTCAATTGACCCTTTATTCGTGTGTAATGCCCTTTGTCTCTTATGCTGATTTTTGCTCTAATGTCTATTTTATCTGGAACTAATAGTTCCATATTTGCCATGGGCTTCACATACTTAATTATCAGCCTTTGATTTTCAGTCTATTATTGTCTTTATGTCTACGGTGTATCTCTTTTTAAAAGATTACTCACGGGTCATGTTTTCTTAGTCATCCTGCTACTTTCTGTGTCCTGACTGGTTCATTTAATCCATTTATTTTCAGTATAACTATCATAAGGTATGAAATTGTGACTGTTATTATGCTATGGATATTTTTGTCTTTTGTGTGTGTGTGTGTGTGTGTGTGTGCTGCTTTCTTTGTAACAGAATTTTCTGTGCTGAATACATTTTGTTTGTGGGTTTTCTTCATTGCTATTGTTTAACAGCTTAACAAGTGTTTGTTTTCCTCTTTTTTATTTTAATAAAGCTGATTAATTTTCATTGAGGTGACCCTGTAGCACCTCTGTTTTTTGTTTGTTTATTGCTCTCTATAATGGCAAATACCATCCACGTAACTTAATAAACTACTAGTGCTGATTTTATTATAAACATTTGGGATGGTTAGGAGCCAAGAACGAGCTCCGCTTTTCTCAAAAATGTGTGAAAGACAGAGAATAGCCCGATCTTCGGGGAAAGTCAGGACAAGAACATTTTTAGTGAAGCTTCTCCAAGTGGAAAGCAGGCCTGAACTGGACCCCTGCTAATCTGAGAGATCAGATAAGATTCTTAGTCTTTCAGCGTCAGCTCTCTCAAGAACTCTCTGAAGGCAATCTTTAGCTATATGAGGGGGCTTCAAAAAGTGTATGGAAGAATGGAGTTAAAAGATAAGGGATTTTCTCTAACTTCTCGAGACCCCCATCATATAAAATATATACAAGACACACACACCAAAAAAAAAAAAAATTCCTGGGAGTCACTCTGAACGTTTGTGACATCTTCCTAGAACTCCCCCCTAAGATGCCATCACAAACAATCCTTTCTATTGCTCCTAGAAAGAATTGGCCTCATGTTGACATGGCTTAGTTTTGCCTTCCTCACCTGCTAGGGGTGTGCCCAACCAGCCCACAACTCAATCCTCCTTGAATTATGTTGTATGTTTTTATTTAATATTTATAACAATAAATATGTAAGATTAATTAACCTACTTATATTTTGCATTTTTCAGAGCTAGGTCAGAGTTTAAAATTTAAGAAAGGAATTTTTGATGGAATAGCTAAGTACCCTCAAGGTGTATATTGTATGTAAGAAAACTGTCATTTATAATTCCCTTTGAAGATTAATCTGATAGTTAATTGAAAGTGAGAGTAGTTTTCTCCCTGTTAAGTCTGTAATAAGATAAATAGTTACATGTTTTTTTAACTCTAGGAAGCTTCTAATGAGCCTCGGGAGAAACAGAGTCTCCATTAGATAAGAAGCAATTCCCAAAGCTCTTATGAAGAGTGAGTCTATTGCGTGTGCAAATTTAAAAGGAGATTTACATCTCACTACCTAATTGCAGACCCTCTTCCGTGGCAGATGAGACTGGAGGGTAGGACTGCTCAACCCATGCAGCCAGCCCAAGGAGAAACCACAAGAAAATGTTTTCTTTCTTCTTTT
>NW_022103896.1:48838131-48849624 GCF_000313985.2 Echinops telfairi | reverse complement strand
AGAACATTATCATTAATATCACTTGAAAGTAAAATTTTTCTGAGGATCATCCAGTTGCGGCTGCAACAGTACATTGACAAAGAGCTTCCAGAGGTTCAGGCTGGATTCAGAAGAGGACATTGAACAGGAGATATCATTGTTGATATCAGATGGATCTTGGCTGAAAGCAGAAAGAGAATAATTTCGGAGAGGGGAGCTGGCAAACCCAGTACTCTGGCAAACCTTCTACTTAGCTGAATATGCAGCATCTAGAGGAAAGTTGTATGTTTCATCGTTGCTACACTGCACCCTGACTGGCTCACCTCCTCCCTACGACCCTTCTGAAAGCAGAAAGAGAATATTTTCGGAGAGGGGAGCTGGCAAACCCAGTACTCTGGCAAACCTTCTACTTAGCTGAATATGCAGCATCCTGCCTTCATTCTATTGGGGATGAATGTGTCACTTTTTAAATGTCTCTCATCAGAAATCTTCCTCCTCTTCACTTGGTCTTCCTCCTCTACGTGAGCTCTACATGTTGGGAGCCATTGGGCTAATGTTAGATCCTCTTCTCTTTATCTCATCCATCTCAATGTTGCCGTCTGAGAATTGCTCCTGAATTCATATTACTACCCCAAACTTTAAGTTCTAAACTCATATAACTAATGCCCTTCTAATGTCTTTACTTGAATTTGTCACAAACCCATTGCCTAATCTTCCTTATCCCATTTAGTAGCTAGCCTCCACTCAATTGCTCAAGATAGATGTTATCTTTAATAAGGTCCCTTCTTACCTGCCACCTGGTCCCACATATCCAATGTATCAATACTCATTCAAAAACAAACTCACTGCTACCAACTCATAGCAACTCTGTACGACAGAGTAGAACTGTCCCTTTAGATTTCCAAGACTTTAAATCTTCATAGAAGCAGACAGTCTCCCTTGGAGCAGCTGGTGGATTTGAACCACTGACCTAGTGGTTAGTAGGTCCATGCATCGCCCACTATGCCACCAGAGTTCCTAATTTATTGATGAGCCCCCGTTAATTCTACCACCTGAATTTACTTTTAACCTATCTTTGCTTGCCAAATCGTCTGTCCTACTCTTTCTGATCTGAACCTCTGTACTATCCTTCTAAAAGCCCTGGCTGTGTGATGGTTAAATTCTTGGCTACTAACGAAAAGACAGTTAGTTACAACACCCCCACCCCCACCCCCCCCAGCCACTTCACGATCTCCTCCCATCAGGATTACTGCCAAGAAAACCCGCAGGGCAGTTCTGCTATGTCATATGGACATTTTAAGTCGGAATTGACTTAACACCCAACAATAGCAATAGTCTTCCAGTGTTCTAAATTTTCACATGGTCCATACGAATCTATTCCTCCGACAAGTTTGCTTTTTGAAAAATAAAGATTTCAAGCTCACAGAAGTCTCAAGAATAGTACAAATACCGTTTTTTCTCCTGAATCTTGTTCCTTACATAATAACTCGTTATTTCTGGATTCTTCATTTTCTCATTTCCCATCAGCAGCAGGAATGTTTATTAGTACATTACTACCATATAATACAAAAATCCAGTTCATGTTTTCAAATTATCCCAATAATATTCTTTTGACCCAAAGATTCGATCCAGGATCATACACTGCATTTAGTTGTTACATTTCTTTGAACTCCTTTGATCATGGGGTCAACTTTCAATCCAACAAAAGGTTCCTTCTAGAATTCCTGCTGCCCATATTGGAACACCCTTTTCAGTGGGAAACATGGCTTCTGCTATCCTGAATCGGTATCTCATTCCCCATGTATAGAACATTCTCAGGATCTCATCAGGTCTCCACTGGCCTCTGGCTCTTCCCTGAGGCAGTCCCTGGTCTTCCACTGCGAAACTTCCTCTGTGTCCTAACTCAAAATATTTTTAAAACACCTGCATTTTTAAAAAAACTATCCATATCATTGTTTGAATAGCCCACTTAATACCACCAAAATTGAATTCAGTAAAATAGGAGATAAACAGAGAAGAAAAAAATAATAAGAGAAGAAAACTGCCATATGAACTGAGAGATATGAAAGATACTCATATGTGTATACTTCTAGCTAATAATTATATAGTGCCTACCATATGTCAAGTGATATTGTAGGAACATGACATACAGCAATGACAAGGGAAAAACAGGGAAGTCAATTTTCAAATGCAGAAGTTCCAAGCAAAGACTTGGGGGGGAAAGAGAATCACTAATGAGGAGTACAACTAAAGATGCCTTTCATATTTTAAAGAAAATAATTAAAATCAAAAGATCTCATTCTGTCAGGAAAAAATAAATAAGCAGAAACCAAGATCAAAACATATCATGGGGAAGTATTAAATGTCAAGGGAAACAGAATCCTCAAAGCTTTCAAACATAAGAAACAAGCCCCTTTTAAAGGGTCATCATCAGGATTGTATCAGACATCAAAATGTCAACAATCACTATTAAAATTGCTACAAAATTTTTTTAATCATGTAATACTTCTGTTTCTAGGAAGAGGAAGTAGTTTACTTTTCTTAATCTTTTTCTGTTAAGTACAATTAAAAAGTTTAGAGATTATATGTGAAACAGACCGTGAAGTCTCTTAGAACTAAGGGGAAGAGAAGGGTACCGGGTTTGGAATGACAACGGTGGTGGATATCTTAAGTATTTGCTTTCACTGATATCCCAGAATTGATGCTGCAAATTCACGGACACTGATACAAGAGAGAGTTTTATATAAAGGGTAATTGTACATTAAGAAAGCATCCCAACCCAGTCCAGTTTAAGCCCTTAAGTCTGATATTAGCCCATATGTCTGATACCAATATATAAAGTCCTCTTCAGACTCACGAAACATGCAATGATGCTGAATGCAGGAAGATCACAGGCCAGTGGGTAGAAAGTCTTTGGATCCAGTGGCATTATAAGCATCTCAGCACTGGCAGGGGTCTCCACGTGGCTGCTCTAGTTCCCAGGTCTATCAGCATAGTGCCATGGGTTTTGCTAGCAGAGTGTCTCCAAGGGAGTGAGCATTGTCACTCGAAAGTCTCCAAGAGAGTGAGCAGGGAGAGAGAGAGAGAGAGAGAGAGAGAGAGAGAGAGGATGTCTCTCGCCTCCAAGGAGGAAATACCAGAGTTCCCAGAATCCTGTGTGGAAGGGCATGCCCACACAGAGGCCTCATTGGCTATGGCCCGATTGACAGACTAGGCTCCACTCCTTCACTCTTAATCCTCTCAAATCCTAAACTGAGACCAGATTATGTACCACAAACAATGACAAACATAAAATCACAACAAGCACCTCCTTCTCTCTAGCCAAAGGACCAAGAAAGGAACGGATTAGCACGGTAGAACACTTTAAACAAAGGCCTCTCTACTCCAGCCGAATCCCACAGAATAGCTATGGCCTGACCCCTGCCCTGTCAGTAAAGGCTGCATTTAAAGCCTGAACTCCTTACTTTTCTAATATTCCTCGAAAATATAGACATAAAATTCATAGTAGAATATTAACAAACAAAAGTGAACAATGTGTAAAAAAGTGTTTTTAATTATACACCATGACCAAGTGAAGTTTATACCAGGGAGTTGAGGCTATTTCAATATCAGAAACTCAATCATTGCAATCCACCTTATTAACAGAAAGGGATGCAAAACTCATTTGATCAAATCTAAAGATGTAGGAAATTCATATGATCAAATCTGAAATACAGAAAAACTTTAGCACGCATCCATGATAAATATGTTCAGAAAACCCACAAAGAGAAGGAACGGTTCTCTATGGAAGAAAAGAGCATTCACAAAAAAAAACCTCTACCTTGAACATTATACTAGATAGTAAAGGACTGAATATTTTCCCTCTGAGATTGGGAAGAAAGCAAGTTATGTCTGCCATTAATTCTATTATTCAACATGGTACTAGAAGTTCTAGTTAATGGGATAAGGAGTGAAAAGGAAATAATACTTGCAAATGGGAAAGAAGGAAATCATCCTGTTCCTAATACAGATGAGACGAAGTTCCTAAAGCAATCATTTTAAAAGAAAAGTAATATAAAAATAACAAAAACCTTCATAGAACAAATAGTTAGTTCAGCCAGGTTATCGGAAAATATACACAAATCTAGTATAGACATCAAAATTTCAAATATAATACTCCATATAGTCACTCAAAAAAAGTGGGAGGGGGGATTATATGTAAATCTAACAAATGCTTTACAAAATACTTGTCAAAAACTACAAAATTCTGATGATGGAAATTTAAATAATCTAAAGAAAACAAGTTAATTTAAAATAATCCAAAGAAATACAAGATAAGTAGACCACCACTCATCTGTCAGCTTCTCGTACTGTAGTAATGGCTTCAGCATTGCTGCCATGCTGGAACCTACCTCAATGGTGTTGCAAATGCCGGCAGGGTCACCCAAAGAGAGGCGGTTTCCGTGGAGTCTCCAAACAAAGAACAGACAACACAGAAGTCCTCGGATTCCCACTGTGAAGGAAGGAGCTGCTGAAAACATTACTCATAACTTTGAAACATCGTCAGATCCTGAAAGCCTAAAGAAGGGAAACAGAACATTGTAGAAGATGGTACCACCGGCCCCTCTAGTCTGAGGGCACTCGCGTAGTGATTGAGGAGGAGTTGGCTCCGGAGTGGAGGTGACAATGGTGACAGGAGCTGGTAAACCCTGTGGAAGCAGGGCCTTGGTGATCTTCATTTGCTGATAGAGCGTGATTCAAGGTAAGGACAAACAGTTACCAAAGTCTGCTAATGATCAGAATTTGGAATGTGTAAAGTACGCACCTAGGAAAATGTGAAGTCATAAAAATATGAAATGAAACAAAGTGGCATAAAGATTGATCTCCTAGACAGTATAAAATATGAAAATAAAAATAATTTATACATTATCAAGGGTTCACAAGGGTGGAAGGGTGCGGAGAGGGGGAGGAAAGAGGAGCTGCTACCAAGGTCTCAAGTAGAAAGAAAATGTTTTGGAAATGATGATGGCAACATATGTACAAATGTACTTGATACAATGGATGTATGGATTGTTATAAGAGCTGTTAAAGCCCCCAATAAAATTATTTATTTAAAAAAATTGATATCCTAGGCATTTGTGAGCTGAAATGGACTGGTATTGGCCATTTTGAATCAGCAATCATATGATTTACTGTAGTATGAGCAAAAGGGCTGTTGTGGCATTCATTTTCAAAAAGGGCATTGCAAAGTCCATCCTGAAGGACAATGCAATCTATGATTGGCTTACAGCTATCTGCCTTCAAGGAAAGCAAATCAATACAAATATTGTTGAACTTTATGCAGCAACCACGAAAGCTAGTGATGAAGAAATGGAAGAATTCTACCAACAACTTCAGTTGGAAATTGATCAAACATGCAACCAAAATGCATTGATAATTATTGGTGAGTAGAATGTAAAAAGTTGTAAACAAAGAGGAAGGCCCATATGGACTTGGTGATAGAAGTGAAGCTAGAGATTGCATGATAGAATTTTGCAAAACCAATGACTTGTTCATAGCAAATACTTTTTCCAACAGCACAAAAGGCGACTGACTATATTTATACAAGGACTTCTCCAGATAGAATTCACAGAAATCTAAGTGACGTGATGGAGAAACTCAATATCAGCAGCTAAAACCATACCAGGGGCTGACTGTGGAACAGATCATGAATTTATCATATGTACGTTAAGGTTAAAACTGAAGAAAAAGCAAAACAAATCTACAAGAGCCAAGATATGAACTTGAGTCTATCCCACTTGAATTTGGAGAACCTCTCAAGAACACTAATGACAGAAGACCTGACGAGCTGTGTGTGGGAGGGCACCACGACCATCAAGCGCGAAGAAGGCAAAAGGCCATTAAAAGGGGAGAAAAGAAAGAAAATATCGAAGCGGATGTCAATAGAGCCTGAAACTTTCTCCTAACCGTGAAGCAGTTAAAGCAAATGGAAGAAATGCTGATGAAGTAAAAGAGTTGAATAGAAAATTTCAAAGGGCAGCTCGAGAAGATAAGCAAATAGAATGAGATGTGCTAAGACCTTAAATTTGGAAAACTGAAAGGGAAGGACACATTCAGCATATCTGAAACTGAAAGAACTCCAGGAAAAAAATCAAGCCATGAGTTGTATTCTTGAAAGATTATATGCACAAAATATTGACTGATGCAGGAAGCATCAAGAGAAGCTGGAAAGAATACAGAGTCACTGTACCAAAAAGAACTAGTCCACAGTCCATCATTCCAGTAGGGAGCATATGAGCAAGAGCCACATGTGCTGCAGGAAGAAGATCAAGCAACACCAAATGCACTAGCCAAAAACAAGGGTCAAGGAATTGATGGAATACCGATTGTTGATCCATATCTGTGCCCATTCCAAAGAAAGGTGACCCAACAGAGTGTTCAAACTACAAAACACACTATCACCGATATCTCACACAAGTAAAATTTTGCTGAAGATCATCTAATAACAATTGGATCAGTACACTGACAGGGAGCTGCTAGAAGTCCACAGGCCAGATTCAGAAAAGGACTTGGAGCAAAGGATATCATTGCGGATGGCAGATGGATTTGGCTCAAAGCAGAGAAAACCAGAAAGATGTTTACTTGTGATTTATTGACTACATAAAGGCATTTGACTTGTGGACCATAATAAACTATGGATAGCTATGAGAAGAATGGGAATTCCAGAACACTGAATTGTGCTCATGCAGAACTTGTACATGGATTAAGAGGTAGTTGTACAAGTAGAACAAGGGAATACTTCATGGTTTAAAATCTGAAAGGTGTGCTTCGGGGTATGCTAACAAAATAATCAGAGAAGTTGGCTTATATGAAGAAGAATGTGGCATCAAAGTTAGAGGAAGGCTCATTAACAACCTCAGTATGCAGATGATACAACCTTGCTTACTGAAAACGAGGAGGAGTTGAAGCACTTGCTGATGGAAATAATGGATTGCAGCCTTCCATTTAGATCACAACTCAATTTGAAGAAGACCAAAATCATCGCAACTGGACCAATTGGTAACATCTTGATAAATGGAGAAAAGGTTGAAGTTGTCAAGGATTTTGTCTTGCTTGGATCCACAATGTTCATGGAAGCAGCAGTCAAGAGATCACACAAAGCATTGCGTTAGATAAATCTATTGCACAAAGGCCTCTTTAGCGGATTGAAAAGCAAGGAGGTTACTTTGAGGACTGGAGTGCACCTGACCCAAGCCGTGGTATGTTCCATTGCCTCATATGCATATGAAACGTGGACATTGAATAAGGAAGTCTAAAGAAGAAATGATGACTTGAATTACGGTGCTGGAGAAGAATATTGAAAGTACCATGGACTGTCTCTTGGAAGTACAGCCAGAGTCCGTTTTAGAGGCAAGGATGGTAAAACCTTGTCTCACAACCTTTGGACATGTTGTCAGGATAGACCAGTCCCTGGAGAAGGAAATCATGTTCGGTAAAATGGAGGGGGAGGGTAAAAGAAGACCCTCAACGAGATGCTTACACACGGTGGCGACAACAATGGGCGCAGGCGTAGGAGCAATTACAAGGATGGTCAGGACTGGGCAGTGCTTCGTTGTGCTCCTCGCGCAGGGTCCCCGCGCACTGGAACTGACTCTATCACACTGAACAACAACAACAACAAAGACCTGGAGAGCTACCCTGTGTACAAGGACTGGCAAACTCACTCTAGTCATCACATAACTTTTCCCAAAAATTGATCATACAAGTTTAACAAAATTTCTATTAAAATTCCAGCAAGATATATGTAAACTTAGACATAGAAGTCCTTAGTAAATATATATACACAGAAAGAGTCAAGATTATTCTTAAACGTATTTAGAAAGATGAAGGAACTAGAATAGTCAAAGGGGGTTTGGAAAAGGAAAAAAATTAGAAGGTTTTCATTTTCTGGAAACAGTGTATATCGATAGAGGGATAGATTAAGGGGTCAGAATAGAGGGTCTCAATATAGACCAAAACAAATACTTCCAACTTATTTTTTACTGAGCTGGGAAAAAACAATGGAGGACAGATTTTTTTTTCAAATAAAAAGGTCTGGAGCAAGAGGACGTACATAGGCCAAATAGTCATGATAATGACAATAAAACTTGAACCTCACACCTTATACACACAGATGTAAATATCAAGAATGAAATTTAGGCTTGATGTCAAAAGAATGATCTAAACAAGAGAAAAAGTATACATTGAACTTTTTCAAATTACAAATACTTGCTTTATTGAGAAAATTACAAGACATAGACTGAGTGAAAATATGTGCACACCACCTATTCGACAAAAGGCAAATACATAGGATATATGTCAAGAACTCTCAAAATTCAACAATTAGAAAACAAATGATTGTTTTTTTAAAAAAAGCTCCAATTAGAACCCTGCCAAAAGACAGACATTGCATTAAAGAAGATAAAGGGATGGCAAATCAAAACATGGAAAGATGTTCAATATCATTAAGCACAAACAAACCAACTAACAATAGAAGCAAACCTATTGCCATTAAGTCAATTCACATGCATCACAATCCTGCAGGACGGCAGAACTGCACTCAGACGCAGACTGCCTCATCTTTCTCCCTTGAAGCTGCGTCTGGCTTTGAACCACTGTCCTTTGAGTTAGCGGCACAACACTTAACCCATTGTACCACTTTCCTTTTTCAACATCTGATGACTTATGAGTCATCAGAAAAATACAAATCACAACAACCATGGGATATCACCACATGCATTAGTGAATGGCTCTTTTTTTTTTTAATGGGACTCCACCAAATGCTGGCTTGTCTTCTAGAGAAATAGGACTTAGGTTCACCTCAGAACCTGTACCTGTAGGTGATTGTGCTCTTGTGCGTGGGTGCCACTGCGTCAGTTCTGACTCAGCGACCCTATGTAAACTACTCAGTCCTGCACCAGCATCACAATTATTCTTATGTGTGAACCCACTGCTGGATGTATGTGTGTGTGCATGTATGCATGTATTATGTATTATGGATGGATGGATGTATTTATGGATGGATGTAATAGCAGCTTATTCTGAATGGCCTCAAACTGAAAGTGATCCAGGTGTCTTTCAATGGAAACGGTTAAACAAACCATTGCAAACTGTCCTGTAGATTACTAGTTGGTAATAAACGGTGAAAAGAACTGGCATAAATAGCAATATGGATTAATTTACAGATTTGCATGATGAATGAAAAAAAAAGGGCCTGCTGTAAAGTCACATACTGTATAGTTTCATTTTTCTCTTCTTGAAATGGCAAAATCATAGAAGTGGAGGTTAGAATAGGGGTTGCCAGGCATTAAGGACGGTGTGGGAGGAAGAGGGAAGGGAAGATGGGAAGGTGGCTATGAAAGGGCAGCATAAGGGATCTTTGTGGTAAAGAAAATGTTCTGTATCTTGATTATCAAGGCTAACATCCTCTGTGATAATGTGTTCTAGTTTTGCAAGAGGTTAGCATAGTGGAAGTCGGGGCTGCTTAAAGGATACACGAGAACTCTTTGTATTATTTCTTATAATTTCCTGTTCATTTGCCATCATTCCTATAGGAGAGGACTTCAAAAAGTTCATGAAAAATGGAATTACAGCATAATGGGTCACAAGGTCCTCTGTGTGAAACCGCCAACCTCTCTGGAGGAAAAAGATGTGGCTTTCTACTCCTGTAAAGATTTACAGTCTCAGAAACCCACAGGGGCAGGTCTAGCCTGTCCTTCAATGTCATACGTTGGCATCGATTCAACTTATTATGAGTTTGATTGAAGTAAGTTTGATCTTAAGTTCTTGACATTTCTCCACAATTCCTGTTCAAGCTAGCTATCATTATGATGGAAAAATACAGGGAAATGTTTAGAACTGGGATATCTAGCAACCAAGGGTATGTTTTCTATAAAAATCACTATAAGACTATAGAGAATTCAATGGACAAATACAAAAAGGCTCCAAATAGCTAATTATTAAGATCAGCATGATGACATGGAGAAGTGAGTAAAACATTCTACAACAAATATAAATTGCTGTAATTACTGATACAGCAATATTAACTATGGACATTCTAGGAAGGCAATGAGTGCTACAATTTATTATGAGCACTGAAATGGAATAAAACAAAGCCAGTAATAACACAAACAAAAATCTCATTTAACTAATGATGAAGAAGGAATATGAAGCATTACAAAAGAGCATGAAAATAATTTCCTCTCATTAAAATAAAACACTGATGTATAATGTCTTAGTAGAATGCGATAAAGTGATAATAAGAATATGATATAAATTACCTTAACCCTTTTATAAGTAATTTTAAAAGTAGGGTGTTTGCTTACAAGAGTTATTAAAATATTAACATAGAGAATGCTAAAGTAATGCATCATGTAAGGGTACAATAATGGAAAAGGGAAGAGAGAAGTATAAATTTTTAAATTTAAACTAAAAATATAACAGTATATGCTGTTCAATCATCAAGATAAGTAGTCTCAGGTAAAAATAATAATAAACAACAATGCTTTTTAAAAGAAATCAGTTAAAGCACAATTTTTTTGTTGTCTTGTTTTGAAATTAACTAGGAAATTAGGAATTTAGGGAATAATTACTGTTTTTAAATTTAATTTCTAAAATAAATCCTAGTAGATTTTTGCACCTGACAAAAAGACTACATGGTTTTAAAGGCTATCTTATTTTCAAGATACAATTGTCGAGAAAAGAAAGATGTTAACACTCCATATATTTTAGTTTTTTTAGAGACAAATGCATACAAACATATATTGTACATAAAAGAAACATTCTTAAAGGTCTTAGACTTAACTTTTAACTGTGAATTATATACAACAGAGGTTAAAAATTTAAAGATAAAATTGAAAAAATAGATAAAATTGTTAAAATAACCATTAGAAAAAAAACTGAAAAATACTATATCCAGCTTCAAGGAACAGGATTCTACCCTGTTTCCCCGAAAATAGGACAGTGTCTTTTATTAAATTTTGCTCCCAAAGATGCGCTAGGTCTTATTTTCAGGGGATGTTTTATTTTTCCATGAAGGAGAATACGGCACACATTTATTGTTGAACAACAAACAAGAAAATGTATTACCTGCATACGGTATGGTAGTAGTTGTCATCACAAACCTGCATAACCAGACAAACTGAATCCTACAGTATCAAGAATTTCTTGTTACTCCTGCCCCGTGCGACTCACTGACCAATTGTGAGTCAGCCGGACTCCGTCAGGGCAGAGCGAGCAGCAGCAGGCGGCAGCATGTCCTGGTGGCTGTGCGAGCTCTCTGATTAAAGGAGACCTCGCGCTTCCTGTCTGCTCCAGCTGCGCTGAGGCCAACAGCGAGCTGCGCAGCGGAGCCCACAGCTACAGTCCAGAGTCCAGCGTTACGGTAGCTTGGGGGGCCTTGTTATCAGAGAGGCCTTATTTTCGGGGAGGTCTTATTTTGGGGGGATGCCTTATATTTCAGCGAGAGTCAAAACTAAGTAGGTCTTATATTGGGGG
>NW_022103896.1:48834404-48836484 GCF_000313985.2 Echinops telfairi | reverse complement strand
ACTGGTATAGATAGGTATTGGAAACACAGGGAATCCAGGACAGATGATCCCTTCAGGATCAGTGGTGAGAGTGGCGATACCGGGAGGGTGGTGGTAGAAAGGGGGAACTAATTACAAGGATCTACATATAACGTCCTTCCTGGAGGGTGGACAACAGAAAAGTGGGTGAAGGGAGACGTTGGACAATGTAAGATATGACAAAACAGTAATAATTTATAAATTATCAAGGGTTCATGAGGGAGGGAGGAGGAAAAATGAGTAGCTGATATCAAGGGCTCAAGTAGAAAGCAAATGTTTTGAGAATGATGATGGCAACAAATGTACAAATGTGCTTGGCACAATGGATGCATATATGGATTGTGATGAGTTGTACGAGTCCCCAATAAAATGATTTTAAAAAAAGAAAGAAAATAATGATGGCAGCATATGTGCAAATGTGCTTGACACACTGGACGAATGTATGAATTGTGATGAGAGATGTAGCAGCTCCCAATAAAAGTATTTAATTGAAAAAACAAACTGCCCTGTCCCTGTGATCCAGCCTCTAGTCATTGCCATGCCTGAGCCCATTGTGCAAGTCACAGTGTCATTTCATCTCATTAAAGGTCTCTTCTTTTTCAACTAGCCCCCTCCTTTGTCAAACATGATGTCCTTTTCCAGGAGCTGATGGATTCTCACCATCCTTGCTTTTAGGGAGCATTCTCGTTGTATTTCTTCTAAAACAAATTCATTTCTTTTTTTCTTCTGACAGTTCACAGTCCCTTTATGTGTTTATCAAATCAAATGCATACATTTTCCTGTGGTCTTTCTTATTCACTGTCTAGTATTCACATGCATATAAGTTGGCTGAAAATATCACACCATGGGTCAAGTGAACCTTATTTCTCTAAGGAACATTTTTGCTCTTTGACACTTGAAAGAGGTCTTTTGCAGTATATTTGCCCAATGCAGTGCCTCATTTGATTTCTTGACTGCTACGTCCATGACATCAATTGTAGATTCTAACAAAACGAAATCCTTGACAGCTTCAGTCATTTTCCGCCTGTATTATGATGTTGCTTACTAGTCCAGCCGTGAAGATTTTTGCTTTCTTTCTATTGAGGAAGTAGCCCTGATGGCAATGGGATAGGCCATGGACAACAAACCTAAAAGCCAGTGGCTTCAACCCACCAGCTGCTCTACTGAGATAGACAACCTCCGGCCCCAGAAAACAGCCCTGCTCTTGACACAATGGACTGTTTTTAACGTGGAAATGGAATCATTACCGGGGTGTATTCTTTGATGTCCACCTTGGGTAAGTGCTTCAAGTTGTATTCACTTTCACACTCTGACATCTACATTCCCAAGTTGTTAATGATTCTTCTTCCAATCTTCATGCTTTATTCTTCTTCATATAATGCAACTTCTCAGATTATTTGCTAAACACATAGATTGAATAAATGTGGTGAAAAGTTCCAATCCTGACACACACCTCTCCTGATTTTAAACCATGCAGTATCCCCTGGTTCTGTTTAAATAACAGTTTCTTGGTGTAGGTACAAATTCTGCATGAGCATAATTAAATGTTCTGGGGTTCCTATTCTTTGCAATGCTATTCATAACACCCTATATTCTTTTTTTTATTCATTTTAATCATATGAATCACCTCTATTTTTTTCAAAGTAGCCTGTTCTTCCAATTGATGATACTTTTTTGTACATAATATATTCTTAGGTACACAAAAGTCTGATTTTACACCTTTTCTTCTCCCATTAAACTATTTTTTTCTGATGTCAATGATTATATTAAATTTTGATACAGGAAATGCTCCTTTATTACTTCCCCTTTTTCAAAACTTTCCTATATATTTTTACACATTTTTTTACTCTAGATAGCTGTGTTAGACAGGGTTCTCTAGAGAGATAAAACCAAATTCCTGATAATTAAATATATTTATTATAAAGATAATTAGATATATAACAAGAAATGAACTGTTAAATTATATACAGATAAATATAACAAATGAACAGTTAAATTATAAGCACTACAAATGGCTCAGGGTTGTGAGAGACTAGCAGTCCTTCTCCTCTCTCTGGTGCCA
>NW_022103896.1:48807584-48831945 GCF_000313985.2 Echinops telfairi | reverse complement strand
GAGAACGATGAGGGCAATGAATGTACACATGTGCTTGACACAATTGATGTATGTATGGATTGTGATAAGAGTTGTATGAGCCCCCAATAAAATGATATTTTTTAAAGTAGAAAATATTCAAAAATGAAACAAGAAAATAAAAGAAGTGTGAGTTACATAATCTTATGTCAACTTGAGGGTATTAAGAGTGAAGGGGTGGTGTCTAGCCTGTCAATCAGTCACAGCCTGATGATGCCTCTTCGTAGGCATGGCCTTCTCATGAGGACTCTGGGAACTTCCTCTCTTTCTTCCTGTGGACAAGCCACACTACACTGAACTACACTGAGACCTGAGTGAACCATGCAGGGGAGACCTTCAGATACAGCCCGGTGATGCTTCCACTGCCATTGGATCCACAAGATTTTCACCCTCCAGCCTGGAATCTTCCTGTATTCTGCATCATTGCATGTGTTTCGTGAGTTTGAAGGGAATTTATAGACTAGTGTTGGACATATGGGCTAATATCGGACTTATGGATTTGACCTGGCTGGGCAGGGATGTTTTCTTAATGTACAATTACTCTTTGATGTAAAGCTTTTTCTTACACACCTATGAGTGTCTCTGGATTGGTTTCTTTAGTCAAGCCGGCCTAACACACCAAGAAACTCATGTACTCCAGTAGTACTGAATGGCAATGGGTAAACCTAAACAGAATAATTTTTAATTTGTGAGGCAAGAGAAACTCTGTCACCCAACAGAGACATAATTTTAACTTATAATTTAAATCATAATAAGGTTAAATTATTTGGTCATACGTAATTTAGGGGAAATATCTGGCTCTCCTGTTTGTCACTGGGTCCTCCACACAGTGCACTCTGAAGTGTAAATAAAGAAACGCCTCTAGAGAAAGGGAAGGTGATTTGCAAATGCCATCATCATTTCACAGAATTTGTGAGTGGACAAAAACTAATCAGAATCACAAAAACTAATCAGAATCCACTGTAAGGTTCACTTCCATGCCTTCAGCATCAACTCAGGAAACACTCCTTAAACACAATTCAAAATTGTGGTGAACTGATTTTGAAGAAGCATTTTCTACAAACATTTCCATCTTCTCCTGCTATATACCACCACTATAATTTTTCCTTTTGATCTGTTTGAATAAATCCTAATTTAGTTCTAATGTCTATCAAACAAATTAGTACCAAAAAATTCAAAAGCAAAGGCTGGAAAGTTGAGTTGACAGTTTCTGCTTCAGTGTACTCAACGCACATTTTTCACTGTGAAAACCATTGATGACTGTATACAACGTTAGTAACTTTCAGGATCCTTTATTGAGACTAATGCGACAGCATAAATTATCTTAAAACTGACCTAATGCTCTGTTTATGCAGCTGGGAGACATCACAATGCTGACACCATGCTTTTGGCTGGGTTCTCTAAAGAAGCAAAAGAATTGACGCTTATCAATGTCTATAGAGATTTGTCTTGAGTTCATGGATCCTTTGATTGTAGGGACTGGCAAAGCTCAAGTCCCTGGGTGAGACATCAGGCTGGAGGCTTCTCGCAATTCACATAGTTGTAAGGGGCTGATCACCCCAAGACTAGCAGATCAGAAAGCAGTCTGCTGATTTACAGGCTGCAGAGGCTGGTGAGTCCCAAATTAGTAGACAAGATGGTAGGCTGCTGGTGAAATTCCAAGAACCAGAGGTCAGATGTTTAGGGCTAGATGTAGGACACAACAAGGAAAAAAAGCTAAGGAGCTATGCAAGATACGTATATCTATTTGATGCAAGCCACACCATCACGGAAACTCCCGTTCGCTGATTGGCTGCTCCTAGTATATATAGCTCATCATGGGGAGGTGAGGACATAAGTACGGAAGAAGAGAAGGATGGCGCTGTCAAATTCACACACAACTTAACCCTCACATACTGCTACTTGGGAATCGTTTTCCTTTCCTTATAAATTATTTCTTATAAATGTCTGTAATGTCTAAAGAAGATTTAGGATAGTTTATCTGATATCTAACAAGCTATTTTTTCCAAGTATAACAACCTAAATTAAATACTCTAAAATTTATTTTCTTCATATCAAGGACAAACATTTGAAACTAAGGGATTACTGTGTGTATTTCATAAGCCTTACACCATATATATGTACATATTTCATTTTGTAGGAATTGTTATTTGCAAAGTGAGTTTAAAATTCAGCCTGAATAAAATTCTATTACCTTGAAGTAATGTGGTATAAAACTTTTATTAAATCCAGGCACTGGTTCCCAGGCCTCGTCCTCTGGAGCCTTCTACATTGCTAAGGCAACACAGGCTGCATGCTTTTGTGTCATTTCTTACGTGGGCCTCCCGTCTGCCATAGAGCTGACTGTGATAGAGAGCCCCGAGTGAGGGAAAACACACTCGGCCACTGACTACTCTGAGGTCCTAAGGAGATGTTCTCTCTCTAAAGGAAAAGGCTGATCTGCGTGGTCTTTTGTCATTCGCTTTTACCTTAACACATATTGCTCAAAAATTGAAAACCTAGCTTTAGAACAAATTTCACTGGAGTATACTCATTGATGATAGAGGAGAACAAAAGATGAGTCTTTTCTCTAAGCACTGCAGTACTGTAAGGATAGTCTTGAATGTGCTTCTTCCCAACAACCTAAGATATTCCTGTTCCAGAAATGTCAGGAGGTGGGGAGGAGGGGGGAGGGGCCAGTTAAGGCAACATCCTGAGATTAGTTTGAGTTCAGAATTAGAAGCTTATTCTAGACAGCCATGATTCTGCTGAAAAAGTAAAGGAACTTTTTTTTGTTAACTCAGAAATGGACCTTCAATAAGGATTAGCTACCACATTGTATGCTTGTGAAACTTTTTTATTTGCATAAAATTATAAAATGCAGTACGTCTCTTAATTCTAAGCCAGTGCTCTATTTACTCTGATCATATCAATCTCTTTGCATTTCAGTTCGGGGTGTTTCATATCAATGAGTTATACAGTAATGTAAATGATAGATGGCTCATTTCTCTGCTGATGCAGAGAGTTAAGTAACTACTGTTTTGTTTTTTTTTTTGTTTTTTTTTTTTTTTTTTCTTTTTTAACATTTTATTAGGGGCTCATACAACTGTTATCCCAATCCATACACACATCAATTGTGTAAAGCGCATTTGTACATCGTTTCTCAAAAGTAACTACTGTTTTAACAGTAAACCCCTTCAGTGGTTTTCCATCCTCATTGTGCATCAGAATTATATGAAGCCCTTTAAAAGCATGTCAACATCCAGGCTCTACCTGCAGGGATTCTGATGAATTGCTGTCTGCCTGGACGTCAGAATTTGGGGGAAGTCCCCCTGATGACTTTAATGTGTGAGGCTCATAGTCCTACCTCCTCCAGTATCTCCCTCTGCTTGCTACCCAGGTTGTTTTTGCTTCATAGTGAAACTTCAAAAGATTGTAAATGAAAAGCCCTAATAATTAATCATACTATTAAACTGATGCAAAAATTCAAAGGGGTAAAGGAATGTTAATCCCTTAGGTAAGCAAGCTCCTTTTAATTAACCCTCAGTGTTTATCGTCACCACTACATTCTTCCTGTGGCTACTTCCAAGAGACTGTATAGACTCGTTGAATTTAAGCTGATCCGAACACGAGTATATATGGTAATTGAGAATTGTCCACATTTCCAATTTCTATTTCCCATTTATACCTAAACAGACTCCAGCATGACTCTGTTTCCACCACTTCCTTGTGATTGTGATCATTAAGTCTCCCAAAACTTCCTGTCACGCTCAATGAAAGCTTTGAAGTCCTTTCCTTACTTGGCCTCTGTAGTATGAACAGCATCCTATTTCTACAGCCTCCTCTCTGGGCATGGCCCCCTGTCTGACTTGGTCTTCTCTCTCTAGCTTCCTCAGTCTCTAGTTCCTATATGTTCCTATGTTAGTTAATGTCTGTTCTCACTTAATAACAAATGCACTCCAAAAGCTTCAAATTCTGCTTGTATTTTTTGATCATTTCCAAACCTCAGTCTGTATCCCATGTCGCCTTTTAACATTCGGATCCATTTTTCCACTTGTTCACAATGTCTCCTGATCTCCATGCCCCTAGGTATTTCAAACATCGCCTCACCTGCCTCCAAACTGCTCACAGTGAAGGCGTTTCCTGAACCGATAACTGAGAACACATGACAAAGTCTTCCTTCTTTCACAACCATACTCCAGTACTCATCAAACTGGTTTTCTAAACCTCTCAAACATACCCATTTCCCATATTTATTGTTAAGCATTAGTTCTGGTTCTCATCATTCCCACCTCTTCCCCCATTAGTCTTTTCTTTATCTTTTTAATCATTTTATTGGGGGCTCTTACAGCTCCTCCAACAATCCATCCATCCATCCATTGTGTCAAGCATAGATGTACATATGTTGCCATCATCCTTGTTAAAACATTTCCCATTAGTCATTATTATTTTTCCCCATTAGTCTTTAGATTTTAGTAGTTTGACCTTCTTCAGTTTCTCCAAACTGCTGCTAAAACTGTGATCTGCCAGTCACTTCAACATCTTCTCCTTTATGAATGTAAAAATCAAACCATATTAATATTTTATATAAACCTTTCTGGCCTTAGATTGATAAGTCTTCCAAAAATGATTGATTGGACTACAATCTGCCTTGTCCTTGGTGTATTTTGCATGCCTTGCAGGCATCCTCCATTTACTTTGCAAATAGCAGTGTGCAAAGCCATCCAATAGGACGGACTGACTTGTGGTCTAACTCCCAGCTGGGGGACTGACTGATCAGTTTTGCCATCCGGCTAGACTGATAGAAGTAAAGGCTAAGGCTATCGAGTTTCAGGAAGGGACCTCACTACCAGCAAGAAGAGTCTGGAATGGAGAGTGTCCTTTGGACCAAGTTATATGAGCTTATAGTTTCCTAGACCCAGGAAAAAGATCTGAAACATAGGGAAAGGAGTGACTTATAGCCCCAAGAAGAAGAAGCAAGTACCTTGGACACTTATCGGCTTAGCAAAAAGAACTGTAAGAGTTGTCCTAGTAGAGGCAGAGACCCAAAGATGCCCAGTAGCAGAACTGACCAGACAAGGAGCCCAGTGGCAGAGCAAGCAGGAGTCTTGGGAGATGGGCCAGGTGACAAACCCAGCTGTAACAGCAGAAGACTGCTGCTAGGATGGCAACAGCCAAGAGGGCTGCTGCAGTGGACATGAGTTGGGTCGGTTCGCTGCAGAGAGGCAGACAGCAGGAAGGCTGAAGCCAGTGGAGGACAAGTGCATGATGGAGAAAAGCAGCTGCCTGTACATTTGGCCGAGAAGTTAGGAACTGTCCTGGTCGGAGACTGGCCTGATTAATGAAGTTGATCCTGTCTCCTGTATTGTCTCCCTATTATTTCCAAATGGCTCCTGATCATAAAAAGCCACATACATCTGAGGATGGTCTGTGAGTTCTATGTAGCCATTGTTACCAATTTCAAATCCAGCAGAGAAGGAGAGTGAGTCATGGGACGGACTGCTGGTGTCAGAAATGTTGGAAAAACTGGATAGTGAGGGTATGTCTGAGCTCCACCTAAGGAGCCAGTTGCTTGCTGATTCGGAGTCCTGGCCTGCTTCTTTGTGAAGCTAGCTACACAGGCTCTTGTGCCAGCTGAAATTTGCGTTTGCCCTCTATGGTTTGGCTGGTGTTCAGTGCTTGTGCCTTTAGAATGTCTTTCCTCTTCCTCTTCCCATGGAAACTTTACATTCAGAGGATTAAATGTGGGGCTGCTTAAAAGGGCAGCAGTTAAAGCCCGCCAGCCACTCTGCAAGCTAAAGAGAAGGACTTCTGCTCCCATAAAGACCTACAGCCTGGGAACCGATACGGGCAGTTCAACTCAGGGTTCATAGGGCACTAAAAATTTGGAACCGTCTCAGTGGCAGTGAGTTTCTTCCAAACTCAATTCAGTTATAACTAACTGTAGGGTACGGCCCAACCCATTTTTTTCTTCCCTTTCATAGACCCTCTGCCTCTATCACAACTTATTTCTATCTCATCCTTATACTTCTCCAAGATAATTCCTTATCATGGACCAAATCACACTTTACTGCAATTGCTCCTCTACTTTCTTAGCTTTATCATTGGAGAAAAGTCCCCCTAGTATTATTTCTATCTCTACAAACCCCAAAGCCTAGATGGTGCAAATCGTTAGCACTTTGGCTGCTAACAGAAAGGAGGCCCCTAGGCTCTGAGGCCCATAGGGGCATCCCACAGGACAGCACGGTGATCTCCAAAATAAATCAGAACCCTGAGAACCCTGTGGAGCACAGATCAACACACTCTGATACACATGGAAGCGCCATGAGTCCGAATCTACTCAACAGCACTGGTTTTAACCCTTAAATCTAGCAATGGGCCTACTATTTGTCTATTTTCTACTGAATCAACAACCAACTGAATGGGAGTTTAGAAAATACCGATGGCAAAGAACAAAGAATGTGAATCCAAAGAGCAAGTCTTATTTTATATGTTACTTAAAAAACTAAGAGTGGAGGTTGTCATGAACTAATGGTGTAGAAGCTGAGGAGAACTTACTAGACTCCTTCATTCCCCCAGGACCCCTCACAGTCTAAGGTAGGAGACAGTGTACAGCTTTCCTCGGCCAATTTTTTTTCCTAGTTTTTAGAAAGTCATTGGTCCAGAGACATGAACAAATTGTGTGTGATTTTTCAGAGTCGGGGCACAAATAGAACAATGCTTCCCTCCATACCACGTCAGGAAAGGGATCAAGTTCCTGTCTGTTCAACTATAGCTACTATCTCCATATTTCTTCATCTTTGTGTGTTAGTCGGGGTAGACTAGGGAAACAAAGTCAAGAACATTCATATGTGTATAAGGAAGAGCTTTATATACAAGAGGAATTGAACATTGAGAAAACATAACAACCCAGTCCAGTATAAGCTTGTAAGTCTGATATTAGCCCATATGACCGATCCCAACCTATAAAGTCCTCTTCACACTCATGAAACACATGCAATGCTGCCGAGTGCAGGATGATCACAGGCCAGTGGGTAGAAAGTCTTTGGATCCAGTGGTGTTGTAAGGATCTCAGCACTGGCAGGGGTTGCTACATGGCTTCTCCAGCTCCAGAGGTCTGATTGCATCAGGATAGGTCCATGCGGCTTCTCCAGCTTAGGACACTAGCTTAGGTCCATTTGTCTTGTCAGTTGCAATGTCTCCCAGGGAGTGAGCCGAGAGAAAGAGGTGTCTGCCACCTCCAAGGAGGCCATTCAAGCATTCTCAGAATTCTCAGGAGAAGGCCATGCCTACACAGAGGCTTCATTGGCTATGATCCGATTGACAGACTAGACCCCGCCCCTTCACTCTTAATCTTCTCAAGTCCCAAATTGACACCAGATTATGTAACTACCACACTTTGTTGTGGTCAAAGAATACTTTGAGAATCCATGAGCAAAAACTTGCAAAAACTGCAATGCCAATGAAAGAAATGTGGGTCTATTCTGTTTTCTGAATTTAGTGCCCTCTCCCCTTTGACTGTATTGCCACCATTCACTCCTCTCCTCATTCTACCCACATCTCTATTCCCACCAGGGTAATGAATCTCAATTGAGTAAAGTTCCTTCTGTGTCTATCTCCCTCCTCATGTAATTCCACATAGTCACACACACATACACGCACTCATATACAAGGGGGCTTGCTAAAGTTCATGGAAACATTTATTATCTTTTCATTCCCTGTTCCATAAAGTTTTTGAAGACCCTTTGAATATACGTACATAGAAAAAGGGTGACGGGGCATTTTCTTTAAACAGGAATGATTATATTCCTTTTTGGTTAACAACTTTCCCCATGTTTCTTTGACAAAACAATACTTCCTCAAAACGCATCTGTCTCACTGGGAAACATCTAGATCATTCTTGCCAATCGCTGGTTGTTTGTCTTCCGTGCAGTAAATGTCTTGTAATTTATTCAACTCTTTGCCTCTGCACTGTGCTCATTCTGTGTCCAGGTGTTTGGCAGTCAGAACAATTCCGCAATTAGTTCACGGCAGCAGAAACTGCTGGGAGAGGACGCTGAAACAGGCAGGCCCAGTGCCTGGAACAGCAGCTTTCAGGAAGCTTCCTTGTATCTGGTCTCTCAGAACTCCCTCTTCCTCGGGTCACCCAGCTCCCTCTCAGCCTCCACGTTGTCCCTGACCTGCTGGATGTTGTAGGGAGGCCAGTAGCAGACTTCTCAGGTGCCTACAGATTTGAAAGCCAAGAGTCCCCTGGATCTTCTACTCTCATCTCTCTCGGCAAGTCACAACAAGGACTTGAAATTACTTCCCGGCTTGTTTCTAGAAGATCCTGTTCTGGTTTTCTCTGCCAAGCCCCGTACTAAAAAGCAAGAGCGCGACAGGTTCTCAGAATCCAAGTTCATCTAATCCACAGATCTGAATCAGATCTAGAATGCTGATGCCAAGCCAAGCTCGTCACACTGTTTATGTAAAATAGGAATGTGATGCAAACGCAGTTGAATAACCGAAAACCAGAGTAATGAACTGAAAACATTTGGTGGACAATCACTCAGTTCCCTGACCTTCTCTCCAAGGTCAGCTTTGGACAGGATTGTAAGGGATCATCAGTTTTCAATGGGCTCTGCTTCAAAACATTTGTATTAAAAATGGTTTCCTAACTGCAAGTAGTTAAATACATGAATTTTCTCTTGACTGCTACTGCTGCCAGTTTCTAAAATTCTTTATGGTGAGCATGCTATTGATGCATCCCAGGATAAATATGCTACTGATTCTAATTGTGTAATTGTAAGAAATATTTTATCATTTTTAGTCTCCTGCTTGAGTTCAGTACATATCCTTCTGACATTTCCTTCAACTTCTCTGCATAGTTCATGGTTTTAAAGGTTATCAGGCAGCAGGCTACCTACAGAACACTGAGTCACTTTAAGAAAACAATAATTATGTTATTTGGATACTCATCCTTGTTAAACATGGCAGGATGACTAAATGCCCTGCCTATAATGCCATATCTGCCCCTAAAATTGTTCTATTGTCATGGGTTGAATTGTGTCTCTTCCCCCACCCCCCACCCCACCTCCCATTTCCCATAAATATGTGTAAACTTGGCTATACCATCATTTTCAGTGGTTTGGCTGTTATGTAAAGATGTACATTGGCAGCTATATAATGACAGAATCATCATCTGTAATGTGATTTTGTGAGCTCAGCCACTGGGTTGTAAAGTGATTAAGGTGGAATATAATACCCTTACTCAGGTCACAGCCCAGACCTAATGTGAGGGGAGTTTCCCTGGGTTTGGCCTGCACCTCCTTTCGTCATACAAGAAATATAAGATGAAAAGAGTTAGGAGCAGAATGCATCATTTGGACCTGGGGGTCCCTCTGTCTAAGAACCCCCTAGACCCACAGGACGATTGATGGCAAGATACACAACACTCCCCAGTGAACACCAGGCCCAGATTTTGGAAAGGACACAAGGTTCTTCCTTCGGGGCCAACAGAGGGAAATCTTTCCCCTGGAGTTAACACTGAATTCAGACCTCTAGCCTCCCAAACTGGGAGAAAATGAATTTCTGTTTGTTACTGTCATCTACTTGTGTTATTTCTGGGAGAACAGCAGTAGATACCTAAGACAGAATTTGGTATCAGGAGTGGAGTTCGAACCCATGTGGTGCTGCTGTAACAAATACATAAAATGTGGCAGCCACTTTGGGTATGGATGAAGGGTCCAGAGTTCGAAAGTACCTAGTAGGAAAAACACTTCTAATGAAGACTCAGAAAGAAGTGAGGAAAAGTCTAAGAGCAGAGACAGCATGGGTGGTGAGGAACAGCAGAAAAAATAGTGGCAACAAAGCCATGAAACTGGTCTGACATGGCATGGGAGTGAAGAGAGGGCAATTGAATGTCTTAGGGCATAAGGCTTCCTGGAAGAGCCTCTGGGCACCGATGAGTAGAGTAAAGCTGAAGAACTTGGTACACATTTGTCTAAGCTGTCCAGAAGCCGGACCAGCACAGAAGCCAGGCCAGCACAGGGACCAGGCCAGCACAAGGAACCAGGAAGCAGATGCTGGACAGACAAGGAGCACTGGAAGTAGAGCTACCTGTTTCAAAGTGAAGGGCCCCAGTCTCTGGGACCTCAAAGGCTGGAACCACATTCTACTGATGCCCAAAGTGTGACTGCCCTCTCCTTGGTTTCCAAGTCAGATCTTCACCAGTTTGGTGAGCAGGCTAGACCTGTTGACCAAAGTGGAACTGCTACTCAACTGAACTAGGAGAATGGGGCTGCCCCACCGCTGCGCGAGCAGAGTCGGCAACCCAGGAGGTGCCTAGGAGGAGGAGCTGGAGCCCAGGGAGCACGGGACTCCACCAAGAATCCAAAGAGCATGGCTAGCACCGAGCCTAGATGGCAGGGCCGCAGCCTGGAGGGTCTCAGAGAACAGAGTCCTTCCAACTCTTGGGAGCAAATATAAACTGTTCTGCTGGGTTTTTGACTTGCTGGTGGAGCCCTGACTGCAAAGTCAGCCGTCAGAAACCACCAGGCGCTCCGCAGAACACATAGGGGCTTTTTATTTCCATTGAGTTAGAGTCGTGGAGACTCACCGGGGCCATTCTACCCTGGCCCAGAGGGTCACCATGAGGCAGCATCAGCTCAAGGACAGTGAGAAAAGTGCTATCTTCCTCCCTTCCAATGTCCCCGTTTTGTAATGAAAACACAAGTCCACCCTTGTGTCTGTTTCCCCACTGTACGTTGGAAGGAGAACACTTGGATTCTAAGTTTTACAAGTTCACCAGTGAAGAGGAATTTTGGCCCAGGATGAAATTTGAACCTGGGAGTTGACTTTGGGGTGATAATGATGGGGTAACACTGTTTTACATGTGGCAACAACATAAATTCTGAGAGGCCAAATAGTTGAGCGTATTGAATTGTGTCTCCTAAAAATATGTGTGAACTCAGCTTAGCCATGATTTTGAGTGGTACAGAAATTAAGTAATGATGCATTTTGGTAGTTATGTAATGGTGTCATCGCCCTCCATGATGTGATCTGCTGTAATCAATCCGTTATCTCAGAATGAGGGTAGGACACAAAACCTAACTCAGATCACAATCCTGATCTGACATTAAGTGGAGTTTCCCTGGGATTTGGCCTGCATCACCTTTCAGCTTCTAAGAGTTAAATGGAGAAACACACAGAGATGGAAGGACTTGACTGCTACCAAGAATAGTTGAGAGTGGGGTGTATCCTTTAGACTCAGGGTCTGTAGGCTAAGAACCTCTTAGACCCAGGGGGACACTGATGCTGTGAGGTAGAGCAATTCCTATGGAATACCAAGCCCACCGATGTTGAAAGAAAACAAGTGCCTTCTTTCAGAGGTGACAGAAAAAACCTTCCTAGAGTCTAAACTCTGATTTCAGATGTCTAGCCTCTTAAACTGTGAGGAAGAAATTTGTTTGTAAACCTATCTACTAGATAATGGATACAATTACATTTAACTCACTATAATACAATAAATACAATATACTATTGATAAATAGATATCTGTTCCTCCTAAGGACTATCCTATTATGAACATTTCATGTTTATAACAATGGTAAAATTTCTACTGACTCTTGCACACATTAACAAAGTAATTTCTGGCAGTAATGAATGCCAAGGTGGGAAGCAAGAGTAATTCTGGTTGTAATGGCTAAACTTAAGTGTTAATTTCACAGAGCCATGATCATCAGTGGCTTGGCAGTTATGTAATCATGTAGTCATCCTCCATTTTATGATCTGATGTGATCACCCTCTAATTTTGCAGTAGCGCTGATTTAGAATTATGACCTGGTCTTGGGAGTATAACAACCACAATAAGGAGTGAGTGTTTTACCCTTAAACATCCTCTGCTGAAGAGAGCGAGCTTGGCAGACAGCTGTATACAAGCTTGGGTACACACCATCCTGAAGGCATGCTTCCTCAAAGAGACTCATCCCAGCTGGGTGCAGTTGTGCAGTGTGAAGTTTCTCCCTCGCCACTTATTTTGTGTTCTACTAGGCAGTGCCGACCCAATCTGGCTATCAAAAGGAACACAAGCCAAAGTATTAGATCTGCTGCAAATAAACAAGTATCATCTTGGGTGCGAAGATGAAAGTTTTATAGCAGCTGGTAAGTGCCCTCAAGGAAATAGGATAGTCAGGAACTTAGATTGCTCAAATTCCCTTGACATTATCAGAGGTATCATAAACATGATTGCTGCCTGCGAAAAAGGCTGTAACAATTACTTGAGGAGCCTGTGATAGTTCATGAGTTAGGATCATTAAGGGGAAAAAGAAACAAAAAAGCTGGGAAGAACTAGTGCCAACATAACACAGCAGGACCATTTCCCCTAAGGCTCTGCTATGACCTCTGCTATGACCTTCAGCAGCCCAGAGGGCTGGTGATCAGCATTCTCACTTTGAAGAGCACATCCTCCTTCCCCTGATAATCACTCCCTCCCAAGGGACACATCTGTACATCCATTGAATCACAGAGGAAAAGAGAACACAAAAGGAAAACCCAACATTACCTTTTACTTTCCCAGGCACAGAAGTGATCCGGGAGACCAATGAAGGTGATTTGACTGATTCTACCTGAGAACTACGTATTTTAAATCCTTAACCACCTTAAGAAACAGTGTGCCGCAGTCAGCTGGTGTGGTAGTTATATAATTGTCAATTTAAGGATCAAGCGTGTAGGGTGGAGTCTAGCCTGTCAATCGGGTCATAGCCAATGAGGCTTCTGTGTGGGCATAGTCTTCCCCTAAGGATTCTGGGAATTTCAGTATTTCCTCCTTGGAGGGGGGAGACTCTCTGCTCACACCCTGGGAGGCATAGCAGCTGACAAGACACATGGACCCATCCTGATGCAGCCCTGGGTGCTGGAGAAGTCATGCAGAGACCCCTGCCAGTGCTGAGATGTTTCCAATGCCACTGGATCCAAAGACTTTCTACCCACTGGCCTGTGATTATCCTGCACTCGACAGCATTGCATGTGTTTCGTGAGTCTGAAGAGGACTTTATAAATTGGTATTGGGCATATGAGCTAATATCGGACTTATAGACTTGGACTGGACTGGGCTGGGATGTTTTCTCAATATTCAATTAGTCTTGTATATAAATCTCTTTCTTATACACGCGTGTCCATGGATTTGTTTCTCAAGTCTACCCAGACTAACATAGCTGGCAATTCTTAAGTACCAGGTTATCATTTAATTTTGAAATAAGTTTAACAGCTTATATTCTATATGGAAGGTTACTATTGAACTTCTGAGTTTTAAATAACCTGGGAAGCATGTGATACCTCTCCCTTCTGTAATGGCTTTTAAAAGTAAAGCCTGTATCAAAATTACATTCTAAATGTGAGTGAGAAATTAACAATGTCCAGTATATACTGACCATCTTCCTGGTACAGCAAGGGGCTTCTGTCTGGAATGAAACATTTTGGCCAGTGGCATTATTTCTAAGAGTCACATAAAACTCGCATCTCTGCAAATTCTAGTTAGTAATGAATGGCACCATTTTAATTAAACAACTGGCATCAACCCGGCACATAACTGGTGACTTCCTCAAGCACTCCACAGACAGACCCACAGCAAACAAACATGGACAAATGTCAACCGCAGCACCTTTCAGAAAAAGTCCCCACCAGCATTGCACATTAACAAATCCAGAAATGCTGGGGATATGCTTGTAGCTACAGCAGTTAGTTTGGCTACAGAGAAGCCAATGGGACTACCCGCTTGTGGTAGTTACATGATCTGGTGTCAATTTGAGGATGAAGAGTGTAGGGGTGGAGTCTAGTCTGTCATTCAAGATATAGCCAATGAGATCTCTGTGTAGGCATGGCCTTCCTCTAAGGATTCTGGGAATTCCTGAATTTTCCTTCTTGGAGGTGGGAGACACCTCTCTCTGCTCACTCCAAGAGACATTGCAGCTGACAAGACACATGGAACTACCCTGCTGCAACCAGACCTCTGAAGCCAGAAAAGCCACACAGAGACCCCTGCCAGCACTGAGATGCTTACAACGCCACTGGATCCAAAGACTTTCTACCCACTGACCTGTGATCGTCCTGCATTCGGCGTCATTGCATGTGTTTTTTGAGTCTGAAGAGGATTTTATAGATTGGTATCTGTCTAATAACGGATTTATGGGCTTGGGACTGGACTGGGCTGGGATGTTTCCTCAATATTTAACTGCCCTTGTATATAAACCTCTTTCAGGTTCACATGAGTCTCAGATTTTGTTTCTCTAGTCTACCAGACTAACACATATGGTAGTTTGGGATTGGGGTACTAGAGGAACAAATCATAAGGATGGAGAGTAGATATTTTTTTAACCGTTCCCTCAATGGTAATGTTTCTTCTTTGGCTAGCCAGAGGTCAGATATGTCCATGCAGTTTACTGGGTTGTTTTCTGGAAAGAATGGGAAATTAGTGTTTTAATTATTTTGTTTGGTTGTAGTTTTGGGTTATTCCTGTGTGAAATGGCGAAAATGGGTTAGGGGTAGAAATCGCTGTTTGAATTTCTCAGAAACCGTGCTGCTCACAGGAAATGGCTGACTGAGGTCAAAAGGCTGACAGAAAGCTTGGATCTGTTTTGATGCTCTCAGAGGCCTCATCCCATATTTTTGTATCAATAGACTAGCTTAGATAAGAATTAAGATAAGCTAAATATTGAAGTTGACTGTTTTAAGAATTGAATTTAGTATCTGATTCTATTTTGTTTATTCTTATTTCTTCTGCTTATTATCGATATGATTATTTATAAAAATGTTTATTGGGAAGTATGAAAATAGTTTGTAATCCCGCTTGTCTTCAGCCATTAAAATTGGATCCTTAAATGGGTTTAGGACACTCCTGCCAAGAAGGCTCTGAGATTAGCCCCACCAGTGTTTTGGAGTATTCAGGACATCTGCATTCCAAGAGACTTGCCTGGGGGCAAGATTGACAGATTGGAGGGAAAAAAGGAACTCTTTGGATTTGAAGTTTGAACTAGTGGTTTTTGTCAGAAGCTGGAAAAAATATAGAGCCATGAAGATAACTCCTCTCTGGGACTGAAGGTTAAAGGGAGCCTGTGGGCAGGCTGAAAGCTTGCTAGGTGACCACCTGGATCCACTTGTTGAGTGGAAGTAGGAGAAATGCAGCAATAGAGAGACAAGTTGAGTCTGGCCACTGACACCCGTAGACCTGGCTTACAAGGAACGAGAGCAGGTTGACTGGTCTGAAGTTCATGATCTAGTTCAAAAGGGGTTTGGATTGTGAATTTGTGATGGGGGTAGGGTTGTGAATTTGTGATGGCCTATAGGCGAAGTGACCAAGGGGCACTCTGGTAAGGCTAAGTGAGGCAACCCACATTCAGTTGACCACGACCTGACCAAATGAGATTTTTGAACCTGTGAACTGGTGTATATTTCAGACTTTATGGATGGCCTGTTCTGATTTGACTTTGCTTATGAATGTGGAGTCACAAGGTTCCAACTGGAATGAAGATTCTTCACATCAAAGAATATGATTGTCTCCTCAGAGCACTGGGTTGATGTAAATGGGTAATATAGAAATTGAATATCCAAAATGGGGGGATAAAGGCATGAAGTAGTTGGCTCACAAACTTTCATAGGTGGGGAAAAGTATTCATAGGATTATAGGATAAGGTGTAGGTGTTCACATAAATATAGAATATTTTTGTTTTGCTCACTTATAAAATGTTAAGTTTAAATAAGGGTGGCACATATTATATGTATTTTAGTTTTATCCCTTAGGTACAGATAGGATTTTGTTTGTTTGAAAATTATATATGGCTGAAGAGTTATGTGAACGTGTCAAATTGACAAGGGTGGTCTATGGTAGCTACATAATCTAGTATCAATTTGAGGATTAAGAGTACAGGTGGAGTGTAGGTGTGTCAATTAGGATATGGCCATTGAGATCTCTGTATTGACATGGCCTTCCCCTAAGGCAGCGGTTCTCCTGTGGGTTGCGACCCCTTTGGGGGTTGAATGACCCTTTCACAGGGAGTCACCTAAGACCATCAGAAAACACATATTTCCCAATATAGAATTACATATTGTTTCGTGATTGATGACTGTACTTTGTTTAATTATGTTCAATTTCTAACAATGAAAATATATCCTGCATATCAGATTTTTACCTTACTATTCATAACAGTAGCAAAATTACAGTTATGAAGTGGCAATGAAGATAGTTTCATGGTTGGGGGTCATCATATGAGGGACCGTATTAAACGGTCACAGCATTAGGAAGGTTGAGAATGACTGCCCTAAGGATTCAGGGAGTTGCTGAGTTTTCCTTCTTGGAGGCAGGAGACACCTCTTTCTCTACTCACTCCCTGGGAGACATTGAAGCTGACAAGACACATGGAGCTACACTAGTGCCCAGAGCTGGAGAATCCACATGGACCTACCCTGATGCAACCAGAATTCTGAAGCCAGAGGAGCCACGTAGAGACCCGTGCCAGCGCTGAGATGCTTACAACGCCACTGGATCCAAAGACTTTCTATACACTGGCCTGTGATCGTCCTGCATTCAGCATCATTGCATGTGTTTCTTGAGTCTGAAGAGGACTTTATAGATTAGTATCGGACATATGGGCTAATATCGTACTTAGGGGCTTGGACCGGACTGGGTTGGGATGCTTTCTTAATGTACAACTACCCTTTATATAAAACTCTCTTATACACATATCAGTGTCCATGAATTTGTTTCTCTAGTCAACCCAGACTAACACACCGCTGAAATGAATTAATAGCTTTGTAAGGGGGGGAAATGTTTTCCAAATCATATAATTGATCTGCTCAAGGGAATGCCATCTTAGAAGGGGCTGAATTTGCTTACAAAGTGAAGCAGAGGAAAGAATGGCTGGCTTCGAGCAAACCTACAGTTACTTCTGAACATAAAATCACCAGACATATCCTAATGACAGCGGTTTAGTTATATTATATTGTTTTCACAATCCAGAGAATACAGGTTGTAAATGATTTCACAAATCAAGCAATCAAATGAAAATGGACATAAAAGCATGGAGGAATTATTATATGCTTGTTTTTAGAGAGATATGTTGCTTTTAAACAACTTACATGCAAAATTTGGCAAAGAATAAAGAAAACTTGTTAACAATAAACAACATGGAAAATTGGAAAAGGCCCAAAGAAGGAAAAATAAAATGTATCTCTTCAACTTGAGAATTAGGTGTACTTTATGCGTCTGGTTTGTTTGTTTTTAATGGACATAAAGCAGATTTAAACTGCACTGAAATAGTTTGATAAACCCTAAACATTTTATTTTAAATAGACACTACCTGGCTGGAAGCAGTATGTGAGCAGCAGAGAGGGATCTTGTAGACAGTTGTTGCTGGCCTCTCCTCTATGATGGAGGGCAAAAGATGGAGTGAACAAGGCACGGACGGTCATGTTATCCACAGCTGACAGCATAACCTCAGAACCCAGCAACCAAGCCCAGCTATCACATAGCATGACTCTGATGGACTGTTGTTTACTTGAGATTGGAAAATATTGAACAAGGGGGAAGGGGTTGAAGATGCAGATATAGATCACGTGGTTTAGAAATAGTCAACCCGTATTATTTTTCTTTAAGAAAAAAAGAATGATTTTATTATAGAAAATTATGATTGGCAGAATACAGAAACAAAATTATTTCACATTAACCTTTAGATAAATATTTATTACAAATATCAAGCGACGTGTAACAATTGGAAGAACTCAGTACAAACTAGCAGAACATATTCATTTGGTGAGATTATTCAAGTTATAAAATGCTAAGTAAATAAATGCACTTCAAAATACATAAAGTATAAAGCAATGGGAAAACAAATTATCTTAAATTAAGGAGACTTTTAACAAAAATGAATCAACAAACAAAAAGCAGACAGCAACAACAGAAATGTGAAATTGGACAGAAAAGAATCAATCAAATATATTGTTCACTGGGATTTTAAACTAAAATAATTTTTTAGGATCCAATAGAAGATAGATATTCTAATTATATATATATATTCCCCCATCGATAATGCAAGGAAATTTTTGGAGGTCGATTATGTGGTACAAACCCAGGTCTCTCTCAAAGCATTTACAGTGAGGGCTTCTTGGTCTGGACACATAAACAAACTTGACTCCAAGGTGGAGGAAAGGAAAACAAACAAACAAACAAACAAAAAGCAAGTGTGTCTACAATCGGGCAAAGAAATGAGGCGCTGAAATGGTCGAATGCAGCTCTAGTATAAGACTAGGATAACCTGCTTCCAAGAGGGCAAACACTTTTACCCTAATGAAAATGTCCAGTCTCTGATAAGTTGGAATCTTCATAGGAAAAAAAATAGATACTTAATCCTTAGGTTCACAATAAAACTATTTTTAAAAATAAGGTGATAAATGAAATGAGATACATGAATCTTATGCCAAATTATTATATTTTGTCCTTATATGAGTTATTAATAAATCCACTCAATTCAAGCTATCAGAGCTATAGAACTGAGACACTTCGTTTCACATTTCAGAATTCCTGAGTCTTATCAGAGAAACACAAGTAATCCCCCCTCAAAAATTCAAAATAAAGCCCACTCAAAACTAGGGCAAATAACACAAATGTAGGCATTAAGTTAATACTAATTTATAGTTTTAAAGCTGAAGACTATGGGGCTACGTATAATATACCTCAATGGAATTAGAAATATGATTTTAAAGCTTGATATTTTTTTATAAAAGTTTTGATCAAACAAGGCCACCTGAGTGACATCTTCAATAACAGTAAGTCCACATTTTAAAGGGCTAACATCTTTATTTCAAAGCCTCATTATGAATACAAAAAGGAAGAGAGTTTCCTCTAATAAAGGGTTCTGTGAGATTGTGACGGGACAGCCCTTGATGACAGACCTAGAGAGGGTGACGCGTCCCAATGGGATTAGAACACGTGTCCCAATGGGATGACCGCCCATTAAGTAACCGCTTCCCTTTTGCTTTGCATATTACACAGTGAACACAAAAAGGCATCTTAAGAGCACTTCAGTCCCACAATGTAGGAGATAAGCTTGTGTATGTGTAAACGCCCTGCGACAATGTGATGACTTACAAAAAACACATCCAACCAACAGTTACTGTGTTTTCCAACTAGAGAGAAAACAGGAAAGCACAGTGGTCCCACTTAAAAATGACAAAACAAAGCCAATGCCACTGTTTACCTGCCTGAAATGACTACCAAAGCAGAGCGCGTCCAATCATACCACATACGTACAATTGCATACAATTACACATCCTAACAAGTAGGAAAGATGCATACACTTATTCATGGACTTTATAAATAAAGACACTAAGCAGAAAAATATTGGGGTTATTTCTCTGTTCTTAAGTACCCAGAAATAAAATAATTAAAAAACACTAAAGTGCAGACCTATAGGCCATTTCGAGCGTGATAAGTGATTAAAGAGGTGCAGCCAAAATTGGATCTATACATACGTTTACACATCCAGAAAATGATTCTTGCCTTAAAAAAGTTGTGCAATTTAAAAAGTGGTCAGTTCTGTCTGTGCCATTAATCCAATTACAACGTGTCTCTGCCCACCAGTCAAGTGACTGGCAGCCCTGGGACAGCACGCTAGGCTCTTGACAACCATACATTTTGAAAGAATCATACAATATTGATGCCACCTCCAGAAAATGTTAGGGTCCTCTTGTTGTAGAATGAAGAGCCAGTGGTATTCGGTTGACTGCCTTTAACCAGGGAGGTTTTCAGTTCCATTTCACAGGCTACGATAGCTGCATTCAATTCCACTTGAGCTCGATGAACTACATAAAACATGAGGCCTATACTTATAATAATCTGTGAACAAAAACCAAACATGACAGTTATCGATATTTTATACATATACAAAAGGAAGAAATTCAATCAACAGTTGACTCAGAAATGTTTTGAGCAGGATTCCTCAAAAATACTGCCAGGCGGATCGTGTGTCCCCAATTATGATTTATTCGTTCCTGACTATTTCTCCCGGAGGTCAAGGGCAAGGTTCAAGAGGTAATCATTAAATGGTATCTAGTAATCTAAGGCATAGATTTCTCTGGCCCATATCAATGATGCTTGCATAATACAAGTTAGGAAGACCCGGGTGGCATAGTGGGTTGGTTCTATGTTGGGCTGCTAACCACAGAATCAACAGTTCAAAATCGGATGAAGCTTTCTACTCCCATACAGAGTCTCAGTCTTGGAGACCCATGGAGGCAGTCCTACTATTTCATGAGTCAGAAGCAACTTGATGGCCGTGAGCACGGAGTTAACACATTACCTTCTTATATCAAAAAGTTTTCTTCAAGGACTAAGAAGTGTCTATAATAGAGTTAACATCCGGCTAAATTTTTTAGTGTAATTCGTGTAACCTGCTATCTGTGCATAGACAGAAACGTCCACAGGCATTTCTACGCCCACTTAGAGAAAAGAGAAGTGGCTCCCATTCAAAAATGGAGTACATCATGTAGTCAAAACTAAAGATAATACAGGCCACTTAATGTTCTAAAATGTCAATAAACTTCAAAAAGCATGAGTGAGCGACTGTGTAAGTGAATTTGTATTTGGGGGAAAAAATAAAACAAAATCATGAGAAAAGTATTGAACGGAAAGGCTGGTTCTAGTGACCAGTACTAGTGATGTGATTTTGGGAGAACGAATCCCTTCCACCTTGTGGGCCTCGGGGTCTGATTGTCTAGGAAGAAGCTGTCCTTGCTTTGTTGCTCTAATATTCAAGTGTCATGTCCTCAGAATGTGTGAGCAGTCCACATCTCTAAATGGTTTTTACCCAACGTTCACTTATACATCAGCTCTTTAGAGATTTGAACAGATAGTCTCAGGGAAACGAGATTAGAGCAAATACTGGAAAGCTTAGGATAACATGTTGAAGAACTTAAATGCAAAGGGGTGCAGGAGGAGGAGGTACTGGTACATGAAGTAGAAGCATACGCCAGACAAGTGAGGGTGGGATTCGAGATAGCAGTGAAAAAGAAGTCAGAAAAAAAGCATGTTTCCATAATGAAAGCGTGGTCAACCATCTTGCTTTTAAAACATCTACCTAGATCAGCGGTTATCAACAGTAGCAAAATTACAGTTATGAAGTAGCAACAAAAATAAATGTATGGTTGGGGAGTCGCCACAAATGAGGAACTGTATTAAAGGGCCAGGTTCGGATGGCTGAGAACCACTGCCCTGGATGAAGACTGGAACGCACATCTGATTAGGTGCAGGCTAGTTAAGGAAGGACTTTGGAATAACACAACTTGAGGGACAGACGGACCCCAGAGAGAAAAACTTCTTTAGGTTTCTAAGTAAGTAGGAACTAGCTAACTACTTCATATGGACTTTACCCAAGATTAAGGTGACCAGACATCCCGCTTTTGGCGGGACAGTCCCAATTTTTGGCGTTTTAAAAAAGTCCCAATTTTTGGAAAGAATGCATGACAAGCTAGGGAACAGTCTACTTGGTCCATATAGATCAAATCTTTAATCAAAAACGAACGAACACACACACACACACATACAGTCAATGGTGTCCCACTTTAAATCTGATCACTTTACCCAAGATGCCCTTCTGGGCCCCAGAGCCTGGAAATTTGTATTGGTTACCCTCCTCGGCGAAGAGTCCTGGTAGCTCAGATTAAGCACTGAAAGAACAATGGTTCAAACCACCCTTGGAAGAGAGATGTGGCAGTGCACCTCCGTGAAGATTTACAGTCCTGGAAACGCTTTGAGACAGTTCTGCTCTGTTCTATAGGGTTACTAAGAGTCAGGATCTAGTCAAGAGCAATGTTGTCTTGTGTTTTTTATCTCCCTACAAATGCCCTGCATCAGCCTAGTAAAGGAACACACACACACACACACACACACATACACCAAGAGAAATAGAGGCATGTGCTGTAAGTATGGCAACACGAGACGGTCAGCACAATTCATGGTCCAGGCAGTGAAACTATGCAGTACGACACGGTGACGGTGGATGCATGACATCACACATGTATCAAAGCCTGCAGGACAGTGCAACCCAGAGTGACCTGAACGTAAACTAGGAACTTTAGTCAATAACACCGTTGTAAAAGAAAGAAGAGAGACAGGGAACCTCATTTATGGGGTTTTTTAACAGGATATTGTTGCTGATTTCGTTTGTTGAGATGGCTGTGTAAGTATATACAGTGTACTTCTCCCAAAACCAAGTATTGAAAGGAAAACAAAAGCCCTCTAGATTCCTTGCCGCTCAGACCTAAGTCTTCGTGTGAGTAGCTTTAAAAAAAAATGGGAGAAGAGTAAACTGAACTGGACTTGGGAGTTTTTAGGGACATACAAGTTCATTTCAAACATATGAAGAAAAACCCCTGTATCGTCAACTACTACATGTGTCAGGAATGCAGGGCTTTAAGAGAAGACCGGGTGTGCAAGGAGCGGACGGGGTGCACAGGAACGCTGCCCACTTTTTCTGTCAAAAGATGCTTAAAGAAAAAAACCAAAGCAAGGAACACAGTGTAGACGAGAGTTTTTTGTCTCCCTGTTAAAATGACAGACTTGACCACAGATAGAAGAGCCTGCCAGAGACTGGCAATCCCCCACTGTTAACGGGAAGTAACCTGAGAGCACGCGGCAGAGTGCACGCAGATTTCTTAGATGGAAAGTAAGGGGGTTCCCATGTGCAGGCTTACAACTTTTCTGTTGAACAAGGGAAAATCTGGTACAAAGAAAGTCAGAAAAGGGGCAGGGTTCTGAACTGTGAGAAGACTAAGGAGAAGAAAAGGGGAGGAGATGGATTTGAGGACGATGCTGAGAGGGCCCTAAGTGAAATGCTGCCCATCAGTTTGTACAACTTCCTCAGTTACAGGTACAAAGGAAATCAAAACCGGGATTCACTCAGGGCTGGGGCTTGGGCTGGAGGGCACACAGAAAATTACAGAGCACAGAAAAGAGTAACTGAACTGACGGATCATGGAATCTCAGCGGTCTGTTCGTACGTGACATTGCTGTGCTTGCTCTGAAGCATCTAGGTGCATTGTGGGTTCTCCATGTGACTCTTCTCTAAACAAATAAAGAGGAACCTCAGATGAATGAACAGACTAACTTAAATCCTTTTTCCCCAAAGGGACTCTAACTTTCAAGGTAGTTCCTTTCCTCTGACTTTATTCTACCATCTACATTTTGTACAGTGCTCTAGATCTTGTAGGAAACAATTTAACCTTTGACATTGATGTTTTTGAGTGGCATTCATGGTTTCTGACTAATAGTACACTTGGGCACAAATACCCTTCCCTTTTGTTTTTTATAACTACTTGGGCTAAGAAAGATTTGCCTTCCTCCAGCCCTTGTCTGAAATCCTTAATCTTAGTTTCGTCCCCTCAAACTAAGAGGTAAAAAGAGGATTTTACTAAAAAGAATATGTTTTATGAAGCACCATGTCAAAGGCATAGACCATTTCTATTATAACTGCCTTAATTATAGTTAAAAAACTAAGATGCATAGAAATATAAAACTCCAAACAGAAAAATAACACAACCAAACTCACTGTCACCGAGTGGATTCTAACTCATGGTGACCCTAGAGGAGACGGTAGAACTGCCCCTGTGGATTTCCAAGACTGTAACTCTTCAGGGAGTAAAAAGCCTATCTTTCTCATGCAAGTGGCTTGAAAGCCCCTATGAGCCACTATAATGAGGAATGCTAATTATCCAACACAACATCAAGGAAGAATGGTAGCTTTTAAGTAGTTTATATAAGAATCTGCAAAGACATAAAATCTGCTTAAATTTACAATAAAAAATTTTTCTGATAATACAGAAGTTATGTCATAATCTTACTGTACTTCAAGATGACTCAAAAAATATAAACTATTTCAGATGTTATGCTACAGAGGTAATTCAGAATAAGCTTAACATTATATGTCATGAGCATGTTACATAAGCAAAAACGAACTGTAACAGATACTCTAAACCAAAATTCAAGTTTCCTAAGAATTTTCTTTACAGTCAGTAAAATAAATATAAAACTTTTTCATATATCTAAGAAAATAGCAAAATAAATATAACTTAAACTTGAATATCAATAATATTACAAGTTTTCTTAATACAAACCCTTTTATTAACCAGCTTTATTTAAACACTACCTCAAAGTAAATATTCCTAGACTTTATTAAATATGTCCGGAAAAAGCACATGGAAAATGTAACTGTGGTTCTATTTATCACTGTATCCTTGAAGCACAATGAGTTGTGTAAAATAGTGTCTCAAAAATCTGGGAACAATAATGTCACCAACATTTAACTTTTTAATTACACAGTCATATTTTTCATAAGAAAAA
>NW_022103896.1:48805119-48806884 GCF_000313985.2 Echinops telfairi | reverse complement strand
GAAAATGAGGACCTAATGCGGGAGCTTAAGTGGAGAGGAAATGTTTTGAGAATGATGAGGGCAATGAATGTACAAATGCGCTTTACACAACTGATGTATGTATGGATTGTGATAAGAGTTATATGAGCCCCTAATAAAATTATTTTTTTTAAATGTGCTGAGAAACTCAGCTTATGCATGAGCATATGCAGTGTACTGGTTATGAGTATGCTCTCTAGAGCTAATTGCCTTGGTTCAAACGCTGGTCCTAAGATTTTGGCTAAGTTACTATCCAATGATGGTCTCGTACACTGGCTTGAGAGAGGCAGGGGTAAAGCGGCTTTATTTGTAGCCTTTGCCAACTTCCAGGGTGTAAATATTCCCATCGTGGCCAATTTCAAGAGAGCCAAATGATGTCACTGAAGATGAAGGGGTACCCACTGTTGCCTGCTTCTCGGGGCACTGGTAACAATTAAGTGAGCTCACACCAGCGGCACACGAAACACTCCATACAGGTTTCTTATCATCATGTTCATCTCACCGATCCATCAAAAATCATGGTGATTTTGGGGGGAAATAACAGAAGAAAGGGTATCACTACTAAATAAATTTTTACTTAACCTTTCCTGTATATAATTTAAAGGCACTGACTAAATATCAGTGTTTTGTTCTTTCATTAACTGTTCTGTGGAGTTGCACATATCCCAAACTATGTTACAATTATAATAATCATGTTTAACACATTCTTATTTTGAGTTGCAATGGGCATTTTTCATAAAGCATGACTTTGTAAAATAAAATTTTTATACATTAAATAATACTAATATCCTACTAACATGCTAAAAACAAATCTAATACTCTTAATAAAGGAGGTCTTAATAACTTGAAGACTAAAAACCCACTCCCATCAAATCTCACTACAATGATCTCCAATAACATGGTGTACAATGTTCCACCTAAAGTCAGAATAGAGTAGTAGACTTAGTGATAACGCAGACATAATCACTGAGAAAAGAGGTTTATATTTGCCATCCCCTTTCTTGGGGTTCTTTTTTGTCTGTTTGTTTAAGACAATACTTAGTATGAATTATTTCAGTTTTACACACGATCGGAAGAGAGTAGTAGACTTAGTGATAACGCAGACATAATCACTGAGAAATGAGGTTTATATTTGCCATCCCCTTTCTTGGGGTTCTTTTTTGTCTGTTTGTTTAAGACAATACTTAGTATGAATTATTTCAGTTTTACACACTTTCATATAGTTACACAATAATCTGCCCAGTTCATATCACCAATGCAAGACAAAATCAAAAAACAGGGCAAACACAACCCTTGGCCTTAAACTCACCTGTAAACAGAAAACAAAATACCCACTGGCACTCTGCTCTGCGATGACATCTTCCATCGTGCGCAGGGTGGTGCCCAAGTAGGAATTCAGGAGCTGGGTGGGAAGTAAGCCAAGTGAAGATGCCATCAGATAGTTGGGTAATGAGAGATCAGTAATCTAAAAGAGGAGATGAAAGGGAGTTTCAATATCAAGGGCAATTTAATGTAAAGTTGTGGCTTTAGTCTTCCCAGAGGTTTACCTTTGGGAGTAGCGGGAGATGACATTACAAACACATTACAAAAGAGTCTGATTTTTAACAATGATTACAAAAGGAATACATGCAAAGTGTACAAAATTTTGAGGAAATGACTTAAAGAGAAATTTGAATATTCTACTTCTATTATTCCACCATCGACCAACTGCCTTTATGGCCTCTCATTTTTCTTACATAGAAACACA
>NW_022103896.1:48798681-48805019 GCF_000313985.2 Echinops telfairi | reverse complement strand
TTTTGTCTGTTTGTTTAAGACAATACTTAGTATGAATTATTTCAGTTTTACACACTTTCATATAGTTACACAATAATCTGCCCAGTTCATATCACCAATGCAAGACAAAATCAAAAAACAGGGCAAACACAACCCTTGGCCTTAAACTCACCTGTAAACAGAAAACAAAATACCCACTGGCACTCTGCTCTGCGATGACATCTTCCATCGTGCGCAGGGTGGTGCCCAAGTAGGAATTCAGGAGCTGGGTGGGAAGTAAGCCAAGTGAAGATGCCATCAGATAGTTGGGTAATGAGAGATCAGTAATCTAAAAGAGGAGATGAAAGGGAGTTTCAATATCAAGGGCAATTTAATGTAAAGTTGTGGCTTTAGTCTTCCCAGAGGTTTACCTTTGGGAGTAGCGGGAGATGACATTACAAACACATTACAAAAGAGTCTGATTTTTAACAATGATTACAAAAGGAATACATGCAAAGTGTACAAAATTTTGAGGAAATGACTTAAAGAGAAATTTGAATATTCTACTTCTATTATTCCACCATCGACCAACTGCCTTTATGGCCTCTCATTTTTCTTACATAGAAACACAGAAACACAAGACACAGATCACACTGCAGTTGTGTGAGTTGTTCGCACATCACTATCAGCACACTGAAAAGCGCAAGGTTGGGAACTGCACTCTGAAGCCAGGCATTCCAGTGCTGAGCTCGACGCAGAGAAAGCTAAGCAGGCTGCCCAGCTGTACAAGGAGGACCTAACGCCACTTACACGGTTGTTATTCACATCAGAAAGGTCTCTGCAGTGCCTACCAAATGTCTCACACACGACAGAAACTAAAAAAAAAACAAAGTAGAAATGATCCCTGCTGCACAAGTATCCCACAGGATGGCTGTAGCCCAGTTTTACCATCTTCCGCCGCAGGCCATTTCAATCCCTACCATATGTATTTCTTTGTGAAAGCATAATTATGTATTCATTCTTTTTACGGTTAAAGTCTTTAAAATGATGAAGAGCCTTCAGAGATGAACCTATGTGGTGGGCAGCGTCAACAATATCCCCACTGGCCCCAGCTAATTGTACATACATGGCCTTGGGTGTGGCTGGACCTAGTGCTTACACCCAGCAAATACGCGTAGAATTGAGAATGTCACTTCAAGGTTAGGTTCCCAAGAGATGGCGACTTGCATTTCACTCATTCTCCCTCCAAGGTGCAAGCCTGCCACGTTGTAACTATGTGGTAGCACATGGCAAGGAACTAAAACTGTAGTCAACAGCCGCATGAGTGGGCTGGGAAATGGATCCCCCCCATTCCCACTCCCAAACTCTAGCTTTACGATGTAGAAGCAGAGGTCTAAGGGGAAACTTTGTGGGGAGAGGGGCATTTAAAATGGACAGTGACAGCCAAACATGGGGTTGGCAGGCAAGGACCTATGGGGTGAGGCAGGCAGGGTGTTCTGGGAGGAGAACGAGGAGGACAAGTGGTGGGGAAGGTACGGGTGTACAGATGAAGCTGGCACTATGGTTTGGATTGTTCTTAGGGCCCGTACAGGGGAGTCCTGTGAGACAAAGACAGGAAAAGTTATCAGGATGCACAGTTTCTGTCCACAGCCTTCAACTATAACTAGGTCTCTCTAGACAGAGCACATAATTGACCTTCATGGTGGGCATCCATAATATCCACATGGCCATTTTAGGAACGTATTTCAAAACTATGAAATGACTCTGCTAATCAACTCTTCAACAAGACTGCCACTGGAGCTTATCAAACTTCATGACCACATTTCATCCCCGGGAAAAAAAACAAGCCTGAGGATTCCAGCGTTTCTTTTCTGAAAAACTGTAACGGAAGAGCAAAACTAGCTAATTTCATCAAATCATGGCAAATCGCTTTGCTTGAGTTTCCCATTCCAAGTCCTCAGTACAACCTTGTCTTCCTGTACTCGCTACTTCACTTAAATCCTTCAAAATATTTTTGTTTCTAATCTAAACCTATCCCTGATTAACTCTCTGCTCTTGCCACCAGAATGTGGTTCGGCTTCGTCAACTGTCTGTCATGATCAGCCCCTGACTCTCACAGGCTTCACCTCACAATGTTCCGGCCACAGCAGTTCCTACAGCATTCCTGGCTCTTCCCTTCTGGGCCTTTGTGCATTGTTCCTTGGGGTACAGACACTGCCTCACGCCCTCCCACTCACTACTCAGACATCAATTCCTGAAGAAATCTGCCCTGATCCCTGAACCCCACGTAAGAACACAATGTGTCCCTGTCCCCTGTCACACTAGAGTCAATGAAGTTTTCGTCATCGGGCGAAGTCTCACTTCTTTCCTTTATCAGTCTTGTTCTTCGGTGTCCCTCGTCCTTACCACAATCCTTCTGTAGGTTAGGCCCGAAACACCTGTTGGTGAGATGTCGAGCATGTCAACATCAAAATTCAAATTTTGTTTAGAGAGTTGGGAATTAAAAACAGTTTCCAGTTCACAAGTGAATTTATAATTGGCTGGCTGTTCAGAAATTGTGAGTACCTTTTCTCTCTCAACAGAAGTAACGGATTTAAGTGTAAATAACTTCACTATCAGCAACACGTAGGCCATGACATAGGGCGAATGCATTAGAATGCATTACTCCACTAGATTGCAGATGCCTCCAGGGACAGGGGAGGAACTTGGCTTTATTCACTGCTGCATCTCAGCATCTTGAACAGCAGCAGGCGCATAACGGGCACACAGCAGTTATCTGTGAGGACTACTGAATGAATGTGAGAGCCCTAACGGGAACCTCAGAGGCAGGAGGCCAAGGCTCATGTCCTCGGGTTTGGCCACAACCCTAAGTAGTGGGAACTGCTGTTGTGCTGTTGGGGTGGGAGGGGGTGGGAAAAGAACCGAGCAGGTTCTTAGTGGGCCCCTATAGCAGCAGGTGAGGGATTCAGTATAGGGACACGTCCACTGACAGATGTTAGGTACATCATACCCTACAACGACAGGGGCAACCGCGATCCTCCCAGACACAGAGTCTCATTAGTTTGGTGTCCTTGGCTCACAACCTGCCTTCGCTGCCTCCTGCAGATTAGAAGCCTCACGCGAGTTCTCTTTGCCTTGTCCTCCTTATAAGGCCCAGCTCCAAGCGGGGTCACGGTACGGTCACTAAGACTCAAGTTAGACTAGGAACACAGATGTTCATTCTTTCAGGGAAAGGAGGGCTACAAAGCTCATTTGCAATTGTTAAAAATATAAGAAAAAGCATAAATTAACAAATGCAGAGACTGGACATGTTAACATTAAAGTGCTAACGATTGTTTTATTTTCTTTGTAGTTGCTATGCTTCTATCTTTTTAAATCATTGTGTGGGGGGCTCATATAGCTCTTCTCACAATCCATACATCCATGTGTCAAGCACGTTTGCACCCATTGCCATCATCCTTTTCAAATCATTTTATTTCTACTTGAGTGCTTGGTATCAGCTCATTTTTTCCCTCCCTCTCCCGCCCTGCAACCCTCATGAACCCTTGATAAATTATAAATTGTAATTATTTTCTTATCTTATACTTTCCGCTGTCTCCCTTCACCCATGCTTCTGTGGTCACTGTGTGTGTGGGGTGTGTGTGTGTTATATGTTGAGTCGATCACTGCGATCAGTTCCGCCCCCTTTCTCCGCCTTTTCTCCCCCTACCCCCTTGGTACCGCTCTTATATTTTCCGCTGTCTCTTTTCACCCATGCGTCTGTGGTCACTGTGGGGGGAGGAGGGGTGTTATATGTCGATCATTGCGATCAGTTCCCCCTCTTTCTCCTCCTACCCCTATGGTACCGCTACTCTCATTATTGTTCCTGAGGGGGTTATCTGGCCTGGATTCCCTGTGTTGCAAGCTCTTATCTGTACCAGTGTACATGCTCTGGTCTAGTCAGATTTGTAAAATAGAACTGAGGTCATGATAATGGGGGAGAGAGGGAGAAGCATTAAAGAACTGGAGAAATGTTTTGTTTCATCAGTGCTATATTGCACCCTGGCTGGCTCATCTCTCCCTTGTGACCCTTCTGTGAGGGGATGTCCATCCAATTTTCTACAGACAGGTTTTGGGCCTCCACTCCAAACCCCCTTGTTTGCATCAATATGATTGTTTCTTATGCCTGTTACCTGATTCTGTCGACACCTCATAATCACAAAGGCTGGTGTGCTTCTTCCATGAGGGCTTTGTTGCTTCCCAGCTAGAGGGCTACTTGTTTAATTACAAGCCTTTAAGACCCCAGACGCTATCTTCTGATAGCCAGGCACCATCAGCTTTCTTCACCACATTTGCTTATGCACACATTTTGTCTTCAGTGATTGTGTCAGGAAGACGAGCATCACGGAATGCCAGGTTATTAGAACAAAGTGTTCTGGGAGTACGTGAGAAGAGTACATTGAGGGAGTACTTGAGTAGAGGCCCAATATCTACCTGTTACCTTAATACTTAACATATAATATATGTACATAGATCTATGTCCCCATTGTTATAAATATATTTACATATGCACATGTCTGTATTTAGACCTCTTTATATGCCCCTTGCCTCCTACTTCTTTCCTCTATTTCCTTTTACTTTCTTCTTGTCCCACTACCATGTTTGACGTGCATTTGGCTTTAGTACTTCCTCTCGGCTACACTTCACTTGATCAGGTCCCAGCAGGCATTCTACTCTATGCCCTCCTCACCATCAATTTTAGATCACTTGTTCCTTTGTCCCTGGGTTTGTGGGCTCCCCGCTCCCTTTCTCCCTCGTCCCCCTCTCTCATGTCCCCCAAGAGTTGCTAAGCTGTTCAAGGTTTTTACAGTGAACACTTGTTTTGTAGGCAAGAGGAAAAAAAACCTGGTAAAAATAAGCTTTAATACTACTGTTCTGCTTTTAAAGAAATAAGCATTTCATCTAAGAAAGTGTAATGAGACACTGTATATGTGTTACTGTAACACACACAATGGGCTAGCGATAGAACGGGCTAGCGATAGATTTCTGAATCATAAGGCGGTTTCACAGAACTATAGAAGGTGATGGCACAAGGAAGTAATGGTCAACTGTCATTGTCCAATGTCAGCAGGATTTGGACACACAGACTAAGACAGCACTCAACATGTTAGCCTGGTCATCATATTGGACGCTCAGAGTTACATCCCCAGCTTCTCCAAAGGACACAGTGTGTCACCATCTTTTCTATTCTGGCTGGCCTGCACCTGTGGCAGCAAGTCACAGTAAGAAAAAAGTGGCAATGTGACAGGAGTTACAACCCCTTGCCTGCATCTGCATCTACAGGTGTATCCACAGCACTGAATGAGGAAACACATTAAAAACAAAACTGTTAAAACTAAAAGGCAATGTGTAACTGTTAGGAACACCTGCCTTTCTAAAAGGAAACAGACCTGTCCAACCCCTTCATTTTACAGGTGAGACAACAAGAGACCAGACTCATGAGCAGACCTGACGAGGCAGGAGCTGAGACCCAGGCAGACCTCGCCAAGGATTCCTCGGGCAGAGGCTTTGGATGTGTGGCCCCACTAGTCAAAACTTTTTACTTCATGGTAATATCTTCCACGTCAATTGTGAACCAAATGACTAAGTGATTTATCTTTGCATTTGATAATGGGAGAGGTCGATGTCAACTCCAGGGAAATGTACTTCAGAAGGGTTTTATCTGCCTCAAGATGGTCATCAATCATCATTCACTGTCAAGACATCTCGGTCATACCCCTTGCTCTTCCCAAAACTCACCAGTCTTTTGCGTGCTGCTTCCAAACTACCATGGGCTTAAAGCTATAACCAAAGTAATTAAGAATGTGACAACATATAATTAATTAAATGGTCTCATAGACACTTTCACTTTTTACATTTACTCATGTCTATTTTGTTTGTTTGCTCTATTCACGGTATTCATATATTAGTCATGAAATGATGATGTACAAGAGTTGAAGAGAATTTATTTTAAATTTCTTTTACGTCCTTCTGCACCTGCATCTACAGCTCTCTCTGATCCATCCTGAGTCTTTTTGCTCATCAATTACTAAAAAGGAGAACCTGATGTTTCAAAGCTACAAAGAATTCTTTGGCTCTGTCTCAATCAGAAATCTCACACTTCCTCTTCAGAGTGCTGAGGATGAAATAGATCAACAAAGATTTGGGATTTTTCCCGAGGGGTAAACAAAGCCCATTTAGAGGGTGTCAGACAGGATAGTAGCAAGATCAGATGTGCATTTTAGAAACAGCTTTCTGGAAAGAGCAAAGATTGGAAAACTGCCTAAGCAGGGAGACCAGGTGTGAGGCTGAGAAGCCCAAAGCAGCATAGTGGCAGGGGGCTAGAATAAAGGGGCTAGGGG
>NW_022103896.1:48792902-48797467 GCF_000313985.2 Echinops telfairi | reverse complement strand
TCCAATATAACAACAACCGATACATGAAGCAAGCATCAGCGGCCATCTCCAATATAACAACAACCGATACACTAAGTAAGCATTAGCGGCCATCTTCAATATGTGCCCAGATAATAGCAGGGCTTAGAGCCACAAACTACCAGTTTAAAGTTCTATTTTGGGGTAGGAATATCTATAGATACAAGATTTTATTAAGAGCAATGGATACTTTTTTTTTAATTCTTAGCTATTTTTCAACAAAAATGAGTGCATTCTTACAGAAGAAAAACATTAATGTGTACATGAAAATTTTTTATCTCTTATGGCCTAAAAACAATATAAAGAGTTATGGTCATAAAAGGAGGCTTCAAAAAGTCTGTGGGCAAATGAGATGAAAAGATCACATTTATTTTCACAAACTTCTTGTAGCCCCGTCATCTTTCTTTTTCAGAAGTAGAGCATCTGCTTGCTTATCCCCCCCTCTCCCAACACATACAGGAAAGAACTCTAGCTATGAAAATAAAGCACAGGAATGGAAAGTCCCTTACTTTTCTTTCGTATGTCCAGCTGTTGTAATCAGCCTCTAAAAATATATACACCCCCACCTTCACTACTAATAAACACCCTAAGAAGAGCTAACAATGATTGAGAATTGACTACATGCCAGGCAAAATACCTATTGTGCTCTTACTGCATTAGGTCATTAAATCTTCATAAAGTCCCCTCCATCAGGGAACCTGGAGAGGCCATGCATGCAGCATGGACTATCCAAGGATGGTAGGAATCCAAACCCATGTCTCTTACATTCACTTTGTCTTTGAGGTAAGCCCAGAAAATGTATTTAGCCACAGACATCAATAACCATGTTTTAAGAAAGAGGAAACACAAACACTGAAAGGGATCATCTCAATGATATGGAGAGCATAAGTTATGAATGTGCGTAGAAAGGGGAGAGCAGCCGCAGAAAGTTCTAGAAGACCAAGAAAATGTCAGACTAAAACCAACATCAGCCTAAACTAAACTTTCTTTTCATTCCCTGACTGAATTCAAGCGAGCCCTGGCTTCATAATTAAGGGGCTCACTGCAAGCCCAAAAGATAGGAGGTTCAGATGCTCTGGCCAGTCAGTGGGGAAAAGATGAGGCAGTCTGCTTCCATCAAAACTTAAAAGGCTTGGATACCCTATGGGGCAGTTTACTTTGTCCTATCGAGTTGCTATGAGTCAGAATTGACTTGAGGCAGTGGCTTGGGTTAGGCAGATTCAGAGAATCATTTTGGTTGGAAGAGCTACTTTTGTGAGCAGAGTGCTCAGAGTTCTAGAAATAAAAAAGATGCAATGGACCATATTGAGCGGCTTTAGAACCTACCCTGCAGATAGTTATTAGGAAGACTTCTACAGTAAGTTCCACTGCCTAGTAATTGTAAGACCCTGAACAAGTCGCTGAACAAATGAACCTGCTTCTTTTTCAGGGATTTCAATACCATTTCCAGAGTGTTTTTCTTTCTTTCTGTTTTGCTCTACCTCTTAGGGTCACGAGGAGTTGGAATCAGCTCGGTAGCAGGTTTTGTTTTGTTCTGTATGTCACATTCAGAGATTGCCCTTTGTCAAGCTCAAATTCAGCTAGATATGCTCTTAAGTGATTTCCAAGTGTAAAGTACAGCTTTGATTCACATATTCAATACATAGATGAGACACTATCAACAGAAAGACCCACCTTGTTGTCAATTAAAATATATTTAATGAGTCCCTCCAAATTCACTGCCATCTAGTCAATTCTGATTCACAGCGACCCTACAGAACTGCTCCTGAGTTTTTAAGATTGTAACTCTTTATGGGAGTAGAAGGCCCCGTCTTTCTCACCCAGAGCAGCTGGTGGTTTAGAGCTGCGGACCTTTAAGTTCGCCTACGACAGACATATTACTATAACAGGCACTAAATATACAGTGAAGAAGTGGAGCCATGTACTGTTGGGACTCTCCCATCAGACCACAGTTCAAAGTTTAGCACTCCCATTTATTTATTATCTATGTGACCTTGGATAACAACAGCAATAAAGACAAAAACTAACATTTGGGGGTTTGCAAAGCCAGGCTCGGTTGCATAGATTTATTAATCCTTTTAGTAACTCATTTTTCCAAGTAAGAAACTGAAGCATAGATAAGCAACTTGACAAATGTCACCCAGTTTGAAAGCAGAGATAGGCGCACCCAGAGCAGCAGGCCCAGGCTCCTAACCTTTAGACAGCATTGCCTGACTACAACAATCACCGTTGACGAGACTGGCTTAAGAACCGTGGGTGGCACATAGCAAGGTGGGGAAAGGCAGGACACAGCTATCCCGGAGGACAGAACAAACAGGATGAAATTATCCAAGTTTTTTAGTTCTAAGCCTCTTCCAAAGTCTTAGGACACCTGATCTATTTTTACCCAAGTTTGGGTCAAAGGTCAGGTTTATCATTTACCATAGGATACTGGAAACGAGGAAAACAAGAGACGAAACCCAAATCTCAGCACCAAACTTTATCTCTGCCAAGCACCTCTTATCTGACCTCTTTCTCTGGTGCCTCTACCAAATATCACGCTATAGATATTGTTGCTGTTGGATTGAATCGATAAGAGATTTGCAAAACAATTTTAAAAGTTAAAACAAAACACAATGTCATCACAAAGAAGGAGGCTGATTAGAATGATTCCTAATAAAAGCGGAGAGTTTGCGGACGCTCACAATTTCCTGTTGCCACAAAACAAGGCGTCAGAACAACTAATCATTGAGTGCGTGGACTCCTAGGGTCATGAGTAACCTGTGGCTGCTAATACATAGGTGTGCATTTTAAACTCACCAGCAGCCCCAAGAGAGAACCTTGAGGTTTCCCGCTGCCCTAAGGATTCAAAGCCTGGGAAATCAACTGGGGCAATTCTAGTCTGTCCTACAAGATAGCTCTTGAGTCTGAACTGATTCCATGGAAGAGTGTGTGTGTGTGTGTGTGTGTGTGTGTGTGTTGGGGGGGGGGGGGCAGCACGGGAATCTCTTTACTTCAAGATCCAATTTTCTTAAAACCTAATAGGTGAAAGGTTGAGTAGTCCCTGAGAACTTTATGAACTCTCTAAAGTTTAGCATCATTGAATTCTGAAAAATGAAGTCATCAAGTTCAACCCACTCATTGTGAAAAAAGGAATGCATGGCCAAGGCCAGAAAGGGTTAGTAAGTTGTTCCAAAGTCACAAAGTTGGTCGAGGCTACATTCTTTCTTCTAGTAGAATGCTTTCCTCACAAGCACATTTTTATGCCTTTATCAATTGCATGATGGCACTAACTATCGAAAACCTAGAACAATAAACATATTAATACAAAAGTGGAAAAGATTCTGGAACACAATTGGAACGCGAGAAAAATAAATGCTGATTGGAAAAAGGTTACATGTCCTATTTTATTATGTTCACCATCAGTAATTTCAAAATACAGTTCTTCCACAGAAAGACAAACAGGCAGTCCTTATGCATTAGGCTACTCATAAAGTTAGCAGTTCAAAACCACCAGCCACTCCTCAAAAGACAAGGCCTTTTACTCCCATGAAGGGTTAAAAATCTCAGAAACCCACAGGGGCAGTTCTACCCTGTCCTATAGGATCCCTATGAGTTGGCATCCACTTGATGGCAGTGAGCGTTGAAGAAAAGACCTAGAACAAATTTTAGGCATTGAAAACTTGGGACTACACGGGGTCAAAAGCCCTGGCTGCATTTATGCAGTCAAGAGTGAAAATTGGGAACGCAAAGCTGTTATTTCTTACCTGTTGTCAATATTGCTATTCACATGGCAAAGGTTAAGAACGGTCATTTCCAATCACCACAGCGGCAGTCTTCCTGATGATTAGAAATGGTACGTTTCTAATCAAACATCTCCAAAAGGAGGCGTTCTCTACCATAGCCGCTGAGGCCCGGCCACAGCTGTTGGATTTCCAGCGAGGAGATGGAAAGCAATTTCAACTCCTATGGTGGACACCGCTCTGAGCCTGGCACCTATCAGACGGGGCACTCAACCACGGATTGGCAGAGGGGTGGGCCAGCTGGACACGACTTACCGAAAACACTGCATTCTGGAGCCCGAAAGGTATGGGGGTCAGTCTGGCCAGCGCCACCACTTTCAGGCCGCTGCCTCCCTCCACGACCCGAATAACGGCGCTCAGCTTCTCGCTGCTCTGGATCTTGGCGGCCACCCAGGCGGTGAGCAGCCGCTTGCAGACCACATGGGCGATGAAGGTGCCGATGAGGACGCCCACCATCATCAGTCCCATGCCCAGCACGAAGCCGTACAGGTAGCCGGCGGCCACGTTGAGTAAGATATAGCCCCAGCCGCAAGGGAAGGAGACCGCGATGAAGCCCACGACGAAGAGGAGGACCCCGAGAAGCGAGTCGAGGCTCTCCACCCAGAGCAGGAGGTGCTGCAGGTAGCGGCGGACCAGGGCCAGCGAAGCGAAGCACAGGGCGGCCAGCACGCAGACCAGCACGAGGCTTCGGCACCAACAGGTGCTGCCGAGGCAGCAGCAACGCCAGTTTCTCACCTCGGCCACGCCGACCACCGCGCTGCCGCC
>NW_022103896.1:48782300-48792258 GCF_000313985.2 Echinops telfairi | reverse complement strand
GTGAAGGCTGGGGCTGGGGGTCGGGGGACGCAGCCGGGAAAAGACGCGGAGTCTGGAGAGGAAAGGAGCGGAGGAAGCAGTTGCGCACGGGGGCGGAGCCTGCCGCGCGGAGGAGGCTCCGGCGCTGGATGGGGCTTGGAGTGCTCCCGACCCTCCCACACATCAGTGCGCTTGCTGGCTCCGCTAATGGAGCAGACTGTAATTGGAGACATGCTGGGTCCTCGCCCAGGTACCTTTTGGCCGTTCTCGCAGTAGCGGGCCACTCCTGGCGGTGCTTGTCCCTGGATCCCTTGCAGACACTGGGAGAGAAGAGTCCTGGGTCTGCGCTGGAGGTGAATCGCTGCTATTCCTCCACCCCACCCTCCCTTCTCCTTGTGGGCTTCAGGAGATTGTTGATCCACAAGGAACTGGAGAATCTAAGTCTAAAGAAACGAAGTATAAAGGCAAAATGCCCATTCCAACCCTAGGCCCTGGACTAGGAGTTTCTCAAAGATTCATTGAAGTCCATTTCTCACAGGATCATGCTACCCAAAGCCTCACTCTCAACTTCTTTTTCTGTTTCATTTCCTCCTCTACTCTTTATACTGCCTGCAAGTCTACCCAAGCTTCTCTTGAGCCCATGCCTGTGGATTTGTCCAATTGAAGTCTTGTATACACCTCAAACTCAACACCCTTTGGTATTCATCAGCCTGAGCTCTAGAGGTGTGTCCTAGGAGTTGGGCTGCTAATCTCAAGATAGGCAGTTCAAACCCACGATCCAGTTGTAAAAGACCTCTTTAAACTTTAGGATCCTTTGTGATTTAGTGAGTTAACGCATTAGGCTGCTTAACCACAAGTTCAGAGCTTGGTAACCACCAGATGGCTCTGCAAAACCCACTTGGGCAGCTGTTCCCTGGCCTTCAGGGTCTATGAATCAGAAAAGACTCAATGGCAGTGAACTTGAGTTCTTTGAGGCTGTGGAATAAAATTTTCGCTGGTCAAATAACTTTATGCCTGAATATAAATATGTTGTTACTGTTTTTTAATTGCAAAAATGAAAGGTAATAATACAACTTAACTTCCTGTGGGGTTTAAATACACTTTCAATAAAATGATGAAAGTGCTTAGCAAGATGGCTGGAATCAAGGTTCAATAAATGTCAACATTGCATTAGTATCCATGATTGAAAGTATCTTCCCTGTAAGATTGCTCTTTGAGTTCCTGACTTTGCTGTGTAACCTTCTACCCAACTCCTTTGCCAAGTAACCAAACTGTTCACTTGGGATCCTGTCGTAGAGTACACAACAGACCTCAAACGTTAAATATTATTTATACAGACATATTTAAGTCCTTTTTAATTAAAAGATCATTCTATCAGGGGCTCTTACAACCCTTATTACAATCCATATATCAATTGTAACAGGCATATTTGTACGTAGGTTGCCATCGTTCTTTTCTAGACATTTACTTTCTATTGAGCCCTTGGTATCAGCTCCTCTTTTCTTCGCTCACCCCCATCCTCATGGCCCCTTGATAGATTTCATATCATTATTATTTTCATATCTCACACCGACCGCTGTCTCCTTTACCCCATGGATTCTGCTGTTCCTTCCCCTGGGGGAGGGGTGCGTGGCTATGGGGCAATCATTGAGATAGGTTCCCTCTCCTCTCTTCCTCTCCCCGCCTTCCCTCCTCCCTTCTGGTATCCTATTTCCATTCCCGTTCCTGGATTCCCTGTCAGGAGTTTGTGTTTTTAAATCATTTTACCCAGGGTTCTTATAGCTCTTATCACAGTCCATACATCCATCCATTGTGTCAAGCACATTTGTACATAGGTTGTCATCATTTTCAAAACCTTTTCTTTCTACTTGAGTCCTTGATATCAGGTCCTTGTTTCCCCACCTCCCCTACCCCATTCCCACTTTCTTCCCCCACCTTCCCCTTCCCCTCCTAGTATATCAATTCTCATTATTGGTCCTGAGGGTTTTATCTGTCCTGGATTCCCTGTGTCGCAAGCTCTTATCTGTAACAATGTACATGCTCTGGTCTAGGCAGATGTGTAAGGTAGAATTGAGGTCATGATAGTGGGGGGTGGGGGTAAAGCATTCAAGAACTAGAGGAAAGTTTTGTGTATCATCTGTGCTATATTGCACCCTGACTGACTCATATCTTCCTTGTGACCCTTCTGTAAGGGAATGTACAATTGTCTACAGATGGGCTTTGGGTCTGCACTCCACACACACACACATTCACATTGATAAGATTTTTTGGTCCTGGGTCTTTGATGCCTGATACCTGATCCCATCAACACCTCATGATTACACAGGCTGGTGTGCTTCTTCCATGTGGGCTTTGTTACTTTTTAGCTAGATGGCCACTTGTTTATCTTCAAGCCTTTAAGACCCCAGACTCTGTATCTTTTGATAGCCGGGCACCATCGGCTTTCTTCAGTTTGCTTATGCACCCATTTTGTGTTCAGCGATTATGTCAGGGAAGGTGAATATCACTGAATGTGGGATTATTAGATCAAAGTGTTCTTGTGTTGAAGGAGTACTTGTGTTGAAGGAGTACTTAAGCCGAGACCCAATGTCCATCTGCTACCTTAATACCTAACATATAAATATAAGTACATAGATCTATTTCCCTAACATTATACATAAATATATCTACAAATGTACATGCCTGTAAACATACCTGGAACTATTTTTAGGCTTTGTCATTGATTTTTGTTGTTTTGTTTTGTCTTCCTATGTTGTTTTGTCTGGCTTTGTCTTATTTGTGTGCTTATTATTGTCTCTGCATGTCTATCTAGATAAGATAGGCAGGATAAACAATTAGGAGGAGAAAACAACAGGAACAACAGTTCTGGGGGGACATGGGAAAAGGGGAGGCAGGAGAAAGGAAGGGGGCTTTCAACCAACCCAGGGACAAAGGAACAACAAGTGATCTAAAATTAGTGGCAAGGAGGGTGTAGGATCCCTGGTGAGTTCTAATCAAAGGCAATGTAACTGAGAGGAATTATTGAAACCCAAATGAAGGCCAAACATGATAGTGGGATAAGAGGAAAGTAAAAGGAAATAGAGAAAAGAACTAGGTGACAAAGGACATTTTTAGAGGTCAAATATGAGCGTTATCTCTTATCGATACCTGTATACATGCTCCGGTCCAGTCCAGAGAGAGAAGCAGCACTAGAGTCATGAGTGGGGGGGTGAGGAACCCTCAAGGAAACAGAGGAACATTGTGTGATCTATCGGTGCTCTACTGCACCCGGGTTGACTCATCCCTTCCCTGTAACCCCTCTGCTGATTAAGGCTTACACAAGAAAAGACAAGACAATGACACATCATCCAGGTGAGGAAAACTGTTAAGTCTGATGGTATCCAGGGGTTTGGAGAGTTTTTCAGACCTTAGTAGGCATGGCAGGACAGTGAACACTCACAATAGCATGTTTGGTGGCAGATCGATACATTAAAGTTACAGGTAGGACTACTATAGAAGTGGGAGCAGGACCATGATTAGGATACATACATTGTGCTATACAAAAGAGCTTACCAAAGTGGGCCAGGGCCCTCCGATCAAGGTAGTCGGGATGTGACTCATGACACAAAGCCTTAGGACCTCAATTTCTATTACGGGCACACACAGGCAAGTCCCCAAGGGCTTTGCTGCTTATCCCTGGGCTTGCCAGGGGAGTGACAATAATCCACTTTATAATGCACTCTGTCTGGGAGCAAGGCTATTCACATTGTTGGCCAATGATCAGACAGAATTCAATGGAGGCTGGAATTTATGAATAAGCTCATAAATGGATTTGGGGCTTCCACAGTAAATCATCGCCTTTTACAAACTTAGTGTTCAGAAATTAAGTTCTAATACAGACCCTATTGATGAGATTCTTGCTTATTTCCTTGTGCCATTCCTCTCACTCCACCTTGGGTGCTGGATTATGTGTAGTTTTTCAAAAGTGCCAGGCGCTGCTGCTGCATTTGCCCCTGTTCTCTGATGCTCAGTTCCTGTAGTTCGCAGAGAAGCAGTGCACTCCTGTTACCTCAGCATCTAGCTCATGTTACATTTCCTCTTTAAAAGTTTTCCACACTAACTTCCAATCAGCACCACACCCAGTGTGGAGTTCTCTTTCCATTACCACTCTACCATCTACATAGCAATGGTCACATTTGTCCCATTGTGTTGTAATACTTTTTTTACATCACTGTCCCCCACCCCACCCCTCTTTAATACTTTAAATTTAAGTTGAGCTCATTATACTTTATGAGGAAAAGGATGAAGGCAAGAACAATGGACAGGAGGCAAGAACAATAATACAATTGTCTGGGGAAGAATTGATTAGGGACTAAAGTAAAGAAGTGGTTTTGAAATTAATAGGTTGTAGATAAACTCCTGGCAAGCTACTGCAGACTTGGTATAGACTTAGCTGATTAAGTTTGGAAAACAGGGAGAAGAAGTAAGGATAACACTTTGGTTTTTATTACACATAGTGATTAGACTGGAGCCATGCCCTAGAAGGGAGCCAAGAGAGAACCCAGGGTTTGTAAAAAAGATAATGAATGCAATAGTGGTACTTAAAGCTTGGAATGTCTGTCATACAGCTAAGTATGGCATTCTAGTTGGTGTTAGTTGCCCTGAAGTGTATTCTTACTGGAGCTCATATATGCAAATTAGAATTCCATAAGGGCTTTCAAAGTTGTCACCTTTCAGAAGCAAATCATCCTGTTGGTCTCTTGGGGTAGATTCATACCGCCAACCCTTTGGCCAGTGGTTGAATGCTTACTCATGCCATTTAAGGACTACTTGGCATTCCAGTAGGCGTTTGAAAACACGGACATGGGGTTTAATAGGAACATCTCTCCTAGGAATTTTTATTTAGGAGACATCGGTGTATAGGCAACTGTTAACACCACGGTTGCAGGTGGGTGGCTATTGGTATGTACGATGAATATTTCCCATGCTTTTGTGGGAGCATAGCACGATTGCACTTCCTGGCTGCTTTGTGTTGAGGTTGGTCCACATGGCATGTTCTGTGAATGAATTGTGAGCAGAGCATTTATTTGCTGATGCAAGACCTTCTAGAACTCTTCTTCCCTTTGCTGGCAACAATGTTCCAGAGAGAAGTCTCTAATCAGTGTTGGTCTTGGAGAGAAGATGGTACAGAATAGAGTCGTCCCTAGCCACCTGGTGATTGACATGTACTGTGAGTAAGAAAATAACCTTCATTGTTTTGAGCTGCTGAAATTGGATGGTTTTGTTATCTGACTGATATACATGAGAAGAGAGCATGTCTAAGAATGAAAACTTGGGGTATGTTCATTAGCCTCGGTAGAGATAGAAAAATAGAGAAATTCAGACCATCTTAAATAAAAAAGCAAACTAGGAGAATATTTATAGAGATAAATGAATAGCTCTTAAGGAACCCAGGCATCTCTGATAAGATATTCTAATTTATTTCTTGTGTGTTCATTTTAAACTTTTGATCTGTGAGGAGGTACCCCAAAAAACCCAGAATTGTGCTGGGCAAAGCGGCACTTTTGTAGTATGCACTTTCCTCACTGGACAAGCACCGAGCAGCTCGCTCTGAGTTAGTGCAGCAGTGGCATCCCTGGGAAGGTTCTCTCTGGTCACAGTGAATTTTTTGTAAAAGCATTTTCACTTGAACCTCATTTTTTGTGCTGGCTCATTTAAGAGAATAGCATGGGGCTGTGAAATTTTGTTTCCTGCTCAGGAGAAATGACACAGAAACTGTGATGATGTTGAACACAATTTACAAGGACAGAGCTATGGGGGAAACTTAAGTGTAGGAGTGGTTTTCTCATTTCAAAAAGGGTGAAATGCCAATTGATGACAAACCTTGTTCTGAGCATCCGGCACCTTCCTAAACAGATGGAAATGTCGACTCAGTGCAGTTGGAGTTCATTTCACCTAGTCAGACTGTTAATCAAGCTTTTTATTTAGAGGTTTGAAAAGATTGTGTAACAGTGTGTGACCAAAAAAAGGTCTGATTTGTGGCAGACGGGAGACTGGTCTTGCCACCATGTGAATGCACCTGCTCATGCAGCCATCTCAGTGTGCCAGTTGGCAAAACAAAAAACAAAAATAGCATGCTTCTCTTGCCCCCCACACCTTATTCACCTGACCTCGCTCCATGCGACTTCTGTTTCCTTGAATGCAGAGGGACACGAAGGGACAGCGATCTGATGACATAGGAGAGGTGAAGAAGAAAATGAGGGAGATGCTGTCAGCCATCCAAACAGATGATTTGGAAAAGGTTTCCAAGAATGGAATCGCAGATTTGACAAATGTATTCATTGCAATAGAGAGTACTTTGAAGGTGATAAGGTTGTTTTGTAAAAAAAAGTAAATAGCTTTGGGGGGGAAATCCATTTTGGGGGGACACCCTCGTGTGTCATACTATCAACTGGCTAATTGATCCTTTCCCTTCTAGTCCACATTTCAGAGGAATACGATTGACTTGCTGAGCACTTAGCTTTAAGCCACTTCCCAGTCCCCAGCCAGCCTGTGAATGTGCCCATCTTGAGTCACGTGCCCATCAATACCCAAACAATGCCATTTCTACCAAAAACACTACCTAGCTCCCCTAGTTTTGGTTTTGAAACTTAAAATGGAATGCCTCCACTCTGGTCCCTCTACAATCTACTTTCCACAGAATTAATGGAAGTTATATTTTATAAGTATAAACTAGGTTGTGTCTTAACACACAAATGCATACCCATCTCCCACCCCTGCCTAAGTAAGATCTTTATATTGCAATAGGAAAAGGCTGAATCCCTTGCCTCACCCACAAAGTCATTCATGGTCTATTCTCTACCTGCCAATTCTACATCATCTCGCACCATCCGCCCTTTCACACTGCTCCAGCCACTCCATACGAAGGGGCAGGAACAATGGACAGGAGGCTGTAATACTATTCGCTGGGTAAGAATGGATGAGGGACTAAAGTGCAGGCCTCTGTCTCATGCTTGAATACACCAAAGTAGCTTCCACCTCTGGGTGTTTGTGCTTTGACCCTGCTGATCTCTCTTGTGCAATACTTTTCCTCTGTCACTTAGAAAGACTGGTTTCTTATTATTCATTTAAAGCTCTACTGGAATCTCCTCAAAGATGATGTCTTGGATGCTCCAAAGTATCGATCTCTCTGGATCAGTGTTATGACCCTCCTCTTTATTCTCTTCACAGGAGAACCCATCATGAAATTGCCTCCATGTTTATTCCTTTACTGTCTTCCACGTGTACATTGAAAGTCCCATGAATGTGAACATCTCTTCCATCTTGTGAACTCCTATGCATTACTTACCTCGAATAATCCCTAGCACAATAAACATCTTTCAGTGGTAAAGGAGATGATGTGCTCTGTACTTGCTGTTCTCTGAGGTTCCTCTGACTGGTTGACTCTCAGCTCTCCCCTGCCTTGCTAAGCATCTCAAGAGTTTAGCACTAATAGATTGCATCCCCTGGGCTCCATTGCATTGTGTTCTCATCAAGGCTTTGAATCAGTTCTTCCAGGAGACCTCAAAACAATGACATGATAGGCATATGTACACCTATATTAATAGCTGCTTTATTCACAATAGCGACAGACGGTAGATGGGGGGTGGGAACTGTGCACCAACTGATGAATGGAAAAGCAAATTAGGGTGTGCACATAGAATAATAGAATACTGCATAAGCATAGAGAACAATGATGAGAAACCTAACCGGAATGGACCTGGAGCCATACTGCTAAATGAAATAAGCATATAATGATAAATAATGAATGATCCTTCTTTTATAAGAAGACCAGACAGACCTGTAGAGAAACTAGTGTTCATTTGTGATTGCTGGGGAGAGGAGGACGGTGAGGAAGGTACATATCATAACTAGAGACTCGTTATTTTTGGTGATGGGAAAGGTGGCACCAACTATGGATGCAGTGAGCACACCACCAAAACATAAATGAGCGTGTGAGCACATGATGGGGTGCAGGCAAATTGGTATAGGACTACATGATGATGTGTGCATAGCTCTCAAAGAAGTCTTTCTAGGTACATATAAATAACATAATGTGCATGCAGATATATATTCCTTGAAGACACAAAAACAGATTATCCTCAGATATAAACAAACACCTTCCAAACCTGGTTTTAGGGCTTAAGATCATAGTCTCATGGGACAATTTAGACAATTGGCACAACAAATATTATGATCTGTATCTTTAAAAAGTGAATAGCATCTAGGAATGAGTAGTAGCCATAAGATACACTGCAGGTGTCTTCTCAACGGGAGCAAAAGAGTAAGAAACTAACAAAAAGAACTGAGAAGAACAAGTCTACATGGGCCCCAGTCTCATCCACCGCGAGGCCAAAAGAACTAGATGTTCTGCCACGGACTGTTCTGACCAGGGCGTCCTCGTAGGTCTGGATAGACTGGGAAAATATGGAGCAGAACTTAAATTAGTATTTGAAAGCTTACCCACACCCAACACCCAACAAAGTAGTCCAATTGGAACAGTAGAGAACAGAAAACTCCCAGAGAATATCACTGAGACATTCTTTAAGACTAGAAACTGAGCGTGTCCTCTGAGATCACCTTTTAATTAAACAGCACAGTAGCATACAAAATCTTGAATTCTTTTGCAAGATGGGGCAAAAGGATCTGAAATATAAGCTCCTTTATATTTATAAATAAGATCCATGTGCTACTTAGAAATCAACAGCATGAGACCAGAAGGTCAACAATTACTCAAAAGCAAAGGAGAGGGATGGGGCAGGGGGTCCTGAGCAGTGGGAAGAGAGCAAACTGGACACAATCAGAGAGAATGCTGCCACACTGTGATAAATACAACTAATGTCACAGAACACTGTGTATGGAAATTTGCAAATGGAAACCTAATTTGCTGTGTAGAATATCACCAAACACCCAATTAAACATTGTGAAAAAGAAGGGCACCTTGTACATTGCAAAGCAGCCAAATCTCTTGTCTATCATATTTTGAACAGTAAGAAATGAAAGTGGAACCCAGCCGCACCTCTTTGAAGGTGTGGCACTGTGGGAAACTGAGAACCAGGAAGAGAGTATATGCGAACAAATTCTCTACTCTCATAATTAAGAGTCTGGGAGGCAGGCTCTGGTGAAAGAAGGCTTTCACATTCTGAGTTGGAGATGGATCCGAGGCACATTCTCCCCACTGAAAATCAGTTCCCCATAATAGGCTACTTAAAAGCTGTTTCTATTAAGCACATGTCTGCACTCTAGTACATCCAGAGGCTGACAACCATCAAAAAGCATCCTATTGTCGGCCACACCCTAGGCACAGCCAACTCCTTTCTGATAAGGATCATAGATAGTTCCCCTGCAGAAGAACTCAGACATCTAAGGTCAAGTCAGCTCGGGGACAACCAAGGTTAAGTCATCATCTTAACTCTAGAACCCGCCCACCTTGTTACCTATGTGCCTCCCTGCCACGTGTATACCCCTAGTATCTCCCCTTCCTGATACGTGTATGTCTCTAGCACATGCTCTTCCTGTTACGTATGTGTATGTATGGCATGGCTTGCATGCCCCAAGGTTATAGAAGCTGGATGGAGAATACATTAGGCTCTCTCTGGTTCTGGTCCCCATGGAAGAGGTGAGCCTTTATATGCCTTGTCTGATGTCTCTTTAATTTACACTTCAATTACACAACCGCCCCTGAGGACCCATTCAGTTGTGGATGCTGGTCCCCCACATGCCACTTTGGCAATAAGTCAGTTTCCCACATCAGGTCTTTAGACTGAGGTGTTGCTCACCCATGTATAAGAAAGAGCTATTATATCAAGAAGGCACCTCAACCCAGTCCAATGTAACACCATACAATCAATGCTTGTCTGTAAGTCCCTCTTCAGATTCACATAGCCACACGCTGGTGACAACGAATGATGAACTGAGAAGCAGGAAGATCACAGGCCGGTGGTTGCAGAGTTGTAAGCAT
>NW_022103896.1:48779915-48781720 GCF_000313985.2 Echinops telfairi | reverse complement strand
TATGAATGTTTCTCTAGTCTACCAGGACTAACACAGGCAGGAAGGCAGAGAGAGGCAGTCCTAGAGTCCCCCACTCTCATACAAAAACCACAGCCTCACAGAGGTATCCTCAAGCTACCATTTGATTGGCAGTTTTGATCCCACCCTTAGCCAGGAGTGTCTAGTTGACTCCCACTACCACATTAGGCTACGGAAAAGGCTCACTACTTCTCTTTCATTCCAGGGCTTCATTTGTAACTTTTCCCAATCTAGCTATTGCTGTAGTTCAGACTCATTTTACAAATATGGGTCTATTGCCGTTTTTTTTCATCAGCCTAGAATAAATGAATTCAAGCCAATTCAAAGCACTGATTTGACCAATGAGAGGAACTGGCAGCAGATTAGGAAGTAATAGGAATGAGAAGTGGTCATAGCAATTATCCCTCCCAGAGCTAGCTTTGCTGCAGTTTGGAAGTTACTAAATCCTTCCGCAGAGCCCTGGTAGTGTTATCTGGTAAAGCATTGGACTCAATGTTGGTGGTTTCGTCACCGGCTGCTCTGCAGTAAAAAATGAGGCTTTCTGCTCCTGTGAAGGTTTACAGCCTTAGAAACCCCATAGAGGGCCGGTAGGAGTCAGAATTGACTCCACGACTGTAGTAGCAATCTTTCCATGGCCAAAGTTCCTGCTTAATGACCCCTTTTCTAAATTCCCATCACTTTCCAGGCTCTAGTAATGGTTTCCTGAAGCTTCGCTATTCCGTGTAATCCTGTCTGATTAATGCTCTCTAAAATTTCAGGCTTCATGCAAGGCAGGTCAGATTCTGACATGCTCAGTATAACTAGTATTTAAGACTGCATAATTTACTCAAGGCCAAACAGAGAGATGGTGGAAACAGATTTCCAATTCAAAACAAATCCAGAGATTCAGAGGAAATGGGGAGAAACTGTTAGGCTAGAATGCTCAGGAAGAGAGAGTGATGAGAAGAAAGGAAGGGTCAGCCATGTCCAATGTAGCAAAAATGAGAGAAGGACCCAAAAGTGTCTTTCAGGTAATCTCTCTTAAAATTAGCCTTGAAGGCTTAGGCTTAGAGAAAACTGCTTCCCATTCTACTACCTTCCTCTTCCAACTAGAGTAGAACTATTCCCTGGGGATTCTGAGGCTATAAATCTTTGAGGAAGCAGACAGCCTCATCTTTCTCCTACAGATTGGCCAATGGATTCAAAGTGCTGACCTTGCAGTTAGCACCCTAAAACATGATTAACTACCCTAGGGCTCCCCCAAAGCTACTTCTATAGAAGACAAATTGCAGAGGATTGAAAGTTTATGAAAGATGAGTGTATAAAAGGGAATTTAGGTAGTCTTCTTTGGAATCTTGAATATGAGAGATGGAGAGAGTGTAACAACTAGAATGTAATATGGGGTGAGAAAGGAGAGTGTATTATTATGAGATATTCCAACATGTTTATAAATTAAGGTAAAGAAGTTTGGGGATAAGGAAGGGGTTAAGAAAGAAAGGAAGCAAAGTTCTGAAGGAGGAGAGAGGATTAGATTTCAGGGGAGGCTATGATTCCTCTCACCTTCCAGGGAAAGTGTAGCTTTCAAGATAGAGAGAAGGGTCCTGGTGATGCAGTGGGTTAAGTGTTGAGCTGCTAACTACAAAGTTGGTGGTTCAAACCCACCAGTCACTCCTTAGGAGAAAGATAAGGCTTTCTCTTCCCAAGATTTACAATCTTGCAAGTCTGGCTAGACCAGAGGATGTACACTGGTACAGATAGGAACTGGAAATCCAGGGAATCCAGGGCGATGAGCCCTACAGGACCAGTGG
>NW_022103896.1:48754046-48779418 GCF_000313985.2 Echinops telfairi | reverse complement strand
TGCCACTGAGAATTTAGTCAAGCATAGTTTAAGAGATGGAGATAGATGTTTCTCTTTGATAACCTTGGGTATAAAATTCTATGACCACAAATAAGGATTGATCTTCGTTCACTACTCTTCAGGTGTCAACCATACAATGGGTATCCTTTTCTGGGCGCTTTGTTACAGACTTTCCACTGTGCCTCTGCTTTAGATGCCTTACTTTTATTAATATCTCTGAAGGCTGGAGTAGGGGTGGGAGAGTCAACCATATATTGTTAACTACTCACATTTTAAATGGAAGAGATGTTATTAAATAATGCAATGGTGTCTTGTTCTGCAATCACTATGTTATCTATTTTGTAATTATTTATTCCCATGTACTATATGTTAATATTACATTTAAGTACAACTATAATGATAAACTTGGATATTGTAGATATGGAAACTAAGGGTTAAAATGATTTTCCATGATTCATTGTTATTCATAAAAATTGTTCTTCACCAACATTTATTGTTGACTGCCGCTGAGTCAAGGTGGTAACCTCACACAGGCATGGGCCCATTCTGAAACAAAGTATGTTTAAATATGTGTCTGTGTCAGTAGATGATTACAGGCAAGTTCTGTCCATAATATACTTGTCTCTGATATTAGAGTGGCCTCTTTTAGAAAAAGAAAAAATTAAAGTCCAGTCAAAACAGTGGCTTCGAGGAGATCTGCTGAGCTTCTTAAGTTCAAGACAGAGAGGTCAGCTCAGAAGATTATATGACTATTTTGAGGGGATTCCCAAAGGGATAATCTTAATATGTTTTCTCAAAGGACACAGGGCTGTTGATGGTGTTTATTATGAAGAAGCCTTAAGAAAAGTGAAAACTGCATAGGTGAGAAAAAAGGCCAGAAAAGTTATGCTGAGAAATTTATTTTTCTGTCTTGACCATGCACTACTCATTCTTCAAGGATAGTAAGTGCTTTTCTATGAGATTTCACCAGACACTTTTCCCCATTCAGCCTATAGCCCTGATTGTGCCTTTGCACACTTTCTTTTGTTCTCGCAAAGCAAAGGAACACTCCTTGAGTCATACACAAGGAGGCAAAACTGCCATGGTGACATGGTGTAACTCAAGGAAGGTGAGTAAAATGGAATCACTGCCTTCAGCAGTGGATCGACCTAGGTGGAAGATTTGTCACGCCCCAAAAAAAGAGAGAGAGCTTCACATTTTCATATTTTTGTTTAATAAAGGTTTCTATGGTTTTGTAGCCATACTTTTTTTACTAACACTCATATGTATATGGGTAGGTATAATTGAGTGCATACCTGTGCATATATATATATATATACTTGTACATGCATATATATATGCTTGTACATACAGATGGGTGTTTGTGCATGAATACAGATAATAGAGGACAAACTACTGGTATGTCTCAGAGATAACCAAATACCTTACAACAATAGTTTTCTGGGTTTGAGATTTTAGACCTTATATATCCAGTGAGCTCAGTCAACTGCCATCATAAAGTTTATGTTTTGCACCTCAGAGAGCTGGGTAGAAAGAGTCTGAAAAACTTACAAGCAGTTAGGTTAACATTTAACACCTTATCTTGTGGTGTCCCTTTTGACCCATTTTAGATTTGTTCCAGTTTTTAATATTTTCTGCTTTCATTCTGATGGAGGTTTTCCTCTGTTTTATGCTGTTGTTGTTGTTGTTAGTATTTTGGGGGGTATATTTTTCTGTATATGAAGTCCAGGCTAGGTAAATCTAAGGAGACAGTAACTGCATTAATGGTTTATTGGGGGCATGGCATGGAAGTTGGGGCTATGGAAACCTAAAAACAATGAGTACAAAAAAGAAGAAGATGTTCTGAAATTGATTGTAGTGGTGATTGTACAACTCTTCTTAATATAATTGAAGTGTTGAAGTAAATGATAATGTGAGTTATATGCCAACAAAACTGTTTCAAAAATAGTACAGATTGGGCCAAGTGAACCTTAGGCTTCAAAGTGATGTCCTTTCCTCTTTAATTCTGTCAAGAGGTCTTGTATAGTGGATTTTCCCAATGAAATTAGCATTTTATTTTTTTTCTTAACTGTTTCTTTTAGGAGCATCGATCATGGGCCCAAGTAAAAGGAACTCCTTGATAATATCAAAATAAATAAATAAAAATGAAAAGCTTGCAAGCAGCCATCTGTGATTCAGTTATCGGTCTCTACAGTTATCGGAGCACAGTGAAAGGGGAACATCTAGGACCAGAAGAGAACCTTGTCTATGAAGCTAACAGCCTACACAAGCCACAGCCTTGACTGCCCTGAAATCAGAAGAACTAAATCTGCGGTTCTCAATCTGTGGGTCGCGACCCCTTTGGGGGTCCAACGGCCCTTTCACTGGGGTCGCCTAAGACCATCAGAAAACACATATTTCCGATGGTCTTAGGAACTAAGACACCGCTCCTCTGTCTCCAGGTATGTCCACCACATTCAGATACGCCCACATATGAGTACCCAAGGCATGAAGACTGTTACCCATGCTATATCATGCTTCAAGACAAAATTTCATTTATTTGTCATTAGAAATAAATATTTCACAATATATTACATATTGTTTTTGTGATTAATCACTATACTTTAATTATGTTCAATTTGTAACAATGAAAATACATCCTGCATGTCAGATTTTCACATTGTGATTCATAACAGTAGCAAAATTACAGTTATGACGTAGCAATGAGAATAATTTTGTCATTGGGAGTCACCACAACCTGAGGCACTGTATTAAAAGGGTCACGGCATTAGGAAGGTTGAGAACCACTGAACTAGATGGTGCCTGGCTCCCACGGTACACCCTGGTAGACTGGGAAAAGAACACAATGGAACTCAAATTCTTTGAAATTCCAGACTTATTAGACAGGTTGAACTAGAGAATTCCTGAGACTATTACCCTGATATACTTTTTTTTTTTGAGAAGATATTAAGACACACCAACTCCACAAATAAGTACTGAGCTGTGAAGGAGATAGAGGGTAAACAGGACACCCTAATCTGTTTACTCTGTTTATATTGAGTAGAGCAAGTGTATCTCTATGTTCATAATACACCATAGAGTGACCTCAATTCACAATGGCCTCAAGGAAAGCCAAGTTTAGGACCCAGGCCTCAAAATTCTTGGTTTCTCCAAACTTAGCTTTTCAGAACCATTTAGAGCAGTGGTTCTCAATCTTCCTAATGCCACAACCCTTTAATACAGTTCCTCATGTTGTGGTGACCCCCAACCATACAATTAGTTTCATTGCCATTTCATAAGTGTAATTTTCCTACTGTTATGAATCAGGTGACCCCTGTGAAAGAAAGGGTCTTTCAACCCCCAAAGGGGTCGCGATCCACAGGTTGAGACCCACTGATTTAGAGAGTTTTCATGTTACTCCATAGATTTCAGTCTTGACTCTTATCCTAGATCAAGTATACCCAGTGGCTGATGAATGCAGGTGGGAGGTAAGATGGCAGACTTCTTCCTCAAGGATGTTGAGACTGACAAGTTCCAGAGACACAGGAGTAGTGGCAGGATCCTGTCTCAAATCCCAAAACCTTCAGGTCAGCTGAAGGGTCCAGGTCCAGTACCGATATACTCTTTATACCTTGAACGAAAACTATCCTTCTGAGGTTGTCTCTTAACCAAATAACTGACTGGCACACAGAAGTAAGGATATTGCACAAGAGTATAATACTCTGTTCAAAAAACATTCATAGGGGACCAAATAACTCTAGTCCAAAGATGAGAAGAGGAGGGGATAAGGAAGCTCGACTTCTGAAAAACAGAACCAGAACTCAGTTAAAGAGGATGGTAGCACATGGTGAAAATGTATCTATGTAATATCTCTTGAACACTTTGTATAGAAATTGTCCCACCAAGGCAAAAACAACACAACAAGCCCACTATTGTCGAGTCGATTCTGATGGCCAGTGATCCTACAGGATAGAGTAGAACTGCCCAATAGGGTTTGCAAGGCTGTAAATCTCTACAGAGGCAAATGGTTGGTGGGTTTGAACCACTGACACTTTGGTCAGCAGCTGAATGCCCTAACCACTGTGAAACCAGGAAGTAGTCTAATGAAAATCTGATTTGCTATGTAAACTTTCAGAAAAAAAAAAATATATATATATTATCCTTTTTAAAAATTGCTTTCTCATTTCTTTCTCCCTCAACCTACTATGTAGCTACCATAATCAAAACAGTCTGATACTGGCACAATGACAGCCATGTATGAGTCTGGGTAAACTAGAGAAACAAATTCATAGACACTTATATGTGTATAAGAAAGAGCTAAAAAAATAGCTTTATATACAAGAGCCATTGAATATTGAGAAAACATCTAAATCAAGTCTTTAAGTCTGATATTAGCCCATATGTCTGATACAAAGCTATAAAGTCCTCTTCAGATTCATGCAACACATGCAATGATGCTGAATGCAGGAAGATCACAGGCTAGTGGGTGGGAAGTCTTGTGGATCCAATGGCATTGTAAGTATCTCAGTGCTGGCAGGGGTCTCCACGTGGCTTCTCGAATTCTACCACTCTGGCTGCTATCAGCCTGTCTCCATGTGGCTTGTCAACAAGACTGTCTCACAGGGACTAAGCCAAGAAAGAGAGAGTCTCCCACCTCCAAAGAGGAATACAGATGTTCCCATAATCCCCAAGAGAAGGCCATGCCCACACAGAGGCCTCATTGACAGGCTAGACTCCACCACTTCACTCTTAAACCTCTGAAACTGACAGACGATTATATAACTAACACAGGGCACATAGACAAACCCAACAGGATTGAGAACCTATACTTCAATGTATCCATTTATGGACTATGGACAGCTACTCTTTGACAAAGGGCCAAAATTCATTAAATGGGGAAGAGATAGTTACTTTCAGCAACCAAGATTGCGTCAACTGTATATCACAGGTTGTTAATAAGCCTTCCTCCAATCCTAATACTGCATTATACTTTATATAATCCAGATCCTCTGATTATTTTCTCCATATACAGATTAAGTATGATGAGTGGATACAACCCTGATGCACACCTATCCTAATTTTAAACCATACAATATTCCCTGTTCTTTTTGCACAACTGCCTCTTGATCTTTGTATAGGTTCCTAATGAACAGTGAAGTGTTCCAAAACTCCTAGTCTTCTGAAGGCTGTCCCTAATTTGTTATGATCCAGAGACAAATGCCCTTTTCATTGTCAATGAAACACAAGTAAATATCTTTCTGGTATTCTCTGTTAGAGCCAAGATCCATCTGACATCAGCAATGCTGTGTCTTGTTCCATGTCCTCTTCTGAATCTGGCCTGAAACTCGGGCAGCTCCCCATCAATGTACTGCTGCAATTATTTTTTTAATGTTCTTCAGCAAAGTTTTACTTGCATTTGATATCAATAATTTTAATTTAATTTAATCATTCTGTTGGGTCACCTCTTTTTGGAACGGATTGCGAGGATGTATACACAACTCTTTAAAATGGACTTAACTATGAAACTGTATGATATGTGAATCAAGAAAACTACTTTAAAAAGAAAGAAAGAAACCAAATTTGACCTCGGGTTACCAAGGGAGAAGGAGGAACATTTTTTCATTATCATTTTAATGGCGATAGAACAATTTGGAGAGGGTTATCATATAATCAATGGCACTGAATTATACATGTAATAGTTGTTGAACTGGAGAATGTTTTGATATATATATATGCCAAAATTGAAAAAACATATATGAATAACAATACAAGAAAGAAAAAAATGTCCTAAAATTGATCTTGGTAAAGATTGTACAACTCTTCTTGATATGATTGAATGGTTGAATTGTATAATATGTGGATGAAGTGTCAATAAAACTGTTAAAAAAATTCCCTTATAAAGTGAATTCTCTTAGAAATAAAAATAAATCATTTTTTAAGTTTGTATCATATCACCAGATCAAATCATCACCATAAGCAAATTTGTATACTTGATTTTCATACATGGTTAAACTTACTTATATTAAAATCTCCATAGTTGGTGCTTTAATTGCTAAAACAAAATAGAACTAAACCACTGTCAATGGAGGGAAAATTTGGGTTGGTAATTACACTAACCTATGCCATTGGCTCTGTTCAAAGGACTTGTCTGGAGGCAGGAGATTATTGTTACATGGTCTCACACTAGGACACATTCACGGTAACTTGACCAGTAATGTATTGTACATGTCATGGGTGGATTCCAACTCATTGCCATCCTATAAAAGAGTCGAACTGCTCCCGAGGGTTTCCTAGGCAGCAGTCTTTAAGTGAGCAGATCACCAGGCTTTCTCCATATCTCCTGTAGGTTTGAAGCACAGACCTTCAGATAGAAGCTAAGTGCCTTAGACATTGCACCACCACAACTCCTACTATGAGTAATAGAGGTGAATTTTTCGTCTTCATCTGTCTGATTCCTGTGTTCCTCTCAATTATTTCAGAAATCCTCCAGGTCCAGCAATCTATATTTTAAAAAATCCTAAACCCCTAAACCCACTTTCATTGAGTCAACTCTAAATCTTAGCAACCCTACAGGATGGAATAAGACTGGTCTTTAGGCTTTCAAAGACTGTAAATCTTTACAGGATCAGACAGCCTCTTCATTCTTGCGGCCTTTTGATCCTCATGTATGGTCTAGCTTGATAACCATCATTGGAGGAGAGGATATACGATTGATGGTATTAGCCTTGTTTTCCCTTGGCTCAAGTGTGTACTCTACACATCTGCCCTACGAACATCTTATCACTTCCCAAATATATCATGCCCTCCCACACTTGCTGGCTTTGGCACTTCCTGCTCCTGAAATGCTTTTCTACTCCTCCTCGCTCTGATCAAACACTACTTCTTTTCCAAGGCACCTTAAATTCTTTTGGAATGAGCAAGATATAAATAAGAGTACATTCATCTTCCAAGATCCAGCTCAAATATCCTATCTGTTGCAAAACGTTCTCTGGCTCCCAGATAGAGTTAGTCTTTCCTTCCTCTGGGCTGTCCTTGCACTTCATACTCCAGGCTACAGCTTGTGATGCCTTCTCACACTGGGAGATGGATCCTCAAGATGGATCAGCCTCACCTTCAACCTATCCCTCACAATGCTGGGATCACAGTGCTAGCTGTATAGTCAATTCCAACTAATAGTGACCTCATGTGACTTAGTAAAGTAGACGGGCAGCAAAAAATAAAAATAGAACAACTCTCAACAAGATGGATTGACACAGTAGCTGCAATAATGGGCTCAGACATAAGAACAATTGTGAGGATGGGTCAGGACTGGGAGGTGTTTTGTTCTGTTTCCAATGGCATCACTATGAGTCGGAACCAGCGTGACAACACTTAACAACAGCATGTGACAGAGTAGAGCTGCCATATAGGGATTTTCTTATAGAAGCACATTGGTGCATCTTTCTCCCCCAGAGAGGTTGGGTGTGTTAGGATCACCTAGAAACAGAATGCTTAACCATTATGCTCTAGGGCATCTGGAAACAGTAATGTTCCTAATAAGTAATTATTGAATAAGATCTTATTTGATGTTTTAGTAGGCATGCTGCTCTATTGCCTTGTTTTGTATTTGGCTACTTTCTTTTCACCGAGGCTGTACCTTTCTAGGAAGTTTTCTCTCTTTTTCTTTAACTGAGAAGGAGTAGTATTTAGAACTAAGGGGAAAGAATGCCAATCAGATTGGTCTCATTAAGCCAGGAATTGAACAGAGTGAATTCCTCCCCTCTACCACATACATAATAAATGAAACAAATAACTTTTTTGGATAGTTCCAGACTCACTTTCAAAATTTTAAAATGCTCTATTCAAAGATTTTTTATTTGTGAGAAGAGTTTAAAAGCAATAAGTACTTAATAAATGATATTAAAATATAATTTTTCAGATGTCTGTTAAGCTAAAATGTAATGGATTTTTCCTGTGAAGTTAATCAATACCAGTCTCAGATCATATTCTATTTTCCACAGGAAGCAGTATGAATTGGGAGTACAATATTCTAATGTTTTTTCACTTTTTAACAAAAATTTAGAGGGAATATTGTATACTAATTTTTCTCCCCATTGTAGCATTAGTTAATGTAATGAACCAACTGTGCAGTATTGTGTCTCACGGAGTAGTATTATGTTTGTTCAATAACTTGTGAGGTAACATATATAATTTCAAGCCTTAGCATTTTAATCCACTGACGTGCTCAACATTTTTAGAAACCTATTTATTTTGAATTGGATAGAGATCTATGGAGAAAATCACTTTCCCATTTACCAATTCATACACATTTTATTTCATCTTCATCTCATTGGTTGCAACTCTCACAAAGTAACATCACTTTGTCTTGTTTCCTACTTCTATTTCTCATTCTTGCCCAATACTTCTTTGAACTTTGTCCTTGTGTTAACATCTGGATTTTCTCCTTGGGTGAACGCTGCCCTTTTTATCTTAAATGATTGATTATTCTAAGGTGTGTATACTTCACCAGTGTTTTTGTATCCCTTGTAGGCAGACCTGTTTCTTGTTTTGCTGAAAATGAAGGCAGGGGTGGGGTGCATTTGGTTCCAGAATTAAGAGTGATTAAGGGCCATAATATCTAGGATCACAACAGTTCCTATCAAACCAGTGAACCTGGCCTTTTTTGTGATTGTGAATTTTGTTCCATGTTTTTTATTCCACTTTCTCCAGGACCTTCCATTATGATCCCCTTTATCGCAGTTGGTAGTGGTAGTCAGGCACCATCTAGTTCTTCTGGTCGCAAGCCTGTGGAGATGATGTTTGGGTGGCCCATGAAGCCATTGGACTAATTGTTTGCACCTTTAAATTTTTATCATTCTTCTTTCCTTGGGACAGGAAAAGACCAATCATTACACCTTCGACAGCATCGGCTGCATAGCTGCTCACCACGCAGGCTGTAGAATCTTGCCTTTGTGCAGGGTATTATGCCGCCTTGGTGGTTGCTTTAGGTTGGGTTCTCTAAAGAAACAAAACCAGTGATGCTTGTATGTGTTGTTTATAGAAAGAGATTTATAGCAAGATATGTCTTCTTATATAGTTGTAGGAATAGGTAAGTCCAGTCTGGCCCATTTCAAGCTTCCCAGGCTCTTGGAAGCTGACAAACAGGAAGCAATAGAAGATTGAGTGACTAGACCAGGGTGATGAAGCAGAGTCATCAGGGGCACAGGCTGATGGATGCCGAGGTCCAAAGTTGGCAGAATAAATCCACCATCCACCCACCATCCATAGTCTGCTGGTGGCTCCTACATAGGCAGGTAACTCAACAGGAGTTTGAGGCACTGGACACAAGCTCTAGCTCCAGCAGAAAGCAAAGGGCCAAAGAGAATTGGACTCTCCTTGGTCTCTCCCTCTTACAGAAAGCTTATGACATCAAGGGGGTGTCATCAGGCTGTGACCTGACTGACGGGGTTGACTCCAGTGCAATCAGTCTTGTCTGTTTGACATACTCTCTACCCGTCACAGTGGTTCCTGAAACTACGACCCTGAGCCCTTAGGCTCAGTGATTCATTCTTTGAAGATCTTTGGTTATGTCTAAGTTTTATTGACTCAGACCCCTGGATGCTGCACCACATTCAAGGACACACATTATGTTCGAAGCTCCAAGTAAATGTTAGAAGAGACTCTTGCTCTTGATCACAGAGTAGCTGAATCAAATAGAAGAAATGATGATGTCAAAGAGCTAAAAACATTTCCAAGAACAGCTTGAACAAAATATTATAATGAAAGGGGAAAAGACCTAGAATTAGAAAATCAAAAAGGAAGAATATGTTCAGCATATAAACTGAAAGAAATTGAGAAAAAATTTCTTGGGAAAAAAAAAGCCTTGAGTTGCAACATTAAAAGATTTTATGGGAGAAATAATGAATAGTACAGGAATCATCAAAAGAGTCACTGTACCAAAAAGAACTAGTCAACATTGCACTACTTCAAAAGGTAGTATACGATCAAGAACCATTGGTACAGAACGAAGAAGGCCAAGCTGCACTGAAAGCATTAGCCAAAAACAAAACTCCAGGAACTGATGGAATATCATTTGAAATGTTTCAACAAGCTGATGAAACACTGGAAGCACTCATTCATCTATGCCAAGAAATTTGCAAGACAACTACTTGATATGTACAATACATTACTAGTCAAGTAATAGAGAATGTGTCAGTGTGAGACCATGTAATAATAACCCCCCACGTCCAGACAAGTCCTTTGAGCAGAGCCAGTGGCTGAGGTTAGTGCAATTACCAACTCAAACTTTCCCTCCATTGACTCAACAAGTTCAGTTCTATTTTGTTTGAACAATGAAATGAACTACTATTGAGATTTTAATAAAAATAAGTGTATCCAGCTATGAAAAACAAATACACAATGTTTTCTATGGTGATGATTTGATCTAGTGATATGATGAAAACTTTAAAAAATGATTTAGTTTTATTTCTAAAATAATTCACTTTATTTTCTTTTTTTTATAATTCACTTTATAAAGGAATGCTTTAACAGTTTTACTGACATTTCATCCACATATCATACAATTCAATAGTTCAATCATATTAAGAGTTGTACAATCTTTACCCATATCAATTTTAGAACATTTTCTTTTTCCCTGTATTCGCTGTAATTCATGTAATTTTTTTTTCAATTTTGGCAAAAATATACACAACAAAACACTCTCCAATTCAACAACTACTACATGCATTATTCAGTGCCATTGATTATATCTTCATGTTGCACAACCATTATTGATCTCCCTCTCTAAATTCCACCACCATTAAAATGCACTCAGTGCCTGCTAGGCAAAAACTCTTCCTCCTCTGCCCTAGTAACCATCGGTCAGATTTGGTTTCTTTCTTTTTATTTTCTTTTTAAAAAATAGTTTTCTTGATATAATATTCACATGATACACTTTCATAGTTACATTGCTTTTAAAAACAATCATTTCTAATGCTCCCTCCCACTTCCTGCATTCATTGATTGGGCCCCAATTCCCTTCACACACACACACCTTCCCGATAAACCACTGCATCAGTTATTGTCTCTATGAATCCTTGCTTTCTGAGCTTCTTAGACTTGAAGAAGTAACTGAAACAATAAAAAACAAAAACAAAATGAAAGTGTAAGAAGAAAATAACAATAACAATAATAATATAAAGATAAAAATAAAGTGTAAGAGAGAAAAGACCACCAATGATATTTTAAAAGCCAGCGAATAAATTACTGTAGTAAAACAATGAAGAAATATCTGAGCACAGAGCAAATTCAGGTTGGGCCAAGAGAGAGGTCAACTGAGCAAATATCAGATTAGACCATGGTTCAATCCACCATAATCAAGTTTACAATAATCTCTGTCTGATAGTAAAGCTGTTTGAGGCTCTCACCAGTAGATAGAGGGGACCTACCAGAGGCTTAATCTGATTATTTACTCTGCAGATGGATTTTGGGTTACCACCATCCTCCATAACCTTCTACAAATTGTGAGTTCACAATTTAAGCTCTGATACGTTTCCCTTCTTCATATTTGGATTTTGTTACTATCATCTTTGGATCACACAGGCTGGTGTTCTTCTTTGATGTGGACTTAGTTGACACCTCACTTAGATGAATATAAGCCTTTAAAACCTCAGACACTATTTCAATTGATAGCCGGGGCACTGTCTGCTTTCTTTACCACACTTTGCTATAGCACCCACATTTTCAGTGATCTCTTTGTGAAGGTAAGTATGGAGCAGGGTCATGTGATAAGAATGAACTCTTATTGGATTAAGGTTAGAATTACAGGTTATGAATGACTCTGGTTCACTTTGGCGGTCATTTATGACAAAAACAAAGACCAGAACCAAGAAGAACAACAACAAAACAAAAAAAAGAAAAACATGGTCAATCATCCCCTTAGAGTATGAGGCGATTGCACTGAGAACATCAATCATTTATCCAATGACATAGAATTTAAGATAACTGCTGATTTGAGGAGTTTATTTAGTGGGGTCCAACGGGGAGCTGCAATCCATGAGTGGTTGCTTTGTACAGATTGATTTCTTAATAGATGGCACTCTGTTTACATTAAGCATAGGGGTTGGAGCTAGGGGAAAATTTTCTATATCATTCCTATATAATTTCTTTTCAAGAGCAAAAAACCCCAGAAAATTACACTTGTACTGGAGCCATACCGCAAACAAACAAACAAAAATAGTCCAGCTACAAAAACTCACTGCCATCGAGTCAATTCTGACCCACAGTGACCCTATAGCTCAAGGGGAGGACTGCCCTTGTCAGTTTCTGAGACATATTCTTTACTGGAACAGACAGCCTTGGCTTCCCGCCCCCCCCCCCCCCCCCCGGAAGAGAAATGGTGATGTAGAGCTGAGCTGCCGACTTTTCACTTAGCAGCTCAACGCTGAGGCTAAAACAACAAACACCTGGTTTGGTTATGGCATGGAAGATGGAAGCACTGTTTGGCGCAGTATTCCTTGGCCTGCATTTAGACAATGTGGAATCTGTCTATTGCTTAGGTTGCCTCTAAACTGCATTTGGAACCTGAGATCCATATTAGGTTTCTCACTGAGAGGGACATCCTCCCTAGTTACTTCCACAGGCTTCAGGATGACGTCACTCAGTCGTTGCCATAGAGTTGATTCTGATGCGTAGCGACCATCAATAGGACAGTAGAACTCCCCACCCTTGGGTTTCTGTGACTGGGAATCTTTACTGGAGTACAGTCTCCTCCATCTCCTGAGAAGAGGCTGTTGGTTTGAGCTGATGAACTTTCGGTCTAGCAGTCCAACCTGGGACCCGCTTGGACACCAGGGTCCTATCAGGATGGTATAGGTAATAGAAATGTATGGAGATGGTATCTGTAATAGAAATGTAATCAGGATGGTATAGGTAATAGAAATGTATGGAGATGGTATCTGTAATAGAAATGTAATCAGGATGGTATAGGTAATAGAAATGTATATATATGGTATATGTAATAGAAATGTAATCAAGATGGTATATGTAATCAGGATGGTATAGGTAATAGAAATGTATGTATATGGTATCTGTAATAGAAATGTAATCAGGATGGTATAGGTAATAGAAACGTATGTATATGGTGTATGTAATAGAAATGTAATCAGGATGGTATATGTAATCAGGATGATATAGGTTATAGAAATGTATGTATATGGTATCTGTAATAGAATGTAAAGAAATGTAATCAGGATGGTATAGGTAACAAAAATGTATGTATATGGTGTATGTAATAGAAATGTAATCAGGATGGTATATGTAATCAGGATGGTATAGGTAATAGAAATGTATGTATATGGTATCTGTAATAGAAATATAATCAGGATGGTATAGGTTATAGAAATATATGTATACGGTGTATGTAATAGAAATGTAATCAGGATGGTATATGTAATCAGGATGATATAGGTTATAGAAAGACCTTCTGATATTGCCCAAACACACACATACGCAAGTAACATAATTTGCCTCATATCTTATTTTGATTTGGGCTCATTTCGAAGTTTTCACAGAAAGTACTGAATGCATATGTTATTTTTCCTCTATGCAGGGCAATATTATCTTGACACAAAAAGAATTTTAAAACTTATTGCGTGAGAAATAGAAACTTAAACCTCACATGTATGAAAGTACAAATACTCGCAGGACATGCTCCACAGTGCCTTCCTTTAGATGACAGATTTGTGAGTAATTTTTTTCCCTTGAAAAAATCTCCTTAGTGTTTTCTATTTGTTCCAATTCTGTCTAATAAAATTTTGATAGAGTTTGATGTTAGTTTATTTACCATTCAAGGTATCAGCTGTATACTACAAATAGAAAAGGCGGGGTTTGTATTTCCCAGTGAAGACAACAGCGGGGCCATGGCTGTCTTTCTCGGGATCAGGTAGAGAGACCGGAGAATCCCATCAATCTCTTCTACGAAGGCCCCCCATTGGTGTGCTTTCCAGGCACTGAGTGTTGAAGGGCCCTCATGCTTCTTACTACTCCACAGAGCACACAGGTGGAAATGGGCCGATACTCTAAATGTTTTCCTATAATCCAAATTAATTTTAAGTAAAATATGTTTACAATGATGTTGCAAAGCTTTGCTAAATTTGGTGGGGGAGGGGTCAAATGATATCACTGACATCATTTTCAAATTTAGTCTGCATTAAAATAAAAATGAATAAATTGCATTTTTTAGTGTCTAAGAATTTACTATGATCTCAGAATGCCATGGACTGGTTACTACTATTACATAAACTAGTGGAGACGTGGCATTTTAGCAAGTTGTCTTGCCACTAAATCCCAAATCTAGCTTACTCCAGTACTAGTGTTTTTGTTTTGTTCTGTTTTGTTTTTGTAATGTTTGATAAATCTTTGGAACTGTTAAGATGAAATGACAGCAGTATGCAGCACATTTCATTTTTAACAGTACTCATAAAGATAAAATCCACTTTGTGTTGGTAGTGTTTTTGTTCACCTGGTCAGAATATGTTTTTTTGTGGGGCTAAAATCCTGTTTTCTTCTTTCCTTGGAATAAAATACCCAATATTTCTCAGCTTAGTTTTTATTTGAGTATCTACCAATACAATTTAATGGTAAAGAAACACTAAACTGATAATAGTTTCAACTTCAAAGCACGCACATGTATGCACACGTGCATGCACATGCATAATCAAATGGAGGAAAATAAAGTTGCTCTGCATTTATAAGACATAACACAGTAGCTTTCAACACTCATTTACTCAAAACATATAAAAATGTTTCCTCTGTTTCATATTATATGATATGTAGTTCAATTATATGAGAAATGAGGGGGAAGACAAATGCTTAAAGACAATTTCATTATATTCTCAGCAATAATCTTGGAAATGTACCTCCACTGATGTAACAATTTCAGCTGAGTTTACACAGAGGAGGCGTTCTATTGAACTCCGCTAGAGTCAGGAATTCATATATTTCTGGCTTTATTACGGTTTCTAAAGATTGTTAAAACCTCACCTAAAGACCTATATACATTCTTAACTATTTTAACCAGGAGCTCCTCATTCAAACTTTCCCTAGAATGACTTTTTAAAATTCCAATTTCCTAAAAATGAGATGATAGCTATTTCTATTGTCAATAATCAGTAGGCATTTTTCTCTGTTTTTGGCAAATCTGCTTTGAAATTGGTAACATAATAGCAAATGACCTTATGCCAATTATACAGGCATGTCATAGATGGGATGAACCTTATAGCATTAACCCATTAGTAAATTGTGCTCATTGGAAATCTTGGTTTTAGCCTGATGACTAATTTACCTGATATTTGCAGGGATTACGTGATAGTAGTGAAGAGGACTCTTAAAGAACAAAACTAATTTGGAATTAAATAAAACCTACACTGTTGTTATTAAGTGCCAGCTAGTTGGTTCCCAGCCGTAGCAACCACCTAGACAATAGAACAAACTCGGCTCGCCTCTGCACCACTCCCATAATAATTTTTGGTTATTGTTGGAGCTGCTGCTTTACTTCCACGGACCGTCTGCTTTACCAAGCATGACGTTCTTCTCCAGAGCTGATCTCTCCTGATGATGAGTCCAAAGGATGTGAGAGGCAGTCTCACTAATCCCCCTTCTAAGAAGCATTCTGGCTGTACTTCCTGGAGCGGGTTCATTCGAGCAGTCGGTGATGTGTTCAAGCTTCCTTGCCAACATCGTCATTCAGAGCCATCCATTCTTCTGTGGTCTTCCTTATTCGTTGCCCAGCTTTCACATGCAAATTTGGCCTAAAAAATGCCCTGGCTTGGGTAAGGCCCACCTTACCCAAAGGGACACCTTTGCTCAGCAGCACTTGAAAGAGGTCTCGTGCAGCAGATTTGTCCAGTGCAATATGCCGTCTGATGGTTTTGACTGCTGCTTTCACAGGCATTGATTATAGGTCGACGTGAAATGAAATCTTTGGCAACTTCGATCCTTTCTCTGTTTCCCACAGTGTTGTTTGCTGGTCTAGTTGTATGGATTTTATTTCTTGATGTTGAGGTCTGAGTCATACTGAAGGCTGTGTTCTTTGAACTTGTAGCTTTGAGTCCTCTTCACTTTCAGCAAGTAAGGTTGTGTCACCTACATCTCACAGGTTGTTAGTTAGTGAGTCTTTCTTTAGTCCTGATGCTGCTTTTTATTTGCACTTAGTCTAGCTCTCTGGATCATTTGCATGCTGATAAAATAAGTTTAGTGAAGGACACAACCTTGAGTCAGTTTTCCTTATTTTAAACCCCGGGATATCCCCTTGCTCTGTTCAAACAACAGCATCTCGGTCTACGTACAGGTTATGCATAAGTCCAAGCAAGTGTTCCGCAGTTCCCATTCTGTGCCATCGGATCCGTAGTTCATTATGATCCACACGTCAAATGTTTCAGCGTGTCAGTAAAGCACAAGTGTATGTCATTTTTGTATTCTCTGTATTCAGCTAAGATATAGCTGCCATGTATATTTTAAATTATCTTGAGCAATAGTTTACTTATGTTTGATAATAATGACAGTTTTTGATGATTTCCACATTCTGTTGGGAGCATTTCAATTTGGTACAGACACCAATATGAATCTCTTCTGGTCCATTATCCAGTTAACTGTCTTTCAAATCTGCCAAATGTCTTGATATAGGTGAGTAAGCACCTCCATTACATGTGTGGAAGCATTTCAATTGGCGTTCTGTCAATTTCTGGACTTGGTTCCTGCCAAGTCTTCAGTGCAGTTTAGACTCCTTCTTCTTCTTCTTTTTTAACAAATTAAACATTTTATTCGGTGATTGAAGATTCTAAGTATCTGACTATAAGACAGACTTACAGTTTAAATATGTATTTATCAATGTTCAAACTGTTTTTTTCAAAAAATAATAAAAGATTCACTTCAGAAGAATATATCCATGTAATTAATATAAAATCCCAGCTCAAAAAATTAAAGAATAGAAAGAGATCTGAAATGCCATAAGTTAGTTTGTTTGAAACTGATATTTATTGGTTGTTTTGAGGATCAGTGTAGAAGAATTATAAATAATTTATACATAATTCTTTTTCTTTCTTTCTTAGGTTCAGGATCACACTGGCTGTAATTCTGATATTTGGGGTTGGAAGCGGATGTGAGGGCAAACAATTTGACCACTTTGCTGCCAGCAGCTGAGGGTGTCCTTGGAGACTGACTCAGTTCCGTATCCACAGCCCAAAGAAGACAGGGGCTCTGCTTCAGATCTTTGGTCTGCTCGGGATCTCCAGCTAGCAGCCACATACTCTCGATTTTCTGATCTACCAAGGGGAGCTCTGAGCAGGTGATTATACATGGGCTCCATCTTCCTGGAAGCCTCCCAGATTTTTTTCAATGCCATCAGTTCTTGATCATATGCTATCTCCTGAAATGGCTGAATGTTCACTAATCCCTTTAGGCACAGTGATATGCTGTATATTCCTTCCACGTTTTTTATAATCCCTACATCATTCAATATTTTGCCCATAGAATCCTTCAAAACTATACATTGAAGCTTGGCCTCTTCCTTCAGTTCTTTCAGCTTGAGGAATGCGAAGTGAGCTCTTTTCGTTTTATAACTCCAGATATTTGCAACTTTCATTGTAATACTTTGTCTTCTCAAACTGCCTTTGAGATATTCTGTTTAGCTTTTGTGCTTCATCATTTTTTCCCATTTACATTAGCTACTCTATGTTTAGGAGCTCACCTCACGTCCATGTGAAAGTTTGACATTGAATAAGGAAAACTGAAGGGAAAGTTGATGCATTTGAACTACGGTATTGGCATGTTAAAGCATTGTGGACTTTCAAGGGAAGACACCAAACTCTCTTCGAAGTACAGTCAGAGCGCTCCTTCAGTGGCAAATATGGCAAGTACAGCCAAACTTCATGTCATGGACTTTGGACGTGTCATCAGGAGAGGCCAGTCCCTGGAGAAGGACATCATGCTTGCTAAAGTAGAGGAGCTGTGAAACAGAGGACGGCCCTCAGTGAGATGGGTAGACACAGTGGCTGCACCAATGGACTCAAACATGAGCACCATTGTGAGGCTGGTGCAGGACTGGGTGGTGTTGCATTCCGTTGCACATATGGTTACTATGAGTCAGAACCAACTCAATGGCCCTAACAACAACAATATGTTTCAGAGAAAATTTCAGAATCTCTTCTGATATCCACCTTGGTCTTTTCTTTTTTCCTCGTATCTTTTTAGTGATCTTGTTCTTCATGTATTTTCTTCGGGTATTGTCATTCCAAAACTCTTCTGGTGCTTGTTTGAGACTGATATTTTATTGGTTGTTTTGAGGATCAGTACAGTGTTGATCACTAGTATTCAAAGCAAGAAATTCATTCTTGAGATGAAATATATTCAAGGTCATATTTGAACTCTCCTAGAGTCATTAATTTCCCTCAGCTTGTACTTTTACTGGCACCTGATCAATCAACGGTTTGTTCTAGAGAGGGCCCCTGACCTTGTTTTGCCTGATGACAGTGAGCTTCTCCATTATTTTCTCAGATGTTATCAATTTGATTTGTATATATTCCGTTTTTCCAGGTCTATGGGTACAGCCACCATTTCTGCTATTGAAAAAAGATCCTTACAATGAATAAGTCATTGATTGGGCTTACAAAATTCTATTATGCAATCTCCACATATATACATTTTTTCCATGAATGCCATATTTTCCAACTATGGATCCATCCTTTTTCCAATTTTTGCATTACAATCACCAGTAATTACCTGTGCGTCTTGATTGCATGTTTAATCATTTTGATCAATTCATATAAATCTTCAATTTCTTCATTTTTGCTTTGATCAAAAATCCTGGTTGCACAGTGGGTTACTAATTGGGTTGCTAACCACAAGATCAGTGGTTCTAACCACCAGATGCTCCATGAGAGAAAGATAAGACTGTTCCCATACAGATTCACAATCTTGAGCTCAATTAAGGAGCATTTGTTCTCTGTCCTATGGGGTTGTTATAAGTTGGGAGTCAACCCAATGGCAGTGAGTGGAGGTTGGGAAGGTGTTGACTAATGGATGGTGCATAAATTTGAATAATAGTAGTATTAACTAGTCTTCCTTTCAAGCATATGGATATTATTCTATTATTAACAGCATTATACTTCAGGATAAATCTTGAAATGTTCTTTTCGATCATGAATGTGACACCATTCCTCTTCAATTTGTCATTCAGCATGTTAAAATAAACCATAAGTGACTGATTCAAATTAGCCAATGCCGGTCCATTTAACTCAATCATGCCAAGGTTAATGTGCTCCATTTCACTTTTTGATGACTTCCAACTTTCAATGTTCACACTTCATACATTCTACTTTCTGATTATTAATGGATATTTGCAAGTATTTCTTCTCAATTTGAGTCATGCCACATTCTGATACTATAGCAGATAATGTGCCACTGCTATTCATAAAGTTTTCAGCGGCTAATTTATCAGAAGTGGTCTGCATTTTCCTTCTACTTAGTCTGTTTAAGTCTAGAGCAGTGGTTCTCAACCTGTGGGTCGAGACTCCTTTGGGAGTCGAATGACCCTTTCATAGGGGTCACCCAATTCATAACAAAATTACAGTTATGAAGTAGCAACGAAAATAATGTTATGGTTGGCAGGTCACCGCCACATGAGGAACTGTATGAAAGGGTCGCGGGATTAGGTAGGTTCAGAGGCTCCACTGAAACCAGTCCACATGTTTGACCCTCTAGGTATTTGAAATACTGCCAGCTTCCTAGCAACACACATACCACAAAATGAGGGAATGGTGGACAATCTCCATTACTTTCCACAGACTGGGAAAGCACTTCATAAAGGATACACTAAAGCAGTTTTTGCACAGTCATCAGACGTGGAGTGCCATCTGTTAGTGCTGCCTTTGTAACTTGCCGATTTTGGTGTATTGATCTGCAGATACTGCTGAAGCACCTCAGGCTGCAAGACCAGACCAAATTCATGGCACGAGACACCATGGCTCAAGTTGGCATTTTTTAGAAGGAGATGCGCAGCAAGCAAATGACTCTACCATTCAGGACCTAAGAGAGATTTAGCCTGAGATGTGAAGTTAGACGGCAGCAGTGTTTTAACCGCTGGCTGTTGAGTCAACTCGGACTCATGGCAAGCCCCTGTGTGTCTGTCATAAGAGAACTGCACTCCGTAGGGTTTCTGAGGGCTGATTTTTCATAAATAGATCACTGTGACTTTCTTCTGATACTCCTATTGGCTGACTCTAACCATGAACTTTAACTTCCAGTTAACAGCCATTGATTAACTAGTTCCACCACCCATTTTATTGCTGGAAAAAGTCATAGCAGGGTATGGAGTCATATAGAAATAATAAACTCCAAAAAGTCAAACTCACTGCCACAGAGTCCATTGGGGGAGTGCAGCTCAATCAGTATTGACTTCCTACCCCAGTGCTGTGTGTGTGTGTGTGTGTGTGTGTTATCACATACACACAACACCTGTTCACGTCCTCGCATTGAGAATACTACCTCAACAGCTCAAACTGTTCCAGCTTTAGTTTTTGATCTATATCACAGAACCAGGCTTAATTTTTAAATCACTATTCGATTTAATGGGCATCTTCAGATTCTACACGCAAAACCCAGTGAATGAGGAGCGGTGCACTGAGGAAGCGAGTGGCCATGGCTGTCCCCACCCCCCTCACTACCCCCCACCCGCCCCCACCTCCCAGGGTTGCTGCTGAGCAGGAAATGAAACTAGATAGGTGCAGCTCTTTGAGACTTGGTATTCAGAAGTCATAATTTACGCAACTCCTCTGCTAGAAACTACTAATATCTACTCTTTAAAATATGTGCAATGGAAAATCTTTAACACTTGCTTTGAAAACTCCAGCCTGGCATATCACAGCACTTGATAGTTCTGTTTGGTGCACAATTTCAACCACATGGCTGCAATATGACTCGCAGTCGATAAATTTTATTACCTGCCTTCGCATCATTTCTCTCCCGATGCTTAATAGTTCTCTAAGTCCAAACCCAGCCAGGCGAACGAAGTGACCCACGAACAGGTGTGGGAAGGAACATAGCCAGCCTTTGTTCCACTTGGGCAGACTTGGGTTTCCTGTCAAGATCTTGTAGAACTCCACAGGCTGGTTTATAAATATCTTAATTTTCTGTGTTATGTGCTACTTACGGTGGTCAGAGTTTGGTCACCAATACCAGTAACATATACCCTGCCAGCAAAAGTGTCCTCATTACATTTAAAGAAATCTGAGTGACCTTGGGGTGCTATTTAATGGTGGTGTGCCAAAGAACCATCTCTCCCCTGATTCCTCTATAAGGTAGATTCCCTTCAACCAAAGGATTCCAGGAAGAGAATAACCAAACAAACATAGTAAAATATATTTTTATTGGTCGGGAATTTGGCTTCAGGCCACAGTACAAAAGGTCTAGTGAACTTGGCTGACTCTTGAAAGGCTTATTTTTCTTGAACTAGTAAGGCCTAACCAGCCTCAGGCTAATGTAGGCTAGCTTTGCTCTCGCTCGATGCTCCAAAGGCAGCAGCCCTCAGACTCCAGCAGGCGTCAATAAAGATGGGGTCGCAGAGCCAAACAAGAGGACGCTGGTATCTCTTCCTGAGTGCTGCTACATAGACCATAGGCTGTGTTTTAAACTATGGGGCAAAGGAAGTGGAACCTCGTTCCTTCATCCCCTTTTCCTTCCTGCCGGCAAGGAAGAGGACAGAGACAACCCCTTGCGTCTCAGTATAGAACTGTGTTCCATAGGATTGTCAAGCGCTCATTTTTTTTCAGAAGTAGCGCTCCAGTATTTTATTCTGAGGTGATTCTAGGAAGATTTGAACCTCCAACGTTTTGACAAGTAGGCAAGGACATTAACCATTTGAACTGCCCAAGGTGGGTCACGCATAGTGACTTGTAAGCATTGGAAGACTGTTAACTAGCATCTTCCAATCTTACAGTACATTGAACACCCCCACCCTCACCTCATGCTGTGGCATACAGCATGTGGCCGTGGAATAGAGTTCTACGACTAAGGAACAAGACAAATATGCGGGGGCTTCAAAAAGCCATTATTTATAACAGAGAAAAACTCATATTCAATGAACTTTTAAAGTCCTTCTTGAATTTCAAGAATTTGAGTGCATTTGCTAAATAAAGGAATATAATGTATGAGGACGGGGACAGATTTGGAGCCTCTGCTCAAGCCCTCCCTCAACACAAGAACACTTTGTTCTAACAACCTGGCATTTTGTGATGCTCACCCTCCCGTCACGATTGCTGAGGACAAAATGGGCGAATAAGCAAATGTGAAGAAGCCTGATAGTGCCCGGCTATCAACAGATATAACAGCTGGGGTTTTAAAGGCTTAAAGGTAAACAAGCAACCATCTAGCAGAGAAGCAACAAGCCCACATGGAAGGAGCACACCAGCCTGTGTGATCATGAGCTGTCAACGGGATCAGGTAACAGGCATCAGAAGACCCCAAACCGAATCAAACCAAAAACAAACTGTTGAGAACATAGGGGAGTGGGGGTCAGAGCAGAGACCCAAAACCCATCTGTAGATAATAGGACATCCTCTCACAGAAGGGTCATAAGGAAGGGAAGAGTCAATCAGGGCACAGTATAGCACTGATTAAACACACAATATTCCTCTGGTTCCTTGAGGCTTCCTCACCACCACTGTCATGATCCCAGTCTTGCCTTTCAGTTCTGGCTAGACTGGAGCATGTACACTAGTACAGATAAGAGTTCTCTCATGACACATGGAATCCAGGTCAGATATACCTTGCAGGAATAGAAATGGGAGTAATGATACCAGGAGGGTAGGGGAAAGGTGGGGAGAAGTGGGGAGAAGGTAGAACCGATAGAAATGATCAACACATAACCTCCTCCCCCTTAGGGGATGAACACAGAAATGTGGGTGAAGGGAGACAGTGGTCGGTGTAAGATATGAAAATAATCACAACTTTTCAAGGGGTCGTGAGGGTGGGAGGCAGGAAAGAGGGAAAAAAGAGCTGATACCAAGGGCTCAAATAGAAAGCAAATGTTTAGTAAATGATGATGACAACATATGTACAAATATGCTTGATACAATTGATGTATGGATTATTATAAGAGCCCCCAATAAAATGATCTTAAAAATAATAAAATAAATAGTTATATAATGTGGTCTTCTTGTTTTCTGTACATGGGTCTCTGATAGAAGAGACTTTGCTGGAATCCCATGACCCTGACAAATCAGTCATGTTTCCACAGGGACCAGGGCAAAGGTCTAAGCGTGCATACATTGTTTACAGACAGACTTTGGCATGGCACCAAAGCTCTAGTGGGCAAGACTGAGTCTTGGAATCCTGCAAACTCTCCTGTGCCGTGGACCTAAAGGATAGATTCAAGGCGGCCGCTTGGGCTCTTCTGCCTTAGACCTATTGCTGCTGCTGCTGCTGCTGTAGTTTGCCATCAAGCTGACTACAACTCATAACAAACCTAAATCCCAATTTTTACTTTTAGAGTCTTGTCATTTCAAAGGCAGGAAGGTAGGAGAGATGTTTTTTAAAAAGTACCTGCAGGAAAAAATGTTTTCTCATGAATGTTTAAAACTGAGTTTATCTGATTTACTGAGTCCCAGCCCACTCAACAAGGCAATGATGGTTCAGTGGTAGAAATTGTGCCCCTCATATTGAAGACCCAGACTTGACTGCTGCCCAGGGCACCTCAAAGGCAGATACCATTTGTCTGCCAGGGGTGGCTTGCATGTGAAAATAATAAACAGCTTACAGTGGATCTTCTAGTTTAACATGGACTAGGAAGAAAGGACTAGCAATCCATCTCTGATGTCAGCCAGAGAAATCCCTGTGCAACGCAATTACCTGATCCCCAACCACACCTGTGGCAGATAGGGGACTAGGCAGCATTTCATTCCCGTTTGCATGTATCATAGAAGTTGGGCCCCACATGACCCAATTCAAGGTTACTATTCGTGAGTGTGTTTTGGGAGTGGAGAACATTTTCATACCAAAAGCATATTATAAGAATACACAATATATTTTTCTACCATACATAATTTCTATAGTTTTGATTTTAGGGGGTTCTTTATGTAATGTCACACTCTCAAAATTCACTGCTATTCAGTAGATTCCAACTCATAGCAACCCAGGGTAAAATATACCCCTGTGGGTTTCCAAGGCTCTTACCAGAGTAGAAAGCCTCATCTTTTCCCCTCGGAATAATTAGTAGTTTCGAATTGGTTACCCTTGCTGTCCAATAGCCCATTAGGTAACCACTACACCCCTGGGATCTTTCCATATGATATATGTCTAAGTGTTTACATTTGATCTTAAAAGGCTCAGAAGAGATAGTAGTACCTAACCAAGACATATGTAACAACATTTATTCTGAATTTTAAAAAAAATTACTGCATTCACAATTAAGTTTACTTTGTTTATATTCAATAAAGAAGACAAGTAGGACTTGGAAATCAATTATAAAATTCAGTTACTGCCTGACACTTTTATACAAAGGTCCCCATTTCATATTTTACTTTTAATAATTTATTATAGAACTTTATTTGGTGACTTCAAACAAACACATTTATCCTCTCACAGTTTAGGAGGCTAGACATCGGAAGTCAGAGTCCCAGCTCGGGAGGAAAGCTTTCCCTCTGTCAGCTCGAGGACAAGGCCTGATAGCAGATTCTCTCGGGGAGTTTCTCAGCAAAGGACCCAGGTCAAAATTTCTTTCTTAGTGGCATTCAAGCCTGGGCTCTCTGCTGGTTTATTTAAATCTCTTTCATGTCTCAAAAGAGACTGAAGATACAACCTAATCTTATCATATGCATTCTGCCTCATTGAGATAATTACCGCTAACCCTTAACAATATAGAGGTCAGAATTTACATACCACACCCAGGATAATATCAGCAGATCACAACCTGGAGAATGAGGACATAATACAGAAAATCGTGGCCTAGACAAGTTGGCATATATTTGGGGTCTCGTAATTCAATCCATAACAGGTATGTAAATCGTGCCTCAGTACGTTATTCTAAAATCACTCCTGCCATTCTGCGCACTGAGCCATGTCTCGTGTCTGCCTATGGGCTGTTCTTTTGGGCAGCCAGCAGCCCCTGCCAAGTCTGCCGTGGCTTGGTGTAAGACCTTTGGTTCACCCAGCTCTTCCCTCCGAAACCCTTATTACTCTGCCGAGGCATCCCGCACCCAGCATGGTGGGACCACTTGCCAGGGATCAGCCGAGCCCATTTCTGTTTCCAGGAGAGTTTCAGGTTCTCCCAGGTTCAGAGGCCACATATCCGGGCAGTGTATTATTCAAATCCTATGGAATTGGGGCAAAACTAAAATCTATGCTATTTGGCCATTTCTTAGCC
>NW_022103896.1:48752395-48753414 GCF_000313985.2 Echinops telfairi | reverse complement strand
TGCCCTCATCATTCTCAAATCATTTGCTCTCCACTTAAGCCCCTGGCATCAGGTCCTCATTTTTTCCTCTCTCTCCCCGCTCCCTCCTCCTCATGAACCCTTGATAATTTATAAATTATTATTTTGGATGGACACCTTTTAAATTCACATTATCAACTGAAGATCCGCAGAAATCAAAGCAATACAAAAAGATTTTTATTGAGAGAAAAAAATGTTACTTGAAATAAAAATAAAAATTTTTTTTAAAAAAAGAAGTAAACTTATTGCTCCAGAGTCGATTTCAACTCACAGTGTTAGGGTTCTAGAGTGGGAGATACCTCGGCTCCCTTTTCTGCAATGCTGAAAGAATTCCCGCCCCAGAAGCACTTCATAATCCAAGTGAGTTTTTATGAAGGGATAGAAATGTTACAGGTTTTACAGGGGTACACGCTATGCCTGGAAAGCATGCCAGGCCACACGGAAGCCACACGGGGGTTCACAGCTGAGCACGAAAAACCACGTGGAAAGCACACCGGAACAGGAGCGTGAAACCCACACGTGAGAAACTGGGGAATCCCCGGAGACCAAGAAGGGGTGCGGGGCCCCAGAGAGCCTGCAGGTGCTGCTGCACACTTGGGAGAGTCCCCCCACGTCCTGCACCCTACACCTGCAGCATGCATTGAAAGGGCAGAGTGTAGGAGAGTAGGCCTTCCTGCAGCTGGGGTAGTTAATCCCTCTGACTGGGGAGGCAGGCTTGCAGGTATTGATTGGTTGACCCCATTGGCTGAGTTTAGGCCCACCTGTGTGATGTTTTGGTCCTAACTGAGGCTAGGTTTTAGGTTTCACCTGAGCTAGGGGGTTTAGTTTGCACATGCCCAGTTCCAGATTTTCCCATAGGTGGCCAATGAGTGTGCCTGATCTCTTTCCAACCCCTGTATCGGGGCCCTTTGCAGCCCTGTGGAGACAACTCCCGCCCCACCCCACCCCTTGATCCCTAAATCTAGCTACCTTTCAGTAGCAATCCTATAAACTCACTGCCA
>NW_022103896.1:48751125-48752295 GCF_000313985.2 Echinops telfairi | reverse complement strand
CCCCCCGTGGGTTTCTGAGACTGTAACTGTCTACAGGAGAAGAACGGGCAGCTTTCTCCTACAGAGCTCTGGTGGTTTCCAACTGACGCCCCTAGGAATCGCAGCCCAACGGTCACCACCAGCAGGTCTGCTCTAGGGTAGAAGAGAGCCCTCCACAGGCTCCCAAGGCTGTAAAGCTTGACTGATGCTGACTGCTACATCTTTCTCCCGCAGACTTCAAATTGCTGACCTTTCAGCTAGCCACCCAATCCTTAACCCCTGTAGCAGGCACTATTAATATTTAGCTAATGACAACTCAACCTGATGACATAAAAAACAAAACCAATTTATTTCCATGACGGGAACAGCTATTGGAGGAGGAGGAATGACAAGCAGGGAAGGGGAAAAGGGAAAATATAAAGCAAACATTAGTAAAATTCACACAGAAGTCTAACAGAAGGTGGAAAGCTGAGCTATGAGCATTCTTGTCACACCTTGTTAGTCACTTGGGCTGTAAAATTCAGCATGACACAATTTCCCCTGCATTTCAAATGCTGGTTACATGATTATTAAGTACTCTTTTTTTTTTTTAATTGATTGGGGTTAGTACATATAGTAAATCATTCCACAGTTTAATCACATGCTGCGGAATTGTACATTTGCTACAACAATCAGTTTCCAAACATTCTTTTTCTATATGGACCCCTTGACATTGTCACCCCTTCACCTGCACCCCCGTTCCCGGTGCCCCCCTCCTGCCAAAACTCTTATTCCACTTGTTGACTCTATAGGTTTATCAGTCCTGGTTTCCATACACCAAAAAAAAAAGAAAAACAGATACTGCCACTTCAAGAGGGTAACTATCCCCAATGACATCAAGTACTCTTAACCTTGACCCTGGGACTTCTTTGTGCTTCATTATTCATTAGTCATTCATGGGGCTGAGTCTACTAACAGTCTGCAACTCTCATATAGTCAACGCTACACTTGATAAATAGGAGCCCTGGGAAAGCAGGGGTTACATGTTGGGTTGCTAACCACAAGGTCAGCAGTTCTAAACCACCAGTTACTCCCCGGGAGAAAGACAAGGCTCTTGTCCTGTAAAGATTTCCAGTCTCAGAAACATACAAGGGCAGTTCTATCCTGCTATGAGTCAGAATCAATTGAATAGGAGTGAGCTGAGATATTTGA
>NW_022103896.1:48741227-48750299 GCF_000313985.2 Echinops telfairi | reverse complement strand
GCACAAACCTCCATTCGTTACTCACTCAGGGGGCTGTCTGTTGTGCTCAGGAGATGCAGAGATGGTGCTTTATCTTCAAGATTGTATATGGCCAGTGAGGGGCAACAGACCAGTAGTCAGGGGATGTTAACATCATTTGAAAAGTACTGAACGGCAATACTAGAATATGTGTGTATGTGTGTTTGTGTAGGGGGAAGAACACGCCAGACTTTTATGTTCAGATCTTTTGGACAATTTTGGAAGTTTTGAAATCAAATACAACCACTCCAGCCTCCTTTATCCTTATTAATTAAAATGGAAGAACTCAATTAAATATCAAAGGTTTTCTTTTGTCTGGCACTCATTAGGCCGAGCATTCCTTCACGCTCAAGCTGTGATAAGCTACTAGCTGCTCCCAAACGGTCTTTGATGTGGGGGAATGGGGCCCTTGGCTCCGCTAAGCCCTTGACAGCAGCTGCTTGTTTATGGGAACATATCCAGCAAAGGGGGTGCCTAGATTTCTGTTAATCCAATCAAACACCCGCTAGTACTTTTGGTGTGGTGCTTCCAAAGCAAGCTGCTGCAAGTGCAGTCAATATTCATTCTGAGCTGTTTTTAAAAGAGGCTTCTGCAGCTGCTTGTCCCTGGTGAGACTTGTAATAGAAAAGCTATAGACAACCCGCAGATGGGAGAGCATTGTTTGATACGAGCTGATCCAATGTGCAGGAAGAAACCAAACAGCAAAATTGGCAAGAGATGGGTGCGTTCTGATTGGTCAAGATTGCCATACTGATGAGGTGCCAGGACATTGGAGCAGATGGAGCAGACCTAAAAGAGCATCCGAAAATGGATAGTAGATTGTTCCTTTTTCACCACCCGGAAGAGGTAGTCCCTTCTTTAGTCTTTACATCTGGTGCCAACTGGACAGATTCCTTTGGATTTAGAAAGCTTTCCTACAAAGGGAGTGTTCGGTCCTACAGCACCGGAGGTAGAGTAAGGGCGGAAATGGAGACCCTTATCCCATAATTCTAAGTCAGATACTCCCCAACCTACATCACCTCAACCCACTGAAAGATAGTGATCCTATAAGACAGGGTAGAACTGCCTGTGTGAGTTTCCAAGACTGTAACTCTATAGAGGAGTAGAAAGCCCCATCTTTCTCCCAAGGAGTAGCTTGTAGTTTAGAACTACTGACCTTGTAGTTAGCCACCCAAAGTGTAACCACTACATCACCAGGGCTAGCTTGGTTTACTTTTATGCTAAGTGTACATGCTCCTGAATGACAAACAGTGTTGTATATGTGTGTACTAGGAATTTCCATCGGATGGCTGTGTGTGTGTGTGTGTGTGTGTGTGTGTGTGTGTGTGTGAAATTGGAAACAAATTCAGTTGTTGAGAATTGGAGAGAAAGGCGACCCAGACATGTGAAATTATTACTGAGAGGTCTTAAGGACCCAGGCAGAATGGAAATTTAAAGTTAAAAATCACTTACTTTTATGGAGGATAGGATTACAAATTTTCAAATTGTTTTCTTGAAGAAGCTATTCCTTTCCTTAAATTTAATATAGACTACTTTATATGAAAAGAAAAATGACTTTTCTCGGGAGAAGGGTTTTCATGTCTTCCAGAAACCTCCAATCTGAGCCCTGGCGTCTGAGCGCATCTGCTTGCCCAGTTCAATTCAAGGCAGAGAAATCACCGCTGAAGGTTATATAGTAACTGTTTCAGGATTTCAAAGAAATCATCTTGATTGATTTTCTCCAAGGCACAAGATGGCCATAGGGACCTATTATGAAGCAGATTTTTTAAAAATCATTTTATTGGGAGCTTGTACAATTCTTATCACAATCCATACATACATCCATTGTGTCAAGCACATTTGTACATTTGCTGCCGTCATCATTCTCAAAACATTTGCTTTCTATTTGAGCCCTTAATATCAGCAGTTTTGTACTCTTAAAAGACCAAGTGCTTTATTTTGCATATAGTAGGTATTAGTAGGTGTGATTGTCAATTTTATGCTTCAGCCACTCCCAGTGATTTGTCCACGTGCTGGTCTGGTTTATATTATGTAACGCAATGTGATGACTGCCCATGATGTGATCAGCTATGATCCACCAATTCATTGAAATGAAGCTTCCTTGGGAATGTATCCAGAATACCTTGGGAAGTAGCTCCAGAATATAAATGGATATTTCGCACAGTTATTTCTTTCTCAACCTAGAACTCTTCTCATCACCTGACCTATAGATTTTGGACTTGCCAGCCCTCAGCACTGTGTTAACTATTTTTTTTAAATCATTTTATTGGGGGCTCATACAATTCTTATCACAATCCATACATTCATCCATTGTGTCAAACACATATGTACATTTGTTGTCATCATTATTCTCAAAACATTTGCCTTCTACTTGAGCCCTTAATATCGGCTCCTCATTTCCCCCCCTCCCTTCCCATTCCCCCCTCCCAACCCTTCATAATTCATAAATTATTATTTTGTCATATGTTACACTGTCCGACATCTCCTCCCGCCCCTCTTCTCTGCTGTCCATCCCTCAGGGAGGAGGCTATATGTAGATTCTTGTCATTGGTCCCCCCTTTCCACCCCACATTCCCTCCACCCTCCAAGCATCGCCACTCTCACCACTGGTCCTGAAGGAGTCATCTGTCCTGGATTCCCTGTGTTTCCAGTTGCTATCTGTACCAATGTACATCTTCTGGTCTAGCCAGATTTGTGAGGTAGGATTGGGATCATGATAGTGAGGGGGAGGAAGCATTTAAGAACTAGAGGAAAGTTGTATGTTTCATCTGTTGCTACCCTGCACCCTGACTGGCTCATCTCTTCCCCACAACCCTTCAGTAAGGGGGTGTCCAGTTGCCTATCGATGGGCTTTGAGTCTCCACACTGCCCTCACCCTCATTTACAATGATATGATTTTTTTGTTCTTTCGTGCTTGATACCTGATCCCTTCAACAGCTCGTGGTCACACAGGCTGGTGTGCTTCTTCCATGTGAGCTTTGTTGCTTCTGAGCTAGATGGCTGCTTGTTTATCTTCAAGCCTTTAAGACACCAGACACTATATCTTTTGATAACTGGGCATCATCAGCTTTCTTCACCACATTTGCTTATGCACACGTTTGTCTTGAGTGACCATATTGGGAAGGTGGGCACCCACTGATATGATTTTTTGTTGAAGCAGTTTTAAGAAACTTGGAAACTGTATTGTTGAAGAAAAAGTCCAGGACGTTTACACCAAGCAATATTTTTTTTTCCATCTTGAAAAAATACCTGCTCAGTCTTCAAGGGCATCAAGGGAGCAAGGGCTGTCCTATGGGGATTTCACTGAGAAACATGATCACATCCCCCATCCAGCCTTATCTTGTCCTTTCAGACTTCTTGTTCTTCCCTAAACTCAAAGAACACTTAAAAGAAAGACAATTTGTGCCCGTGAAGATGTAAAAAAAAAGATTTACCATTTTTGACCTGACAAATCTAAGAGCACAGACTTCCTCAGAGCAGGGTTGTAACCAAAAACCAAACTCACGGCCATTGAGTCAATGCTGACTCATAATGACTCCTTGTGGATTTCCCAGACTGTTCATGGGAATAGAAAGCCCAATCTTTCTCCCAGAGTTGCTGGTGGTTTTGAACTACCAATCAAGTGGATCACAGTACAATGTGTAACCACTACACAACCAGGTCTCGAAAGAAAGAAATGCCACTTCTAATGGATAGACCTAGATGAAGGCTATGTTGAGAAACAATAGCTGCGTATTTTGATATTTTTGTTTTAAAAAGCAGCCTGTGACCCCCCTGATTTTCCCTTTACCTGTCTGCATCATTGGTCTGAACAGGGCTCCGGCTAGCATCAGACCCAAGGTCTTGAGTTTGACTGGGCTGGCATCTCTTCTTGATATAATTTTTTTCTTATATGTACATGAGTGTCATAGATTTCGTTTCTCTAGATGACTCACCCTAACACAAATGACATGCTTGTTTAGCTCTATTTTAACTTAACATTCACCAAGAGGTTTTTTAACAGAAAAAAATTTTTCCTTACAGTAATGCCATTTGTTTTAATTATAGAAAATATTGATTTTTCAATGAAAATGGGAAGAACATTTCTTCAAAATATTTGTAATATGCATATGCATTTTTACATTTATTGAATATAAGCCTTTGCTTTACATTTTACTGTTTTATTTACCATTACATAATTCATACATTTCAATATTCCAACAGCCATTCCTTTATTTCAAAAGGCAAATAGTATTCTACCATGTTTATGTGAGAGAACCTTGGTTGCATAGTAGTTCTGCATTGGGCTGGGATCTGCCAGGTCAGCAGTTCAAAACCACTGGGAGTAAGCTGCAGGAGAAGCCACCCTTTCTCCTTGCATAAAGAGTTACAACTTTGAAACTCACTGAGGCAGTTCTGTCCTGTGCTGTAGGGTTGCTATGAGGCAGAATTGATTTGATGGTAGTGAGTATGTTTGTGCGTCATGATTTGTTAAACTATTATTTAATGGCAGACGTTCATACTGTTTTGTTTTTATTTTGTTGGGGTGGGGAAAGATCCTCTGGTGCAGGGCTAGTGTCTATAACCTTTGTTTCTTTTTCATGATTTCGTTTATGTTTATTTTCCTTTGAACTTGAACCTACTCTGGGATTGCAGGTGATTGGCTTGCTTCCATTCCCCATATTGAGTTGATTATTAGAAAGGCTGATATTTTCAAAGAAAACAAAATACCGAGTCTCAATTTGGACAAGAAAATTCTCTATAATCAACCATTTAGAAAATAAAAAGAAGCAGAATTAAGAATGAGATCGCAGCAATGCTCACTTGTATTGTTGTTTTAAATTTTGTATTCTAGTTCCTTTTAAATTTATAGAAAAAATTCAAATATAGTACAGAGTTCCCATACACACTACATCTTCTTTCCTTGAGTGTGAACATCTTATGTTAGTATGGAAATCACAATTAATGTACCAATAATGATAGTGGCACAGTGGTATAAGCACCCAACATAAGGTGGGCACTTTGAATCCGCCAGTGCCTGAGGGTAAGCAACACCATATTAACCTACTCTCTTAGAGATCACAGCTGAGGAAACCCTATACTGGCAGCTCTATGCTTTCATATAAGGTTACCATGTGTTTGAATCAACACAACAATATACTTCATTCAGATTTCCTACATTTTAATGGAGTTGTTTTAGTCATCTTACAACTTGCTTTATACGATAGGTATTTTAAATGTGTAAAAAATATATTTTTAAAAATCAACTTATACTAGCGTCAATGGCCAATAGTTTCTGAATTACCCTGGAGGTTGTAAAAAATTCTTTCTAACATATCGTACAGTTATATCCTGCAGATCAAAAAGAAACAAGGAAAGGCCTCCGCTTTCTCTCTTCAACTCCTCTTCCCTCTTGTCCTAACGCAGGATGCTGTTTCAACAGATGGCCCTTCTCTGTAGGGATGCGGTGAAGGATAATTGCAATAACTGTTGTTGCTAGGTGCTGTCAACTTGGTCCTGACTGGTAACCTCCCTATGCATGACAGAATGAGACGTCTCTGTGTCCCTGTGCCAGCCTCACAACTGTTCCTATATTTGATCCCATTGTTGCCACCACTGTGTCAATCCATCTCTTGGTGAGCTTCCTCTTTATTGCTGACCCTGTACTTTAATAAGCATGAAGTCCTTTTGTGAGGACCATTCCCTCCTGCGAACATGGACAAATTATGTGAGACAAAGTTCTTACTAGTTTCCTTTGAAAAGCCTCTGGCTGTATGTCTTCCAACACAGATTGGTCATTCCTTGTGTCTCTGTGTGTGTGTTTTAACATGTTATTTACTTATTTATTTTACTTTTTATGATGATTTGAGTAAACATTTGCAGAGCAAACTGATTTTTCAATCAAGTCACACACATTTTGCTTTCTGGCTGATTGCAATTCCCACAATGTAACATCATTCTTCTCATACCCTTATTGTGTTTCTCCATTCATCCTCCTTCTCAATCCATTCCTCCCTTCTGAGCTTTATCCCTGGCCAAGTGCTGCTTTTTTGAGTTCTGATGGCTGATTGTTATAAGGCGTAATAACCTTCCTAGTGTTCCTGTTCCTCTTTTAGCCTGTCTATCGGTTGGCTGAAAGTTGAACTTCTGGGATGAGTGGAGACTGAATGAAGAGTGATTACGGGCCACTGTCTTGGAAACCCACCTATCACTTTCAGACCAATTAGTCTGATCTTTATATATATATATATATATATATATAATTTTAAGTTTTGTTCTACGTATCTCTTCCACTCGAACCAGGACCTTTATTATGATACCTTTCGGAGTGGCTAGTAAGGATAGCTGAGCACCATGTAGTTCTGGTCTCAGGTTTTAAGAGGCTGAGCTTCAAGTGACTCATTAGTCCATTAGTGTTTTTAATCCTTTAAAGAGGTTTCTTGTAGACCATTTGTGCAATGCAGTGCAAAGCATTATTTGATTTATTGACTGTTCCTTCCATGAGTAGTGATCATGGATTCAAGTATAAAATCGTTCACCATTTCAAATCTTTTATCTGTTTCTTATGTTGTTCAGCCACACTGTGAGGAGCTTTGTTTTCTTTATGTTGAGGTGTAATCCCTACTGAACACCGTAGTCTTTCATCTTCATCAGTAAGTGCTACAAGTGCTCTTTGATTTTCGTAAGCAAGGTTATGTCTCCAGTAATATCACAGGTTTTAATGAGTCTTCCTTCAATCCTGATGTAGTATTTTTCTTCATGTAGTCCAACTCAGATTATTTGCTCAGTGTACAGATTGGATAAGTATGGTGAATGGATAAACACTGACACACACCTTTCCTGATGTTGAGCCTTATCGCCTTGTTCTATTGGAACAACCTACTCTTGGTTTATAAACAGCTTCTACATAAGCACAAGTAAGGGTCCTGAAATTCCCATTCTTCATAATGTCATCTCTAATTAGTTACACAATGATAACAATGTACATATGAATTACACCATTGGGAAGAATGGGAATTCCAGAACACTTCATTGTGCTCAAGCAGAACCTGTACATAGATCACAGCCAGCTGATATGGGGTCACTTAACATCGGCAGGTGTGTATATTACTTCCTTTCATCTTACTCATTCAATATATATACTCTTTTAATTACCTGTTTCTCTGTTCATTGCTAAGTCAGCCCTGACCCAGGCTCATGGGGATCTCATGTAGAGCTGAACAAACCATTGCCCAGCCCTATCCTTTCTTTCGTGGTCATTGAGAGGTTCAAGTCCACTGTTGTGGCCCCTGTGTACTGTGAATGCCTTCCAACCTGGGAAGCTCATCTTGTAGCTGTATACAACTCTATTGTGATCCCTAAGCCTTTCAGCGATTTATCAGAAGCAGATCACCAGGCTTGTCTTCTGAATGTAAGTCTGGAGCCTCCATGCACACCTGTCCACCCAGGTAAGCCTGCCCGTATCTAAAATGCCAGTGGCAGGGGCTCCAGCACAGAAGCAGCACTCAAGCTGCAATGTCCATCGGATACTTTTAGGTCTCCTGCATTTCCACTGCAGGCCCAAGAGGTCGAGTTGGACCTTAACATATCACTTGTAGAAACAAGCTATGCCCACATTAATGCCTCTGCCAACTGCCAAGTCTTCTCAAATATGACATTTCACTCCACTGTTACATGCTTTGTCTTGATTTTTTCCTTAGTTATTCTGGATAGACTTTCGGAGGAAATACAAGTCCATTGTACAATTTTGAGTTTTGAAAAGGAATCGAAAAACGGAATTAAAAGTTACATAAGAGGAAATGATCCTTTATAGAAAATGCAGTGTGAAAAAAAATCAAAATGAAGAGTTAAATAAAAAAGAAACCTAAACACTTTGTGTGAATTAAATGTCACACAGTAATGGAAGGAAATGGAATATTGATTGTGTAGATTTTTTGAATGTTGTGGGAAGACAGGAAGGTGTCAAATAGCCTCATGAGAAGGGAACTGTGCTGCCATAGTTGAATGCTTTTGTGGCTAAACAACAGCCATTTGCACAGACTAGGATGGAGCAAAGCACCAATGGTAGGAACTGGGGACAGAGGAAGTTTCATCAATCCATAGCCAAGATAAATGATTTACCATAGACCCAATGTGAAGGGGAGACTTCGAGGAACCCTGGTGGCGTAGTGGGTATACATTGGGCTGCTAACGGAAAGGGCAGCAGTTTGAAACCACCAGTTGTTCCAAAGGAGATAGAAGACTGTAACTCCAATAAAGAATTACAGTCTCAGAAACCCACAGATGCAGTGGTGTGCTGTCTTGTAGGTTTGATACGGGTTAACATCAACTAGATGGCAGCACATTTGGTTTGGTTTGGGTTTGTGGGGGGAGCCAGAGGGAGGCATCCTCATTAGAAAGCCATTTGGAATATGAAAAGAATAACACAGTTTCTCTTTTTGACTTTTTGGGGCTTCCATTTTATTTATTCCTTTTCACTATGTTAGAACTTGATAATAGTTATTTCCAAATACATGTTAAAATGTGAATATCATTACATTGTAATTATTTGTGTCAAATAGGGAACAATAAACCAAACTAAATTCACTGCCACCAAATCAACTCCAACTCTTAGAGACCCGGCAGGACAGAGTAGAACTGTTCCCCCGGGTTTCCAGTGCTGTGCATCTGTACCAGCACGGAGAGCAACTAGTTGGTGTGAACTGCCAACCTTGTGGTCAACAGCCAGTGTATAACACCCTGAGAAACCAAGGATCCTTGCAGCAGGTAATAGTATGGGAAATCCAAAATCACATTTTAAAAATATATGAGATGTATTGGTATATATGAGGGCAGATAATGCTTTTCAATTTCATTTTGTATGTTTACTTTCTCACAAAACAAGTTATAAGTGGTCTGGGAAAACTTTCCAAAATCTCTGAGTGTCAGGGAGAGGCCAGGCAGAGGATTTCAAATGTTCCTGAGAAATAGGCATACAGATGGACTGGCCAACACTAATATGAATGTAAATTAATTTTCAGAAATTTAAGGATCCTATCCCATAAAGAATTACTAACTGAACATTTTTTTAAATCA
>NW_022103896.1:48737392-48739544 GCF_000313985.2 Echinops telfairi | reverse complement strand
GCCATATGGTCCTCTCTGTGCATTGGCTGCTCTGAGCTGGGATATATTTGAAATAACTGTTTGTGGAATTGAGTTGCAGACCAGAAAGCACTTCACCAATTTTTTTAAAAATTAAGGATGAAGGTGTTCTTTATGCTATAGGAAAAATAAGTTGAAAAATTAAATTTAGAAATAGCATGGTCCTCTTTCTGAGAAATAAGCACTCAAATTGCTTAAGATGCATTCTCACTCAGCACCCTTTTGCAGCCTACCTCTCTCATGTGCATGAATTCAACTCTGAAATTGCCCGAGGGGAGAGCTCACTTGCACAGCACAGAATCAAACTTCTTTAAAGAATAATCCAGAAATGTTTTTCTTTCTCCCATCTTACCCTCTAGCACCAACCCAATTTAGATCACTTTAAGCATGTCATTGAAAGGGTTTAATTTCATATCAGCCAAATTGAAAACTCACTGTCATGGAGTCAATGTCGACTCACAGAGGCCCCTTAAGGACAGGGTAGAAGTGCCCCCATGGGTTTCCAATACTGTCACCCTTTATGGGAACAGAAAGCACTGCCTTTCTCCTGCAGAGAGCCTGGTGTTGCCAACTGCTGATGCTGTGGCTCACACCCCAATGTGGAGCCAAATAAACTAGCCAAAAGCAGGGCTCATTTTCAAGTGCAAGGGACAATGTGAAACATTCTCTTTCTTAACCCTAGTCCTGTGCTGTAACTGCTATTTCTTGTCTGGTGACATTAATGTTATTCTTAGGGTTGATCCTTCATAGATATGCACAAGGTCACATACCAGTCTGTCTGTAACATTTTTCATATGAGAAAAGATTACACCATCCAGCTGAGTCATTTATGCAAGACGTGTTTTTAACAGGTGCTGTGGAAAAATAAGACCCTGAACTAAAGGTCAGAGTTCTTTAACTAAGTCGGTGTATGCATATGCCAGTCCCTTTTATTATGATTTTTATTTTAAATATTTTCTCAGCTGATGGTAAGGAGATACCTCAGCAACAGCTGTTAACAGAGAGTTGAATCACGTGCTTTGCAGAGCTCTGTTGTGAGTGGAGTTGTTAGAAAGGAGAGGGCAGGATGATCCTTGCAGCAGGTAATAGTATGGGAAATCCAAAATCACATTTTAAAAATATATGAGATGTATTGGTATATATGAGGGCAGATAATGCTTTTCAATTTCATTTTGTATGTTTACTTTCTCACAAAACAAGTTATAAGTGGTCTGGGAAAACTTTCCAAAATCTCTGAGTGTCAGGGAGAGGCCAGGCAGAGGATTTCAAATGTTCCTGAGAAATAGGCATACAGATGGACTGGCCAACACTAATATGAATGTAAATTAATTTTCAGAAATTTAAGGATCCTATCCCATAAAGAATTACTAACTGAACATTTTTTTAAATCATTTTATTCGGAGCTCATATAACTTTATCACAATTCATACATACATCCATTGTGTCAAGCACATTTCTACATTTGTTGCCATCATCATTCTCAAAACATTTGCTTTCTACTTGAGCCCTTGGTATCAGCTCCTCATTTTTCCCCTCTCTCCCCACACCCCTCCCTCACAAACCCTTGATAATTTATAAATTATTATTATTTTGTCATGTCTTACACTGTCCAATGTTTCTGTTGTTCATCTCCCAGGGAGGGGGTTATATGTAGATCTTTGTGATTGGTTCCCCCTTTCTACCTCATCTTCCCTCTACCCTCCCGGTATCGCCACTCTCACCACTGGTCCTGAGGGGTTCATCTGGCCTAGAGTCCCTGCGTTTCCATTCCTATTTGTACCACTGTACATTCTCTGGTCTAACCGGATTTGTAAGGTAGAATTGGGATCATGATAGTGTGTGGGGTGGGGTGGGGTGGGGGGTAGCTTTAAAGAACTGCAGGAAAGTTGTATGTTTCATCGTTGCTACCCTGCACCCTGACTGGCTCGTCTCCTCCCTGCGACTCTTCTATAAGGGGATGTCCACTTTCCTACAGATGGATTTTGGGTCCCCACTCCACATGCCCCCTCATTCACAATGATATGATTTTTTTGTTCTTTGATGCCTGATACCTGATCCCTTCGACACCTCATGAATCACACAGGTTGGTGTGCTTCTTCCATGTGGGCTTTGTTGCTTCTCAGCTAGATGGCTG
>NW_022103896.1:48735430-48736968 GCF_000313985.2 Echinops telfairi | reverse complement strand
AAAGCTCAGACTGTTCTTAGAAAACATTTGAATAAGGAGAAAATGAGGGTTAGGGTCCTGGGTAGGAGATGCACAGGAACCAGACCGAGAAGCAGAAACACACTCCGTGTTTGGTAGACAACATAAAAAAAAAAAAATCAACCTCATTGCCGGCAAGTCGATTCGACTCATAGTGACCGAGAAGACATGACAGATCTAGTGACTGAATACTCAGAAAGTAACTGCCATTCAGGCAGCCTAAAGTGGCTGGGAAAGCTCTGAATATTCATGTAGTGAATTGTTAACTCTAGGGCTGGGTAGCTCTAATGCATAGCTAAGAAATGCAAGAGAAATCACAGGACAAACAAAAGGATGTTGAGATAGCATCTGAAAAACAATTCTGTTTTTCACACTTAAAAAAAGAAATCTTTCTCCCTTAACATTTTCCCATTCTTAAAAAAATGATCTCTCCCTTAACATTTTCTCTGCCATGCACCTGATGTCTTATAAATGGAATCTTTTTCTAAGAGCAACCTTACATGGGCTGTACCAGTTAAAATGGAGCGCATCCTGGGTGCAGAAGTGCCTCTTGCTGTGAACCAAAGTGTGGGGCCGGCCACGGGTGCTGGCAGTCCTCTGGTTGAGCGAGAAATTACCCAGTCAACTAGTGACTTGTGGTCGCTGGTACTGCGTACTCTCTGTAGTTCTGGTTCTGTAACTCTGGCTCTCGAAATCTTTTCGCAGAATCCTGGGCCACTCACTCATGCTTCATGGGATGTTGTTGCAGGGTAAGAAGTGGGGCCAGTCAGGAAGGTTCACAGCCTGCTGTGCTCCTTCAGCCATTGCAGCAGCTCCTCTAAATGTGTACTCAGCTGAAGTTCTGTTGATGTTTATATTTGCAAACTAAGTTCTGCTGGTAAGATGCATGTACTGTGTTTTTGCTCCTCGGCAAGCACAGATGCAAGCCACTCATTGCAGCCTCTGGAGTAGAGACTATCATATTTCTGACCTTGCACTGGATTGAGTTTTTAAATATCATATTTATGCCACATGCATCCCATTTGTCACTTGCCTTACCGCTTCCTTATGCTTTGTGACATCTTAAGTCTTAAAAGTACTATAGCGTCAAATTGGATGTTTCTCTTTTTTTGCTGTGAGAAAATCCTTTCATCAGCTAGGAGGAAAGCTGCTAATAATTTTCCTAAGTGCTATGTGATTTCCTTTCCCCCTTCTTTCTGTTTCTTGTTTTTTTTTTTTTCTTTATAATTTGTCTCTTTCAATCCATCAAGAAAATTTGACATACAGGAATTAAGGGTTTATTAGTTATTGTATAGCCAGCCATTTTATCAATTCCATTATTAAATAAATTATTCAATTCTTATTCATGTGACTTTTACACAAGGGATCTGTTTACAAAGGTATAGGTCGTATTAACCTCTTCGCCATTGTGTGTTTCATCCATGGTGGTGTTTGCAGATCTGACTCTGTCCCTGGCTCACAGGAAATATTTAGCGGCCCAGTATCCCCCTCCTTCATCAGATAAATTATAAGCTTCCCAA
>NW_022103896.1:48728887-48733778 GCF_000313985.2 Echinops telfairi | reverse complement strand
TGCGATTTCCCAGCAGTCCAGAAATAAGTTTACTTACTGCAGTTGTATCCTTCTTGATATTAACGGCTATAGTGGATGTTGGTGCTATTTAGTTTAAAACCTTTATTATTCTTCACTCATCAGACAGCTGATAATAAAGAGAAAAAACTACAAGGAGAGCATGTACTTATAGATAAGTTCAGAGAAGTTTATGTTTTATGACCCATTATAATTCCCCCCTTATCTACTACTTTGCAAATAAGTTCAAGGTCTGTCTAATGTATATTTTAAATGTCTGTCAACAAGAGTTCTATATTTTTTGTAAATGCTAACTTTATTGCAACTTTTTCTAGCTTAAATTCCACTCAATAAGCCATTTTCCCTCCGTTGAGAAAGATAACAATGCAACCAATTAATTTCTATTTGAGTGCTGATTCTGGCTTTTACATTCTAGTCTTTGGGGAACTGCAATTAGACTACAAATTACTCTAATGAAAGACACAAAATGGTGCAAGGCGATAGTAACTTCCTGTTGTTTTCTGAGACTTCCGGGATCACATTGCGAAGTCAATAATAGAAGTTCAAAGTTTTTTGTTGTTTTTATTTTTCCTGGAAAAGTGAATGCAGCCTGTAACACTTTGACAAGTAATTTGTCGGAACACTAGGGCATAGTTCTCAACTGTGTGTTTGACTAGCAGCCATGGAATTACTAGTGAAAATATAGATGAACAGGGTTTAAACCCTGATATTTTTATTTCATTAGATCTGGAATGGAGTTAGGAATCCTAGTGGCCCTGCAGGGAAGCACTGGACTACTAACCCTAAGTGGGCAGTTCAAACCCTCCCTTCGCTCTGTGAGAGAAAGATGAGACTAGCTGCTCCCATAAAGATTGATAGCCCCAGAAATCCTGTGTGAGGTCACTGTGAGTTGAGCTTAACTTGATGGCAGTGGGTGGGTGGGAGTGAGGATCAAGAAAACCCAGTAGATCCATGATGACAGCACTCAGGCACTAACTAAACAGTCACCTTTTCAAACCTACCAGCTGCTTTTTGATAGAAAGCTGTAGCAGTCTACTTCCGGAAAGACTGATGGGCTTGGCATCAATCTCACTGTCTCTACTCTGTCTTAGGAGATCCCTATGAGTTTGAGTTCATTCCACAGCAGTGAGTTTGGCTTTCGCTCGGAAGCTGTGAGCAGGGTTTGGCATTAAACAAACAAACAAACACAATCTACTCCAGAAGATGCTGATGCAGGTGATCGAAAGAAATACTTCAGTACAGAGTGAATCAGGGAAATCTTTTGAGGGAAGCTTTTGTTAAGTTTCAATGACTTGGATAAAACATAGAAGAATTTTCTCTTCACTCACTACCTGTGTGTTTACAAAGGTGCTGATGTGCCTGCTGGCGAACAGTTATATGCAATCCCTTTTTCCCCTAGGGATGAGGAAGTCAGTGGTCAGCCCTGCCCTTGTCCATTATGATGATTCAGGCTGGGAATCATTATGTTTTTATTTGGTCATTCCCCAGACTCTTGGTGGTTTCCCAAGTAACTTTTGGATATAAATAAACAACTTGTCTGTTGTCTGTTTATTTAGATTGTGACTTGGATGAAAGTTTACAGAGCAAACTGGTTTTCCATTCAACAATTCATACACATGTTGGTTTAGTGGCCATGACTGCCATTCCCACAATGCAACATCACTGGTCTCACTTTGCCCCGGTGTTTATTTTTGACTTTGTGTTCTCTTTCCTATCCCTCCCCACCATCCTAGCTTTATCCCCAGGTAAATGCCACCCTTTTAATTTCATATCCTTGATTGTTCTAAAGAGGACGGGTCTCCCTGGTGTTTTTTACTTTAGGAGTCAATCCCTTGTGTGTCTGAAAGAGGAGCCACAAGGGTCAGTTCAATTGTAGGCTTGAAGGGTGCCTAAGGGGCATAGTCTTAAGGCTTGGTCCACCAGTCTATCAGACCAGTAAGCCTGGTAACTTTTTTATTTTTTGTGATTTTGAGTTTTAGGTGAATAACAAGCTCTGTAATGTACATATGAATCGACTACCATAGTTCATATTTTAATCTTAGACATTTCTTTGCATTATGCGTTCTAACCTCCATGCATTATCACATATTACAAGGGTCCATCTGAAGAAACTGAAGGAAACATAACCAAGCGATCTGAATTTGAAGCCAACTCCTAAATTATTTTAAAACATTTTTAATAGAGGTGTCCTTGTATTACCTATATATACCTAGACTTAATTGTTGAGAAGTTTCCTTCACATAAAATTTTAAAAAATTAAATTTGATAAAGAGAATATAATTTCCCCAGGATATTTACTCTCAGTATCAGCTGAATGAGAAAGAAGTTCTATCTTCTCTTCTGTCGATCTCAAAATGTCAGTGACTTTAAAGCCTAGTTGTTTACACAGACAGTGATGTTTCCCTAGGAGAGTAGCAGTTGTGTTAGAAGATGCAGACTTGAAGTCTGACGTCAGCACTTCCCACCCATAAGACCTTACTTATCAAAGTAAACTAAGCTTTGCTCTCTGCTTTCTTAACTAGAAGTATTTTCTTACCTTCATTAGTTTAGTCGGTCATGCAATATATTTTATTTTATACCTGTCGTTGTTAGGTTTCATCAGCTGATGTCAGTTCCTGGTGATCTCGGATGACATGGTAGGACTGCCCTGGGGTTTCCTAGGCTGCAATCTTTACGGGGGGAAATCAGCAGCTCTCTCCCAGAAAGTCCTTGAGCTTGTGGATTTGATAAACAGCCCAGTGTTTAACCATTGTGCCATCAAAAAGCCAACCTCAATGCCTTTGAGGTGACTCCAACTGAAAAGCAACGTTATTGGATGGAGTACAACTGCCCTTGTGGGTTTTCAAGGCTGTAAATCTTCATGGGAGCAGAAAGTCTCATCTTTCTCTCATGGAGCGACTGGTAGATTTGAACCATTGGTCTTAAGGTTAGCAATACAACCTGTGACCCTCTGCTCCACCAAGGCTTCATCTGTGGCATTGGAACTCCTACTTTTGCATCTATCATGTACCATACTTTGTGTTACATGAGTGGGACATACCAGTGGTATGCAGGAAGGGTGATTGAAGACAGGAAAAAATTCAGGGAGTCACTGTCTTCGTCTACATTTCAAATTAAATAATTTCACATAAACATTTCAAAGTATAAAGTGTCTCACAAAAGTACCAATTCTTCATATTTTATTTCTCATTTGCTGGTCATCTTGTCCATGTAATTCAAGAATCCTGAGGTATTTATTGGATGAGCTTTTCATATATAACATATATCATTTAAATACTTTGCAGTACAAAAAGTTTAGGAAATAAAATAAACTAAGGAGTTCTAAACATGAACTGATAAGTATGATGATAATTATGCAAGAGGCCTGGTGGTGTTGAGGGTTAAATCAATGGGCTGATAACTGCAATCTTGGCTGTATATGCCCACCAGCTGCTGCAAGGCAGAAAACTGAGGCTGTCCCATAAAGATTTAAAGTCTGGTAAACTCTATAGGGTCTCTATGAGTCAAAAACTATAACTGGGTGCTTTCTGAAAGGGCTACAGGGGAGCTGGAAAAGGGGGACTGGGGAGCTTTGTTTTCATTACAAATCTCCCTTTTGATTTTTGTGTCTTGTACATGCATTTCCACCCATTGTAATTGAGACAGTTTTGACTCATACTGACCCTATATAGGATTTTGGAGGCTGACGATCTTGATGAAGCAGAAAGCCCCATCTTTCTGCCACAGTATGGCTGGTGGATTTGGACCACTGAGCTTTCAGTTAGAAAGTAAATTGATATTTTTTTATAAACAGTAAAGCTACTATAATGAATGCTGTTAAGGAAAAGAAACATCTAGAAATGTACATCTTTTCTCCCATTTAATATACTCTTTAATCCAAGATTCATATTTGAGGTTCCTTGAGGCCCTCACTGGAGGGCCTCCAACAGTGGCCTAAGCAGTGAAGTGCTCAGTAACTGACAAACAAAGTTGGTAGTGTGAATCCACTCAGAGGAGCCTCAGAAGAAAGGCTTGGTAATCTACTTCTGAAAATTTAGTCATTGACAATTTTATGGCACATAGGATTCTACTCTGGCAGACACAGAACCTTCACAAGCTGAACTTGACTCAATGGCAACTGGTCTGAATTTAGAAGCTCTCGCTGCAGAATAATGACTTCAGGCCATTTTTCTACATGATTCTTTGCCTCCTGCATCAAGGTGGAGCTAAGTCTTCTCACTGACAGGATTTCCCCCAGCAGCACTCTCCCGGCTAGTCCAAAAGGTCCTTACCCTGAGGCCTCTTCCAAAAGCCTGGAAAATCAGAGAGGAAGGGAATTATTTACTCAATGACTGGGACATAGGAAGTGTCTCATACAGCATCTAGGGGATTTTTTGGTTTTTTAATGAATGACCCTAACAGAGCAAAAGAGAGTGGGGAAGAGAAGGGAGTCGATATGTGCTCCCCTAAAGATGGACCATCTTGGGAAACCCTGAAGAGCAGTTCCAGTCTATCTGAAAGGGTCACTGTGAGTCAGGATTCATTTGGTGGCACTGGATGTACCAAGTGCATACAATGGTGAGACGGATTTGTTTCACCCGTACTTGGACACACTCAGTCATTTTGGAAACCAATCTCAGCATACTTTGAACAATAGCCACTAACCAGAAAGTCACCAATGATACAAACATTCTACTTAATTTATTCTTCCCCCAGGGCTGAGTGGGTGAGTGTGGGTAGGTGAACATGATTTTAACTTTATGGTCTTAACTGATACCATTTATACAGTTCACAACACTCTTTGAAAAGAATCAAAACCAAACACAATGTTCTTGTTTGGATTCTAACTTTAGTATGGAACTTCAAGGACCTGAAGTTGACACAGAAAGACTTT
>NW_022103896.1:48725096-48728042 GCF_000313985.2 Echinops telfairi | reverse complement strand
GGAGGATACAAGATCAAAAAGCAGAAGTCAATTTGATTGCTATATACAACTGATAGGATTACAGAAAAAGAGATCAAGATGGCAGTACCCTGTACAATAGCCAGCCATAAATTGAGATATTTAGGGATACACCTAACCAAAAAAAAAGATCTCTATGAGGAAAACTACAGAAGATTATTACAATAAAGCAAAAGGGACCTTCACAAATGGAAGAATATCCCATGCTCATGGATTGGAGGACAATATTTTAAAGATGTCAATCCTACCCAAGGCACTATATAAGTTCAGTGCAATCCTGATTCAAATACCAGCATCTTTTTCAAAGAAATTGAAAAACTGACTACCAACTTCATATGGAAAGGGAAGAATCCCAGAATTGGCAAATAACTCCTCAAGAAAAAGAATAAAGTATGAGGGCTTGCATTACCTGACTTTAAAACTTACTATACAGCCACAGTGGTCAAAACAGCATGGTACCTGTATAATGACAGATATGTAGTCCAATGGATAGGAACAGAAAATCTAGAAATAAATCAGTAGCATACAGACAACCGATTTTCAATAAGGACCCAAAAAATATCAAATGGGAAGTGGATGCCCTAGTTAACAAATGGTGTTGGAAAAACTGAATATCTACCTGTAGAAAAATGAAGCAAGACCCCCTACCTCACTCCATATACAAGAACAAATTCAAGGAGATCACAGACCTCAAGGTAAAACCCCAAACTATTATGATCATCAACAAGAGAATTAGGACAAATCAAAGAAGCTAGGAACACAGGGAATATCAGAAATAAGGAAGTTAAAATAGACAAGGGGGACATATTAAAGATAAAACACTTGTGTACATTGAAAGACTTCATAAAGAGAGTAATAAGAGAGCCCAAGACCAGGAAAGGCTATTTAGCAATGACATATCAGATAAATGCCTTATTGCTAAAATCTAAGGAACCCCGTAAGCCTATAAGAAAAAAAGAAATTGCCCATTGAGGAGGTGGGCAAAAGACCTGAACAATAGATTCACAAGGGAGGAAATCCGAATGGCCAATAAACATAAGAGAAAATGTTTCTGATCATTAGCCATCTGGGAAATACAAATTAAAACAACTGTGAGATATCACCTAACACCCTCAAAAATAGCCCAATTAAAAAAAATCAGAAAGGTGGTTTTCTACAGCCACTGTAGAAAGGGATTTGCCGATTCTTAAAACTGATGGAAATCAAGTTACTTTATGACCTAGCAATCCCTTGACTGGGCATATATATACTCAGAAGAAATAAGTAACAGATCACAACTAGACATCTGTGCTCCAAAGTTCATTGTGGCCCAGTTCTCAATTGCAAAGAATTAGAAACAATCTAAATTTCCATCAATAGATGAATAGATTTTTAAAATATGGTATACACACACAATGGAGTAATCTGCATCCCTCAATAGCAATGATGAAAAGATGAAGCATCTCCTCTCGTGAAAAGAGTTGGAGGATATTATGTTGAGTGAAGTTAGTCACGCACAAAAGGACAAGTACAACATGAGTCTAATAAAGTAAGCTCAAACAGCAGAACAGGCATAGAGGAACATGCACACAGCGCACAGTTCCCAAGCTAAGGACCAGATACTTGGGCATGAGTCAGACCAAACCCAATGATGCATACAACATCAAAAAAAGAAGAAGGAATAAAAAAGATACACGTAGCACCTGTGCTGAAAAAAATTTCCACCACCACCACCCCCGTGTGCCTTTAAGGCCCACAGAGGGAAGAGGGAGGGGAAAATATGGCAATGGGGACCAGGGCATTAATCCCATGGGGAGGGTATAGTTTAATGTTTCCACAGTAAAGGGAGAGAGACAGTAGACCTCGTTCTGGTGCACCAAACCTGGAGGATGACATTCTTCCATGTATCAGCTCGTTAACAGAGAGGACTGCTGGGTTGGCCTCAGCTTGAGACATGTTGTCCCCTCCCTAAAAGACAGCACTACAGAGGACAGTACTAAAGGTACAGTTCAGGGAGAGTGGCCAGGCTGTCCTTCCCACATTGGAGCAAACTAAGAGGGGAGTGCAAGAGACTAGCAATAGGAGCAAAGCCACAAAGCCCCTGAGGAATTCCGATTGTAGGTTTCTGTCTGGGGGCCAGCGCTGGGCATCTCATCTGAACTGGTTGGGGTTACTCACAAGTGGCCACACTGAAAGTCTATAGGTGAAATGGGGGTGGAGGGCCACTAGACTGCTCAATCCCTGATGGCAGGTAGAATAATGGGAACTCGTAGGAGGTGTGCCTTTTGGCCACGAACGCTGAGGACTAAAAGTGTGTAAGGGCTGTTGAGTAGGTAGGTCTTGGGCTATGAAACCCTGAGAGAAATGGGGACTGGACTGATGGGTTCTAACAAGTCCCTCTCTCTATTTAACAGAGACATACTCATCTACTCTGGATCAGGACAACAGCTAGACACAGAACAATTGATATGGTCTCTTAACAATATATATTAATCAATCGCTTCTCGGCCTTTTGGCTAAGATCAAGTGTAACAATATATATTAATCTTAATTTTAAAATTTATTATTATTAATCTTCTTTTTTTTTCTTTTGGGTGTCTATCTATTTAATATTGGCAGGATAAGCAAGGCCAAGGAGACAGCAGTGGGACCAATGGTTCCTGGGGGTATAGAAGGAGAGGAGATGGGGGAAGGCAGCAATGAGCCCAAATCAACAGGGACAGGGTATTATCAAGGGTACTAAAATAAATGGTGAGTAGGTTGTAGTGTAACTGGTCATGTTTTATCACTTGAAACATATCCTAGAGGAATTACTGAGAGGTGAATGACGGGTAATCAAGATGGTGGGGCAGGAGGATATAAAAAAGAAAAAGAGGAAGGAAGAAGAAACTAAAAATTATATATCTAGATATAAATATAGATATGTATATATATATATAAAGATAGGTG
>NW_022103896.1:48721860-48723712 GCF_000313985.2 Echinops telfairi | reverse complement strand
ATATGGGTTAATGGGTTAATGTTGGACTTGTGGGCTTGGGCAGCACTGGATTGGGATGTTTTCTTGATGTGCACTTACCCTTTATATAAAACTCTCTCATAAACATGCGTTTCTGTGGATTTGTTTCTCTAAATCCCAGACTAGCACAGTAAGGATTTCAATTTACTTGGATCCACAGTCAACAGCCATGGAAAAAGCAGTTAAGAAATCAAAAGGCACACAACATTGGGCAAATCTTCTGCATAAGACCTCTTGAACATGTTTAGAAAACAAACAAAAGCAAAGATGTCACTATGAGGACTAAGGTGCACTTGACCCGAGCCATCCATTTTCAGTCACCACTTGTAAGCTTGGTAATAAATAAGAAAGACAGAAGACGAATTGCTGTCTTTGAATTATAATGCTGGTGATGAGTATTGACTGTATTATGGATTGCCAGAAGAGCACAACAATCAGTTTTGGAAGAAGTCCAGCCAAAATGCTCCTTAGAAGCAAGTATGGCAAGACTTCATCTAATGTACTTTGGCGCATTGTCAGGAGGAGAAGAACCTCAAAACTTATTAAAGTAAGTGTCAGCAAAAAAAGTGGACTGCCCTCCATGAGATGGAATGGCACAGCGGCTCAAAAATGGACGCAAACACAGATAGTGACAATGACACAGGACAAGGCAGTGTTCCACTCTAAATTTGACACATTACAAAGGAATGTGGCCTGAGGTTATAAACCTCAAAATTATATTTAAATTAAGATTTCTATATAAGAAAAGACCTTTATGGTTCAGTGTCCTAATATGTAATTTATTCTTTAATTAATGATGCTATGAGCTATTTGTATGAACGTCATACCCCTTATTAAGGAATAAACAATCCATTATAATAGTATTTTCAGAAGAATGCTAGTTACAGTGGGAGGCATAGGAAACAGATTGGGAGGCTTGAAACTATGGTTTCTTGTGAGTCACTGACTATTCTACTTTTCTCAGGCTCCCTGACCTTTCTGAGCTTCATTCTCCTTGACACGCTGAGAAAAAAGCATGTCCACTTCACAAAGTGAGAACTTAATAGGTGGTGCTTATAAAATACGGAGTCCACAGTGGGCACTGAGAAAATGTCATTTCCAAGCTCCTTTCGCTATTTGATAGCATTCCTCAACCCTGAACAGGAAGGAATATGCTGTTTTGTTTTTCTGTGAGGATTTCATTGTTTTACAACTTAAGGTCTACATGATACCTGGAATTGATTTATCTGTTAGATACTAAGGGCAAGGGTCAAGTTTATTATTATTTTTTCCTGACATGGATATCCAATTGTTCAAGAAATCTTTTTGAAAAGATAGCTCTTTGCCCCCTTTGACAGAAATCAAAGGACTATGTATAGGTATTTGGAGCACTAGTAGGGCTGTCAAGCGCTGAACTGCTAACGAAAACGCTAGAGGTTCAGAGCCACTGTGCACTCACTGAACTGGGAGGAAGTTGAGGCTCTCTGTCCCACAAAGGCTTTATAACCTAGGCAACCGTATATAGAGTCACTGTGAGTTGGAATCAATTTGATGACAATGGGTTTGTTTAGTTGTTGTTTCACTCCTTTTACAGCCCATTCATCTGCAACATGCATTCATCTTTGATAAAAATTATTTTAGCACTGTATAATATGAGAATAAAGAAGAAATGTCATATTCACTAAATAAGATTTTATTTCCAATTCAAGTCTTAATTTAAGATTGTAATGATAATGAGCATTGCATTTATTTTGGGTCACCAAAATAAATTAGCTTGTCTTTAGATTATGTTTTAAGGCTAATGTTCCTTTGCTTTAATATGTTCTGGAAGCAAAAATAGCATGATCACATCTTG
>NW_022103896.1:48719506-48721105 GCF_000313985.2 Echinops telfairi | reverse complement strand
TACTACTTCATAGCTGTAATTTTGCTACTGTTATCAATCAGGTGACCCCTGTGAAAGGTATGTTCAACACCCCCCCCAAAGGGGTCGTGACCCACAGGTTGAGAACCACTGCTCTAGTCAGCACAATAATATAACCCTTTTGTTTTTTGTTACTCTAAAATCAATTTTAACCACTTTTACAGTCAAGTATATTTCTATAAGGACAACAAATTTTACACCACATCATTTTTAGTAATTTTGGCATACTTTTTGAGCATTTAAATTATTTCCTTATGTTAAGGAAATACTGTAAATTCCTACTGTTAAGATTTATCATTGCAAAATTATTCCTTATTTTAAATATCTTCGGATAGAATTATTGCCTGAATCCAAGCACATTTATAATCCATCATAAATTTTGCTATCTTCTTCCTCTTACAGAGGCTTGTTTCTGCGTCTGGAGCTTCATCTACAGAGAATGTTACCTCGCTGTAGTCTGTAACCCCTTTTATTGACTTAAGGAAGGTTCTAGGCTTGTGTTTTACAAACAAAAAAACAATCGTTGTGGGCTGCCTTTGAATCAGTCTTTGACTCATGGTGGTCTTTGTATACAACAGAACAAAAAGTTACCTGGTCATAGGTGATGGATTCAGTCATTGCTATACATAGACTTTTATTGGTTAATTTTTAAAAGTAGATAACCAGGCATTTCTTTCTAGTTGGTCTATAACATTATAGCAACATGCAAACCTCCCCTGAAAGACAATAGTAACTGCACTAGAAATTTTAGAGTCAGAAATTGAGCCTGGGCTTCCCATCTGGACAAGAATCCTTGAACTGAACTGCCACTGAGGTATGAATGTAGGAGTAGCAGATTTATGGAGTAAGATAATGGATTCATTCCTAGACACATTGAGCTTGGGGCGCTTGTATGGTATCTTAGAAAAGATGTTCCACAGATAGTAGAAAATAAGGAATAAAATGTCGTCATTGAAACCACATAGAAGACTTATATGTTGTTAGGAGAAAAGACTCTGGAATATAGCTCAGAGGGATGAGCCAAGAAAAGAAAAACGAAATTGAAAGTGCAAAGAAATGTCTTGCTCTATAAATTGGGTAGCAGAAAATTTTTTGTGATCTAAACATATAATGAAATATTAAGCCATAACATTATTAACATTAGTGATTTAATGTATATATTCATACTCATGTTTCATAGGACATAGAAAGCTGTATTTTTGCAGAGCTATGAACTTTTAATCCCTTATACTTGTACACAAGTAGGTCTCTTTACCGGCATGAATGGTGACACTGTCTTCCATACTTTGGAGAGGTTGTCAGGAGAGACCAGTACCTGGAAAAGGGAATCATAGTTGGTAAAGTACAGGGGCAGCAAAAAAGAGAAACACTTTCATGGAGATGATTGACACAGTGCCTGCAACAATGAGCTCAAGCATAGAAACAATTGTTAGGACGGCGCAGGACAGGGCAATTTTCCTTCTGTTGTACATATGGTCACTATGGGTCAGAACCAAACAACCTAACAACAACAGATCCCCGGGTTAGTGGGTAGGACTGATATTCGCTTTCTAGATGGTTGTGACTCCTTGCCATTCACTG
>NW_022103896.1:48718045-48718910 GCF_000313985.2 Echinops telfairi | reverse complement strand
AAGTTATACCAATTTCAAATTCATAGAGACTTTATTGTATTTTCTGGGCAGGATAATTTAGTGTATGTAAAATATGTAAGACAGTTTTGACACATATTAAGCACTAAAAATGGATTTGTTATCATTATTAACTTTATAACAAACTTGAGGTTTATAGATATAACTGAAATCTCAAAAAAGAACTCTGTCATCAGTCAATGCCCACTTACAGTCTATAGGGCAAGGTAGTACTGCCCCTGTGGGTTTCCATGACTTAACTGCTTATGGGAGTGGTAGTAAGCTCTGTATTTCTCCCATGAACAGCTGGTGGTTTCAAATATTGGCCTTGTAGCTAACAGCCCAACACATAACCCAGGGGTTGCGCCCAAATCTGAAAGTTCATTAATGAGCCTAGTAGTAAACTTAGGATTTGAATTCAAGTAGACCCACTCTTTCTAAACTCCAAACTGCTATTGAATTGATTCTGACTCAAATAAATCCTACAGGACAGAATGGAACTGTCCTTGTGGGTTTCATTTCTGAGACTGTGATCCTTTATGGGACTAGAAAGTGTCTTCTTTCTTGAGTGGACCTGCTGGTGGTTTTGAACTGCTGACCTGTGGTTATCAGGTCTTTGCGTAGGGAGTCCACTCTGCCACTAGGGCTCCCAGATCCACTATAGAGCCCTCTGTTTTTACCTACAACCCTTGAAACATTTTCAGTTTGCTCTAGTTATTTGAAAATTCTGTGTCAGTCATGTTTCATGTAAGTGCTGGAAATCAAATATTCCATGAATCTTTTTTAGCCATGCTTGGCATGGAAAATAAAACAAATTAGAATGAGATAAAGGAAATGAGAAAATGATGAGTGCTGTTTTTAAATAATG
>NW_022103896.1:48715253-48716192 GCF_000313985.2 Echinops telfairi | reverse complement strand
TTGTTTTCTCCTCCAGATAGTTCATCCAGCTTATCTTATTTAGACAGACCTGTGGAAATAATAACATGCACAAAAACAAGACAGAGCAAAACCAAGCAAAAAAAAGAAAACAAAACAACAACAAAAAGCCAATGACAAAAATAAAACAAACAACCAAAAAAACCATATCATAACAACAAAGAAGAAAAGCTTGTATTTAGTTCAAGGATTGTTTGTTGGCCTTTAGGAGTGTTTTCCGGTTGAGTCTGATGGGTTGCCAAGCCCTGGCCCTTAAGTCTATTTTTGGTATGCCCTGGGGACTTTGTTGCTCTGTTCCCCTTGCTGTTCTGTTGCACTCCCTTAGTGTTTTGCCTCGGTGTGGTGGGATCAGATTGGGCGGAATTCCCACACTGTGTCTCCAGGGAAGTTGCTTTTTAAATATAAATTCTAGGGCCCACATCCAGAACTTTGTCTATAAAGATGCAATGTAAGATCTCTTTTTATAAAACATGTGGGTGATTTTGAAGTGCTCCAAAGTTTGGATTTCATTCATCTATCTTCACTCTTTCATGATACAAATGAGGAAATTCAAATCCAGGGAGAATCAGTGATGCACTATATATTTTATTTTTATAGGTAGTATATGTTCATGGGAAAACATGTTGTTCATGGAAAAATAGAACTAAAATATTATGAAAATTTTCCAAAACGCTTTTCAAGTTCCCTCATGTTTCTAAAGGAGCTCTGGTACAGCACTCAGGTAAATGTTGGACTACTAACCACAAAGTTGGCGGTTCAAACCCACCAGCTGCTCCAGGGAGAAAGATAAAGCTATTTGCTCCAGCGGCTCCCCCTACAGGACAAAGATGAAATTATCTGCTGCCATCAAGATAGTCACAAAAGCCCTTTCCAGCATCACTATTGAGTCTGAATCAACTCAACAGCAGTAGATTATGGTTT
>NW_022103896.1:48700175-48714044 GCF_000313985.2 Echinops telfairi | reverse complement strand
GGCACCATTAGCTCTCTTCACCACATTTGCTTATGTACACGTTTGTCTTCAGTGACCATGTCAGTAAAGTGGGCACCCGCTGATATGATTTTCAATTCTTTGATGTCTGATAACTGATCCCTTCTACACCTCGTGGTCACACAGGCTAGTGCACTTCCTCCTCGTGGGCCTCAATGCTTCTCAGCTAGATGGCCACTTGTTTGCATTGACTGATTTTTAAGGTCTGCATTTCCCCCCATAGTTACCCTTATATTAACAATAAACTGTCCTACGTTTGCCAGTATTTATACAGGTTTCTTCTACTCTTAAACACGACTTTAAATTTTGTCCTCTGACTCTAACATTTAAGTAGGGTCTTTTTTCTCCTTTGAATCTTATAAATACCTGTTAACCTGTCACTGACCCAATTCCAGACTCCCAGGAGGTAAGCATTACTTTACGAACACAGGTGATATTTAGCATGAATCATGTTGTTTGTACAAATAGTTTAGACATAGTAAGCTGCTTTTCCCAATTCATGGTTAGAACTCTCCCATATTTAAGTTCCCAGAAGCCATCAAAAGCCAAAGATAGCAATCAGCCTTGATATGTGAACTCTTTTCTGAGCACCATGAGAGAGATGTTCCATTAAGTTCTGACTCCAAGTGACCCTATAGATCAGAGAAGAACTACTACTTAATGTTCCTGAGACTGCGGGTCTTTCTGGGAGCAGACAACCTCATCTTTCTCTCACTGAGAGAGGCTCATAGGTTTGAACTGCCTATCTTGCAGCTATCGGCCCAGTGCTAATTCACCATCAGGATTCTGTACAGCAGTAGTAATGATGAGAAACTCACAAACAGGGGTAAACATCTTTCTCCTGAAGTAACCAGTCACTGTGTAATGCTCCCAGCAGTTCTGGGTTTCTGTAGCCTGGGAGAACCACAGGAAACTCAAAGAAGATGAGAAAAGCTTCAGACAGAAGAGCACAAAGTGAAGTAGAGTAGAAGGCTGTGAATCTTATTAAAGTTATTCTACTCTTATGGGATATCACTTAGATATTTTGCTAATTACATAAAGCACTATGAACTCAACCTAAATTGCTACCCATTCTGGTATTTGATTCTTGTTTTTGGGTCCTATTTAAATGTGAAAAAGACTTTACCTAAACTTCGGTGTTCTGGAGTAGAGCCTTATTCCTCAAACTGTGGTGCACAGACCAGCAGCAGCATCACACCGGGAGCTTTTCAATTCCTGTCCATATTGACTGAATCCAAGTCTGCAGTTTAGTTCGATCACCAACTGATTCATATGAACCTTAAAACTGGGAAAGCAGGAAGGAATTTTTTGAGTTTTCAATTTAACCTGTTATTTTAACTTCTATACATGTTTGGATCCATCTAATAAGATCGGTTGAATGTATTACTATATACCTTCTGTATTTGTCTCCTAGCAATAGGATATAGTATAAAGAATTCCAATGAGTCAAGTGTTCATTATCAGCAAATAATTAATAAATAGCCATATCACTTTAGCACTCGGAGTCAGAGCTGACTGCATGCCCGTGAGATGAGCTCATCACTTTGGAGGTGTAAGCAACAATGTAGTTCAAGGTATATTTTCATTAAAAAAAATAATATTTGGCTTTTCCATGGTGGCCGTTCTTGTGGGGCACCTGGAGTGGAGGTTCTGCCTCCTGCCTTAGCGATGAGGATCCGGGGCCTTGAGTGGTGAAGTGATGAATTATCCAAGTCCTGCAGCTAATTAAGTAACAGCTGGGATTAAAACTGAGGTTTCCTGCCTCCCAATCAGGGTTGTTAAAATAAGTTTAATCATCAGACGACCGGTTGTGGTAAAGTTAGATTCGGGAGTGGATTATCGATGGGTCCTGGCTTGCCTGGATGGCTACATGAACCTAGCCCTGGAGCAGACAGAGGAATATGTAAACGGACAACTGAAGAACAAGTATGGGAATGCATTTATCCGTGGAAACAATGTGTTATACATAAGTATACAGAAGAGGAGGATGTGCAGCCAGCAAGAGAGCGAAGCTTTCATACTTGGATATATTTTTTGTGGAGTGTTTCTTCTGGTTTTTTACTCTTTTGTTACATAAATTGTCCTGTTTTCACAGTTGTTGGTGCTTTTCACTGGCTGATATGACGATAAGATAAATGTGTAATATTGTTGAATCTAATTGTCAAGAGTTCTTTCACATTGAGTTTCAGCGTTTTCTTTTTCTCTCTCCGTGTACAGAATGCAAAAAGCATAAAAGCAGATATTAGTGTTATTTTCATTTGATCTGCTTTACTTATTTGACTGATTAAAATGATGTACATGAAGGTCATAAAAATAACATTTAATATTGGAACGATACCTTACAAGAAATTGCAGGTGGGACATACATGTTGATGCTCTTTTCTAGCCTTTGGACACAGAACCACTGAGTGTCCACAGAGGTATTCCATGACACCTAACCAAAGTACCTGTCAGTGAGTAAAATGATTTTCTCCATCAAGGTATGCTATAGTTACCATTGCTCTCATGTGAACCCTAGGTAGCTCTTCAGGGTCAATGCAGGTTCGCCCTGGGGTTGATCAGCATAGACTATACAAGTTGTTGAGGAGTTCTGGGGATGCAATGGTTAAGTGCTAAGCTGAAAAGTCCAAGTTCAGAAATAGTGAGGATTTTGGTTTTCTTTACATTGAGTTGTAATCCATAATGAAAGCTGCTGTCCTTGATCTTGATCAGAGAGCGCGTCAAGGACTTCTCTCTTTGATTAAGCGGGGTTGTGTCACTTGCATATTGAAGGTTGCTCACAAGCCTTCCTCCGTTCCTGATACCAAGATCTTCTTCATATTCTCCAGTTTCTCCGATTAACTGCTCAGTGTACAAACTGAATGAGTACGGTAAACAGAGAAACCACGATGCCCACCTTTCCTGATTTTAAACCTCAACGTATTTCCATTCTCTGTTCTTGATCCCTGCCTGTCCAGACTCCTTAGGAACTGGCAGGAAGTGAAAAGAGGCTGTTACATGGAGGCGGCGGCAACGCAGGTCACAACACCTGTATAAATTGTTGAATGAAGAATTGATTGGCTCTATAAAATGTCACTCAAACCACAATTTTAAAAAGCAGCAGAACATAAAAAAAGAAGAAGAAGTTACATTGTGTTCCAGGGTAATTTTAGGTACCTAATTTATTCATTATATTTCTTAATAATTCATCTGGACAGGACACCCTTTTCTAACAAAAACTTTCTACGCAAGAACACTTATGTTTCTTATGCCAAAAATTACATTATTTTAACTTTCTGTTTTCAAGTATCAAAACAATTGAAAGAAACCATTTAATATACTGAAGTTCCATTTAAAAATCTATTTTTATTTTGTAGGTTTTCCTAAGCTTAAAAAGTGAGATAGTTGAAGGGATCATTAAAATCAAAACCCGTTGGCCAAGTCGCCTTGTTGCAAGCCTTCAGGATGGAGTAATCCTGTCCCACAGGGTTTTCAAGGGGGAAGCAGATGAAGCACCTAGGGGATTCACACTGTCAAGCTTTGGGTTAGCAGCCCAGTGCTCAGTCAGTGTGACAAGGATGCCTAGTCTTGAAGGGACCATGAAAGAATACCTGATACCTTTTCATCTTAAATAAACCAGCACTTCAAAGAGAAATACAAAGAGGGAGAGAGAAAGTAATAGGACACACATAATAACCATATTCAAATTCAAACTCAAACTGCTGTGGAGTCCATTTTGACGCTTGGCGGCCCTGTAAGACAAGGTAGAACTATGGCCCAGTACACAATGACCATATCCAGCTCCCTGCCTGTTTTTTTAAATAAAGTTTTATTTAAATACAATTGTATCCATTTACTTATGATTGCTTATGATGTCTAGGGTTCCTTAACCCTACAAGCTCATGGTCAAAGAGTGAGAGACCACAAAACTGAAAGTATTTACTATGAGGACTTTTAAGAAAAAAGAATAAGAACTAAATCCATAGATATCTAAAGCAATTGTTAGTGGGATGGAATAAAACTAGCATTTACAACTGTCGTGTTAGTATTAGATCTTCCAAAAATACCCACAGCTTGATTGCTGAATTGCTCTCCTTTGCAGTCCAAGATTAAGCCACTTTTTCTCTCATTCACCTTTCATCAAATCGATCAAACAATGCTGGTTGCCACCAATAATTACACTATAGCTTTTAATTGTTCATGAAATAGCAAAATAAATATAGTTGACATTTCCTGGCACACACATAAGCAGTATTTAAGAAGTAGGGAAACCTAACAATCCTACCAAAGAAAGAATTTTTGCCAGAGAAACTCAGCCACTAGAATGTCACCTGCTACAGGAGTTGTCAAAAGGGGCTAACTGTTCTCATCTGGGTGTTTGAAAAGTAGCAGATAAGCTTTATTGAAATGTAATCTATTCTGTTATGCACTTCAGAATTGGAAACATCTTTCTTTGAGTTGGTCCTACCTTGGGTGCTTGAGTGTTGCTATGATACTAGGGACTTCCAAATATCATCAGGGTCACCCATTGACGGGCAGGATTCAGTGGAACTTCTACTATGACAGATAAAGGAAGAGACTTGATTATCTACTACTTAAAATTAGCCAAGGAAAATTATTTGGATCACAACAGAATGGTGTCCTATATAGTGCTATAAGATAAGGAGACCCTTATGTTGGAGGGCACTCAAAATACCCAAAGACCTCAATCATGGCCTTGAACGTGAAGAGGATGTACAATCAGACATTTCATTCTTTTGTACAAGGGGCACTCCCCCCAAAATGGAATTTTTTTTCAAGGCTGTGGATTTAAGTTTTTTTACAAAACAACCTTATCACCTTCAAAGTATTCTCCACTACACTTAATACATTTTTCAAATCTGCAATTCCATTCTTGGAAATATTTTCAAACTCATCTGTTTGGATGGCTGACAGCACCTCCCTCATTTTTTGTGTGTGTGACTTTTTTCTTCACCTCTTCTATGTCATAAAATTGCTGTCCTTTCATAGCCCTTTGAATGAGTGGAAACAAAAAGAAGTCATAAGGAGCAAGGTCAGGTGAGTAAGGTGCATGGGGAATGAGAGGCATGCTGTTTTTTGCCAAAAGCTAGCCCACTGAGATGGCTGAGTGAGCAGGTGCATTGTCGTGATGGCAAAATCAGTTCCCATCTGCCACAATTCATACCTTTTGTCACACACTGTTACACAATCTTTTCAGGAACTTTAAATAGAAAGCTTGATTAATAGTCTGACCCGGTGGAATGAACTCCAAATGCACTACAAGTTGACATTTTCTTCTGTTTGGGAAGTTAATGGATGTCCAGAACTTTGGGAAGTTGATGGATGTCCAGAATGAAGTTTGTCATCAATTGACATTTCACCCTTTTTGAAATGAGAAAACCACTTGTACACTTGAGTTTTTCCCATCACTCTGTCCTTGTAAGCTGTGTTCAACATCACAACAGTTTCTGTGGCATTTTTCCCGAGCAGGAAACAAAATTTCACAGCCACACACTGTTCTCATAAATCAACCATCACAAAAAACAAGGTTTGAGTGAAACTGTTTTTATAAAAAAATTCACTTTGACCAGAGAGAACCTTCCCAGGTGACGCCACTGGGTGCACTGACTCAGAGCGAGTTGCTGGATGCTTGCCCAGCAGAGCCTTTTTTCCATTTGGGTGGGGTACTCCCTCATATGTGGGGTCACCGTCAGTTAGGGCCTATTCAATAGCAGCTAACCATGACGACAAGGATTAGACTTTAAGTAATCTTTCTTCAAATCCTACATTGTTAATTAACCTCTATTCTAGTCTTCATTCCATCTTGGACATAAAATGCATTAGTCTAAAGCAACAGCATACTGGATAACAGTTTAGAAGCTTAAGAAAATTAAGTAGATTCGTAAAAGGGAAAACGTTATTGATCTTAACCATCTTTAGTGACTCTGTATTCTTTAATGGCTCCTACACATTCATATATATATTTTACAATTTTAGTTTTAAAATGACATGATAAAACCCTAAGTGGTACAAATGGTTAGGCTATCAGCTACTAACCAAAAGGCTGGCACTTTGAATCCTCCAAGAAGTGGCAAGAAAGAAAAGGCCAAGAATCTATTTCCCAAAGATCTCCGCCATTGAAACCCCATGGAGTTCTACTCTGAAACTTGTGGGGTCATCCTGAATTGGCAGTAACTCAACAAAAACATCTTTTTAAATAACCCACTTCACTATTCTGAACATCTGTGTTTAGCAAAGCCTTACTGTTCCTACTCAGAGATCTTATGAAGTGCTAAAATATCAGCATCATTCCCCACAACAGTTGATTTGTTTTTTAAAATTCACATGGTGATAATATTACAGTTTTTGTGAGGAAAAATATGCTACGAGCCTAAAAAGTTCTGAAAAATTTTATAGATAGCATCGCTGTCATTTCAGTAATTAAAAAAATTGTTACCCCTTTTGGATAAATAGTACTCTGTCTCTCTTTCTTTTGATGCCTTTTTAAATAGACACTAAACTGTGAAAGGAATAAAAAGGCTAAAAATAAAGTCCACAGTCTTGCTATGTGACAAATACAGAATGAGATGCAGATAAAGCTCTTGTGCTCATGTTAGCTTTAGTCTTCTTGCCTTCTCTCTTTGAACCTGTCAAAGGACTCACTGACTCAAGGTGCTAGATCTGCCCTTGATGCACTTGCTCGGGCTGTTTTATTGAGCTGTGGTGGTACTCAAGTTTGCTGAACAGGTTAATTGTTCCATCAACTTGGCACCAGTGCCTGGAAAGTCCTTATGCGCATGACTCTTATTTCTCCCCAGCGTCTAGGCTGGCCTGTAGGGACAGAAGGTCTTTTTCACTCACCTTAGAGATCCATACAAGTTCCATTTAATCAGAATTGAAATCAGAGAATTAAAATAATTAGGAAAAACTTAATTATTAACAGGGAGCTGGGGAAATTGTTCTATATAACATCTTTGGGCTTTTCAATCAAGAGGAAGAGGCTTTCTATCAATCAACCTCTTGCTCAAAACCAAGTTTACTGCCGTCTGGGTGATTCCAACTCAGCAACCCTTGAGGACTCATGCGGAACTGCTCCTGAGGGTTCCCGGACTGCAAACACTCCTGGGAGTAGAACCCACATCTTTCTCCCAGGGAGCAGCTGGTGGTTTTGAACGAGCGGCCTTAGGGTTTGCAGCCCAGTGTGGAACTGCTAGACCATCACAACACCTCAGAGCATTATAAGTAGTCAGGTATAATAATACTATCATTCAAGTAGAGGATATTTCTTTAAGCACCCATAAATTTACAAATTTATATTTATCTCTGCAAATAAAATTGCGTACTGCAGGGAAATAATACTACGCAGATTTAGTTATTTGGTGCCTCTCGGATTTCTTTCTTTGGGTAATACAATTTCACAGACATTGAACAAACTTCAGCAGCACTGATACCTAACTGTCCAATCTGAGACTCCAGATAGCTAATTCTTAGCCATGTTACATAGGGGCTACCCTTAGGGAAAGAATAAACAGTCGCCACTCAATCACTCACTGCCAAGAGGTCGATTCTGACGTATAGTTCATCCCTCAGCAGAGCTGACGGCAATGCCTGGTCTCCTAGCTTCCAATCTTGTTCCTTGCCCAGTATCCCCCATGCCACCCTATCTGTTCTACCCTTAGTGGGCTAAGAGATCATTTTAAAATGCAAATAAGAATATGCCATTATCCACCTTGAATCCATCCAAAGGCCTTCTTTACTTCACACTAGGGATAATCTCTGAACTCTTTCCCTTGAGCCTTAGAAGCTTTGAGATCCATCCCTGTTTGGTTTTGACCTTAGCTCATGCCATTGTTTTACTTGTGCACAGTCCTCTTTTGCCATTGACCTTCCTTCATTTGCTCCACCATAGTAAGCATCTTTGCTCCTTAGGGTTTGGGGCTAACTCCCTCCTTTTTCCAGAATGTTCTTCGCTCAGAGCTTTGCTTATCATCTAGATGTCAACTGCAAAGTCATCTTCTGGAAGAGTGCTTCTCTGACCACTACCTAAATGTGCCATGCCGCCTTCCCTACTGTTGCACCATGTGAAATTCTATGCACCACACTCATCGGTAATTTGCCTTCCTTGCTTAATTACCTTGAACTTGTTTAATAGTTTTCTCCATGCCCCAAGATTATTAGCTCTTGACAAGTAGGAGCCTTGGTCACTTTGTGTCAAGAAGTAGTTGGTGCTGGGTGACTGTGGGTGAAATGACTTAATACACCTAATGGGAGACACTGTTCCCTGAGCAACAGACAGAACAAAAGGAAAGGAATCAATAAGCAACTATATGATAGAAAATGGTTTCAAGCTAAAATATTGATCTCAGATTGCAAATTCAAAGTTCTCACAGGTTACAGGGGAATGTAACAAAGAGGAAGTGCTGAAATCCTGGTGGGGACTGAGCATGATACTGGGACAGAAGGAAAATCAAGGGAAATAGAGGAAAGAGCTGGGAGGCAAAGGGTATTTATAGAGGTCTAGATAAAGACATGTACATATGCAAATATATTTATATGAGGTTGGGAAAGTAGATCTATGTGTTTATATTTATAGGTTTAGTATTAAGGTAGCAGAAGGACATTGGGCCTCCACTCAAGTACTCCCTCAATGCAAGAATACTTTCTTCTATTAAATTGCCATTCTATGATGCTTACCTTCCCGACACAACCGCTGAAATAAAGCGGGTGAATAAGCAAATGTGGTGAAGAAAGCTGATGGTGCCCGACTATCAAAAAGTATAGTGTCTGGGGTCTTAAAAGCTTGAAGGTAAACAAGCAGCCATCTAGCTGAGAAGCAACAAAGCCCACATGGGAGAACATATCAGCCTGTGTGATCACAAGGTGTCTAACGGATCACTGAAGACAAATGGGTGCATAAGCAAATGTGTTGAAGAAAGCTGACGGTGCCCGGCTATCAAAAAGACCCCGCCTGGGGTCTTAAAGGCTTGAAGGTAATCAACAGAAGCAACAAAGCCCACATGGAAGAAGCACGCCAGCCTATGCAATCACGAGGTGTTGAAGGGATCAGGTATAAGGCATCATCAGAACAAAAAAATCTTACCATAGTGAATGATGGGGGAGTGTGGAGTGGAGACCCAAAGCCCATTAGTACGCCACTGGAGATCCCCTTGCAGAGGGGTTTTGGGGAGGAGACGAGCCAGTCAGGGTGCGATGTAGCAACGATGAAAAATACAACTTTCCTCTAGTTCCTAAATGTTTCCTCCTCCCCTCACTATCATTATCCCAATTCTACCTTTCAAGTCTGGCTAGACCAGAGGATGTACACTGGTACAGATAGGAACTGGAAACACAGGGAATCCAGGGCAGATGATCTCTTCAGGACCAGTGGTGTGAGTGGTGATACTGGGAGGGTAGAAGGAGGGTGGCTTAGAAAGGGGGAACCCATTACAAGGATCTACATGTGACCTCCTCCCTGGGGGACGGACAACGGAAAAGTGGGTGAAGGGAGACATCAGACAGGGCAAGATATGACAAAATAATAATTTATAAATTATCAAGGGTTCATGAGGGAGGGAGGGGAAAAATGAGGACCTGATGCCAGGGGCTTAAGTGGAAAGCAAATATTTTGAGAATGATGAGGGCAATGAATGTATAAATGTGCTTTACACAATTGGTGTATGTAGGGATTGTGATAGGGTTGTATGAGCCCCTAATAAAATGATTAAAAATAAAAAATAAAAAATAAAACTAACCTTAAATTCTTTAACAGATTTAAGGAATTAATCAACTTTCTAAGTGAATAATACCTCTAGCATCTTGAGGGAGAAGTAGACTGTGTGCAAAACAATCGAAAGGGTGTAACGAGACACTGAAACCTGAAAAGAGCGAAATGGTAACAGAACTAGTTAGTGATCTATCGAGATGTTGTAATATTAAGGAATTAAATCATTTTAGAATGATTAATTTGAGAAATACTCATTATGTAATCTAAGAGTAAACACAGGATATAAAATATTAAAAGAAAAAAAGCAAACACTGCCATTGAACCTAGTCCAACTCAGCAACCCTGTAGAACAAATGGAGTAGAAATGCCCCATGAATTCCCAAGACCGTAAATCTCTACAGAGTAATAAGCCTCATTATTCTCCCATGGAGCATCTCGTGGTTTTGAACTGCAGACCTTGTTGTTAGCAGCCCAACTTGTCACATACGATTCCACCAGGTCTCCAATATATATATATATCATTATATATTCATTATAATCCTCTCCACAGCGGTGCTCGTGAGTACAGAAAAGAGATCCAAAGGAATGCAGTAAGAGATTAATACAAACAATTTTTAAAAGTGAAGATAAATCATATCTAAGGCAAGATTTAGAAATTTTTTAAAAAAGCAAAATCTCCATGGTGAATGAAAGATCAGAATTTGAAGGAAGAACAGGGCCCGGCTGAGTTGTAAAGCAAGAGACTAGCAGAGTTGTTACCACTTGGGGCAGCAGGGGGTGCTAGAAGCAAGGGGTCCATAGAAAGAGCCACAGTTCATCTGGTTAGCAACCGAAAGTAAATGCTTCTGAGCGTGTTGACTAGGGTTCCTTTTGAGGCCAGATAGGGAGCAGGGGGCTGTCAGCTTTTGTGTTTGCAGGGGGTGGCCTTGAAAGGCATCAGCAGGAAAAAGAAGCAATCTTTCATTCTAATTAAGAACCTAACATTCGTATTCTATCTTCTGAGGCATCTACATCCCCTTTTCCGTAAATTTTAGTGCTCAGGGTTGTATCCCCTCTGGTCTGTGACGCTTCATCTATGTGCTGGAAAAGAGGCACTATATTGCTACCTCTCATCCCTTGTTCCCTAGCATACATAGGATAAGCCCACTGCCAATAAATGAATCCCTACTCCAGGTAAAACAACCCTGTAGGACACAGTAGCACTGCTCCATGGGTCTTCAAGGCTATGGTTTTTACAGAATCACCTTCCCAGGTCTTTCTAGTGCAGAACTACTGGTTGGTGGGTTTGAGTTGCTGGTGTCTTTGAACTACTAGCCTTTAGATTAGCAGCCCAGGGCTGAAAGCCCGTGTCACCAGGGCTACTGTATACGTAGAGTAGCAGCATTGCTTTTCAGTTCCGGAGTATAAATTATACAATATTCAGCAACCCTTACAGCTGCTTTTTCAGCCTGGAAACATTATAGTTTTTCTTTTTCTGAAACTAAAATCTCTTATTTTATCTTTTAACACCCGCCCCATGCCCACCCCCAGTGAGCAGTCCCCAATAATACTGATCTACAGAAATTTAGTTCAAAAATAAAGGACATAGTTTCGAGGTCATTGAGAAGTGTAGATTGATCTTTATCAAGGAGGATTGATATTGAGTAAGTGAATTTCTAAAGATTCGGTAATAAATAAGTCGTTCACCTCTATGATCAAATCCAGCTTATTTTTAATTTAGTTTAGTGTATTATTTTACTTCAAATTCTACCCTTTTATTTAATGGATCTGAAACTATATTTTGAAACTACAATTATATTATGTTTTAGGCGCATGTCGATGTTTGAAATGATGTATTTATTTCTTATCTTTTCTTCGGTCTTTCCAGCACAACAGAACTCTCCCCTTTCTGTTCACCTACCTTTCCTGCCCTTTGCTGCTTCCTGAGCTTCTTCTCGGGGCTGAGCGGCTGTTGTCCTGTGGGTGTCCTACTGTTGGTGGTTCTCAGGAGCATGTTCTTCACGGAGGTTATTATTCATCACTTTAGAGCCCATCTATTGTTTGACTGCAAGGTGGTCCCCAGGTTGGGGTTGGTTCCGGCTGGAAAGGTGTGTAATAGTGACTGGAGGGTTTCATCAGTCTTTCTCAGCCCCATAAGTCTGGTGTTTTGTTTTGCTGATTGTGTTCTACATTTCTTACCCCCTCACTGTATAGCACCTTCTAGTCTGAATTTGATCAGAATGGTCAGTAGCCAAGCGCCGTCTTCTGGCCTGCTGGTAGTGGAGGCCCTAGTTTGTGGTCCCTTCGTCCTTCGGACCAATTGTCTCCTGCTTCATTGACTTTTTCACTCTTCTTCTCCTGGGGCTGGGAAAGAACCATGGTTGCATAGTTGATATCTGCTTGCAAGCTTTTAAGACCCCACTCCTTATTCACGAATGTAGGCTGGGGAACATGGTCTTTGTGGACTCTTGTTATGCCAGCTGACCCAGACGTCTCCCAAGACTGGTCTACAGTCCTCAAGAACATCAGGGCTTCCCCTCGAGGGGTGTGGCTATAGCTCCGAAGTCTTTAGAACTTTGTCCCCTGTATGTACTCATACATGGATACATTTGCAGCAAATACATGTAGAAATATCCTCTGACAAACCTCTGATGTGTGTGTGTGTGTGTGTCCCATTCCCCCCTCCACAACTGTTCAGCTTGTATGTCTGTGTATGTATCCGCTCACAGATGATTACTTGTTCTTACTACTGTGACAGGATTGTGTCTGTCTATCTCTTTCATCTTTACCCCTCATGCATCTCCCAGGGTGGTCCTTGGCTTTGGTCATATTGTACTCACCTCCCTGCTATTGTGTATTGCTGATGAATGTATCTTTGAAGTTATATTTTAACAGAATCTCCTAATGTTCTCTTCCTTTTACTGAAAGTTGATTTAGCTGAAGTCATTTTTTAGGTTGCTAATAAATTCTTATATTTGATATGCAAACAAATACATACTTGAATCGTAAATGGAGTAAATGTCAGCTCCTGTCCTCGGACGTCAGATTCTCAAGTAGCTGAATTGCGTTTAGGCCAGAAGGTGGCGTAGCAGCTACAGCAATGGAAACTGCATTTGCCAGGCAGAGGCCTTCCTTAAAAGATTGTACTAAGAACAAATCCCTGTTGTACATAATCTTCTTTTTTCTGGTAGAAGGAAGCATGCTTTTTCCTGTGCTGATTTCTCCCAGACTTTTCATTTACATAGTTATCATAAAAAAATAAGTAACAAAAATTGAAAATGAAGCCATTTAAATCTCATCATCCTGAGGCAACTCTCATCAACAGCTCACTCAGGGCCAGTGTTGCCAAGCCTGTGCCGTGGAAACAACGACATTAACTGCTTTACCAGTGGCCCCTTCCATTCAAGGTGTCATAAGCATATTATAGGCTAATGCTGCTCTGAATATTCATTGTAACGGTTGCATATTTCCCTCTACTCGACACCTTATGTATTTCGCTCCTTTTCTGTTAAATAAGTTTTTCTCAGTTTTTGCTAATATGCAAAACATATATATTTTGCTTATATACATAACATATAATATTGTGTACGTAGTTTATAAATTTGCTCACCGATATGGCTGCTTCCTTAGCAAAATTTCCTAAAAATGATCCTAAAAGCAGAACTACTGGACAAAATGTTGGAATTTTAAAATACTTTTCTACCTATTTTTAAAATGACCCTCTTAAAAATGCATACCCTGCGATATACAGAAGAGCCCCCTTATCATTTTCCTACTTCCACCATGCATGTTATTCTGATGTCAATTTCTACAAGAATTTACCTTGAAGTTAAACAAGTGGCCATCTAGCAGAGAAGCAACAAGCCCACATGGAAGAAGCACACAAGCTTGTGCGATTGTGAGGTATTGTTCGAACTGGGTAACAGGTATCAGAAGACCCATAATAAACAAACAACAGCAACAAAAACAACCATATTGTTGAGAATGAAGGGGATCAGAGCAGAGACCCAAAGCCTATATGTAGTCAATGGGACATCCCCTCACAGAGGGGTCACGGGGAAGGGATGAGTCAATCAGGTTACAGTAAAGCACTGATGAAACACATAATATTCCTCTGGTTCCTTGAGGTTTCCTCACCCCCCACTATCATGAGCCCAGTCCTATCTTTC
>NW_022103896.1:48688222-48699598 GCF_000313985.2 Echinops telfairi | reverse complement strand
TTTTTTCCCATAAAGCCCATTAAATACTTCATTTGTACAAGTGAATGAAGGATTTTTGTGGTTCAATGAAAAGTAGCAAATATGTGTGCAAACTCTCATTGATGTTAAAGCGAACATTTTCTGAATGAAGGAATACATGAATGAAAGTGGTAACAGCAGTGGTGCCTCAGTGGTAGGATTTTCTCCTTCCTGTGGAAAGTTTACAATCCACCTCAAGTGTGATCACTACTTGTTTGTCAGCGGAGGCTGGTGTGTTGCTATGCTGCTGAGTGGATTTTAGAGGACATGCCAGGCTAGGGCAGACAAGGCAGAAAACCCTATGAAAATCAGCCAGTGAAAATTCAAGGGGTCACAACAGTCTGATGTTATTGTATTTGGGGGAGCCTCGAGTCAGGGGCCAACTGAATGGCTGCTAACATCAACATCATCAGCCGTAGCAATGATCGTGAGGATGATGCAGGACGAGACAGTGTTTGGTTTTGTTCTACATAATATAGATTTTATTCTATGCAGTCTATACACAAGTTTGAATCAGGAAGACTAGTCCAGTTTCATGCTTAGAGATGAGATCTATACATGAAGTGCTGGATTCTATGATTAGATATTAAGATTCCACACATGATAGTCTAGTTTCCACCTTTGTGGCTCTGGTTCCAATTTGGAAACTGAGATTCCAGACATGGATGGCCAGGGATCATGCTTAATACGAGTAGGGATTGTGTTTAACACTTGATTGCTAACTAAAATCTCATCACTGGAGGCTCTACAGGGGAAAAGACCTGGTAATATGTTCCTATAAAAATTATATTCTAGAATATCCTATGATGGCAGTTCTGTTTTGTCATATACAGTTGGTACAGGTCATGATCAGTTTGAAGGAATAGATAGCATGCTTATAGAGCCATGTTCCATGGCTTGGTGTATCAAACCTTATCATTTAAATGTCAGCTACTATATCTGGATGGCCAAAGTTCCCGCTTGTTAGGCTACAGATCACACCTGAACATTTCAGTTCCACAGATGGAGTGCTAGTTGCTGTGGCTGGGAGACCAGATTCAGTGTCTTGGCAAGCCCACTTCTGTGATCTAAATGCCAGGGTCTTTGTCTGCATGATCAGAACCCACACCTATAAGGCCATGTTCCTTGTTTGGAATTTATACTCCCACAAATGAAACTCTAGCCTCCTTGACTGGGATAGCTCATTTTATAAACGGGAAAATCAAGAACTGGGACACCAGACTCTTCCTCTCAAGGGTAGCCTTCCACACCTATAAAGTTATATTCAACACTTGGTGATCACTTCCACACATACGAGTGAAAGGCAATGGAATTTTTCATGACGCTTTCTCCTATACCATTCGATTCCACGCTTGTGGGATCAGGTCCTGTTCGGGGAGGAGATTACACAGTGAGGTCCTATGCTCTCTGCTTATAGGGAAAGTATTGGTATTGAAAGAAATGATGTGCATCCAGTGCCAAAATGAATGCTTAATGACTCAGATTATGCTTGATAATGCCTCATGCTTGTATATGTCGACTCTATGAGATCCTTCTCAGAGTGCCAGATTTTTAGACAGCCAAGTTACATGCCTGTTGCCCACATGGTATGCCTTAAGTTTCAAAATCCAGTTGCATAAGGCCAGATTCCATGCTTTCACAGATAAGTTTCACACAGTTAATAACTCATTGCATGCCTAGAAGGTGATTCTGTGCCTAAGGGCCATAATTTAAGCATAATAGCCCAGGTTCCAAATCTATATCACATCTATATGACATATAGATGTGTGTGCATGTCCTTGTATCAGTCTTCTGTCTAGAGTGAAATGTTCCACATATATATCACATTTTTTCATGATTGGGTATTGAGATATCAACCATGAAGTTCCTGCTTCTATGCGTGAAAGGCCAGTGTCCATGCATAACAATAAAAACTCCATACACAGAATTCTGAGTTCCACATTATATGGCCAGATTCCATGGCTGGAGACAGATATTTCACGTGTGCAATGCCTGGTCCCATTCCTGAGAGTGAAAGTTCAATGTCTTGTGTAGCTGGATTAAATTCCTAGAGCCACATATGCCATACTTGGAGAGCAAATCAATTGCTTGCAGGATTAAATCCCACCTGTAGTTGCCAATGCCCATGCTTCAAGTGCGTGTCCCCATGCCTGGGTGACCATTATTCACAAAGAGAAGAAAATACTTCATTCCAAGAAGGCTGAGTTATCTGCTAGTAAATCCAGACTTGGTGCCTGGAGTTCCAGGTTCCACTCATGGAATATAAATTTTATATTTAAAGTACAGGTACTCCCCAAATTAGAGCAGGTATCTGTTCTGACAATTGTGTTGTCAGTAAGTCAGATACCTCTTTGGATTTTTTTCAAGTTGACATTGTTATTGCCCTCTATTATCAGTATCTTTAGGAATTCTGGTGCTGTTTATTAAAGTAAATCACAAAAATCGAACATCTACCAGTGAACATCTGAGAGGGATAACATCAGCAAAATACACATCGCACCATATTGCTAATGATAAGATATACAAACATAACGGATGATCCTAAGTGTAGTTAATTGTAACTTATCGGGGACTACCCATGTGAGTTTCACCCTTTGATTCCTTGAGTGCCAGATTGCATGTCCAAAATCTAAATTCTATGATAAGTGGTGCCCCAGATTTTATGGGTAGCATACCAAATTCTGTGCTTAGAGTGTAATGTTTTTAAAATGTGACCTTCCAATGTGAAATATCTGATTTCAAGTTGGGGTTTTTAAAATGTGACCTTCCAATGTGAAATATCTGATTTCAAATTGGTGAATCACATTTCTTTGAGTCTGGAATCAAGTTACATGCCTAAAGGACTGCATTCCTAGTTCACAGAGCCAAATCCATACTTGCACAGTCAATTCCCACTTGGGAAATCAGCTTCAAATCATGAAGAGTGAGGTTCTATACACACCCAGAACCAAGCTCACTGCCATCGAGTCATTCTGATTCGTGGTGACCCTGCAAAACTGCCCCTGTGAGCTTCTGAGACTATAACTCTTTAAGGGAAAGTCTCATCTTTCTTCGGAGAATCAGCTGGTGGTTTTGAACTGCTTACCTTGTGGTTAGTAGCCCAATGCATAACCACTATGCCACCAGGGCTCCTTTCAATACCTTAAGGACTTCATAGTATGTCTTCAAATACCTACACCTGAAGTCCCAGATTTCATACCTACATTTCCCAGCCCATGGCTACTAAACAAAGGTATTGCTGAAACTCTAGATTCTGAGCCTGGAGCCCTCAGCTGTTTGGTTGATGGCCTAGCTCCTGGGTTTAGGTATGTAGTTCTCAACCAGAGCCAATTTTTCCCTCAGAGCATTTACAGGTGTATTGAAACATCATTTTTTGTTTCTGTTTTAATTTTCATGATTTGGGAGGCTTCTAGAGGCAAGAGACCAAAGACACTGATAAACACCTTACAGTGCACAAACTAGAACCTTACACCCCCAAAATATCCAATTCAAAATCCTTCAAGAGTGCTGTCATTGAGGAAACCTGGCTGAGAGGGACAATGTTGGCGCTTGAGTGACTTGGATTCCACTCCTGGGGAGCCACATGGCCTGTGGAGAGAGCACATCCCATCTCTGGAGGACCAACTCTCACTTTTGAAGTTCTAGTTCCGTGCCTTGATGGATACATGCCCTTCGTGAAGAACAACGAGGACCAGGTTCCATGGCCCCAAACCTAGAGGACAAATGTCCATGAGCAGAAGATCCGGCTCCATATCAGGAAAGACCAATTCTTTGCATAAATGGCCAGCTTCTCGACCTGGAGGACCAGATTCTGTGTTTGGAACTCATGTGCAAGAAATCCACAAGTCATTTGCCCAGACACCTCCTTTCCGTCTCTGCTATGAGAAAACTCCACCGAGAATGAGGCACTAACAGCTTCCCAAAGTATTTCTGCTTCAAAGCTAGACTCGCAATACAGATGATCCTGAACCTAGGTTTCTGGCCTAGGAATGATCCTAAGTCTTTTATCACATTGTCATTGATATTCGTGCTACTGACTGCCACAAGGGTGAGAGTGACCGGGGAGACGGGCAGTGGGAAGTGCACTAGTGTGATGAGAGGCGAAACGCAAACCCTCGGGGCTCCACAGCAATTGAGAGCAACCAGTCTTCTTGGGTCAGCCCAGATAGTATGAGGGCTGGATAGAAAATACGAGTTGATAAGAACTGAAGTCTCTGTACTCGGAGAGAACTGCCCTCATGAACCCAAGTCTCTATTTGGCCCGAATAGGTCAAGCGGGGTCATTGTCTTTTCCAAAGACATTATCCCACACTCAAAATCTCTACATTCAGCCAGGCAGACGGCATCTTACCTCCTAGGAACATCATCCCTGTGGTTATAGATTTCTAGTAATGGCACTAAATAAACATTTGCTTTGTGAATGAATGAATCCTAATATCCTCAATGTCAGCTTATGTGTATCCGAAGTGCCTGGAGTCTGCTTATCACTCTATATAATAGTCATAAAACATTTTGAGCCCGATGGTAGAGGCTCTTTGCAGACAGGATACAGTTATCTCTCTCTAAGGATCTGGTGAAGATTAATTAGTTAATTTCATAAAATGCTTCAGGGATGAAAATTGCTTTATGAGAACTAATTACAAATATCATACTGTGTGCATCTATAAATTCATTCTTCCAGAGTTGAACAAAATTCGCTTTCTTATTGCTATAAGGAATATTTATTAGAGTGGATGGATCATTTCTTTCTCTTACTATTCAAGATCATTTTGTAGTTCAAAATGTAGGTTATGCACATCATGCCACAGAGGCAACAGAGTCTAGTTGTGTAGCCAGGAAATTAACACTAACTACTACTCAATTTGGACTCATTCAAGATTTCAGGCACAGAATATTATCATTTAAAATGCATTAAATGTAGCTGAGCTCATATTCTTCTCTACTGTATATGACTTAGGAGGCTTTGGGGAACTCAATAAAATTCTCTCTGCCACAACGTTCTCCTCTGTCAAATAATAGGCTCTAGCTTGTGGAACTTAATGACCTGATGCAGGCACCTAGTGAGCACAGCACCTGACTCAACGGTAGCACTCAGTGTCCCCATGAAACTGAGGATGCCACTCTGTGTACCCTTAGGTGATGGCACAGGTTAAAGGTGAACCCTATCTCTATCTCAGGATTAATTGCTGTCCTACTTAGGTTCGAAGAGACCCATATACTAACATTGTCACTTGTTAACTGATTGAAGTCCTAGAGATTTAACACCGTAGAAGGGGTTCAACATTGTTCTTTCCTACTGCGAGGTCAGACATTTAGCAGTGATGCTAAACAGATACAGGTAAGTTGCCTTAAAGCAGGGGTTCTCAACCTTCCTAATGCCGTGACCCTTTCATACAGTTCTTCATGTTGTGGTGACCCCCAAGCATAAATCATTTTCGTTGCTACTTCATAACTGTCATTTTGCTACTGTTATGAATCAGGTGACCCCTGTGAAAGGGTCGTTCGACCCCCAAAGGGGTCGCGACCCACAGGTTGAGAATTGCTCCCTTAAAGGCTGTCTCAGAGTCTCAAATAGTCATCAGACTACTAGGTTGAGACTTCCACCCAGCGGCACCAACCACAGGAGTTGTAGACATTTAGTCAGATCAAGTCATACACACTTGTACAGTGAAAGATAATATTATTTATAGAAAGACCAATTTACCCTTCTCAAGAACTGGTATCCATTCGTACATTGTTGGGTAGGTAGATAGCAGCTTAGGTGTCAGCAGCTGAAGCGTGGTTCAGATTTGGATTTATGTTGCCATTTTACGTATTAGTAGATGTGACCTGGCTGCTCCTCTGCTTTCTTTTTGTCTGCCTGTCTGTCTCTTTGTGATTCTTCTTGGCTGGCTATGACCAGCTCTCAATCAGTAGTTTTGGAGTGTCCTGGGCCAGGCCCCACTTGAGTAAGCATTACAATACTTCTTGAAGCAGAACTACACTGCAGTCAGACCTCTGGGTTAAAGATTTTCAGTGTTACAACCTTTGGTTGACATACTGCTCTTTCACAAGTCTAGAAGGTCTTTAGGGCAGGGTCCTATGTCTCAGAGACCCGTGCTGCTCTTCGCCCTTCTCTATCAGGAGGTACTCCCAAGTCCTCTAGGGCAGTGATGGTTTGCCTGGGAAAACTTTGCAGTTTCAAGGCAGGGCTTTCCTGGCAGGATCATATAACCTTACCAATTGTATCGAGTCATGTTGCAAACATACCTATCTTCCTAAATGGATTGCCAGTCTAGGGCCAGGAAAGCCACATAAGAGAACCCATTATACCTGATTCATCTTGATGAAAGAGAGTATGTTTTTCTTGGGCCACGCATAGCCTTCACCTCTTCACCCGTGACTTCTTATTGCAGAAGCCCTGGGTTATACAAGGATGGAAAGCAACAGGCAAATCCTCCTCTCTGTTCGACTGTGCCATTCATCTTTTGATGCACTGGACATTAATTTAGAATACAAAAACACACATATTTTGTGCCATTTCCCCTTGGTACTTCACATGCCACTTTTCTTGACCTGCCCCAATGTTTTAATCTTCCTTGCTCCTTTCTAAGCCCTGACTAGTCAGCCAAGCCATTCACCACCATGTGTGAGTCTAACTCAGGCCATTTTTCTCTCCACACACATGAATAGCAAGGTTACCCATCATAAATTGTCCATCTATGAACTGATCTTGGGTTTTTTCCTTTCTATAGAGGAGCCTTGGTGGCATAGTAGTTACGAGTCGGGCTGCAGTTCGCATGTTTGGCAGTTCGAAACCACTAGCTGCTCCATGGGAGAAAGACAGGGCTTTCTACTCCCGTCAACAGTTATCATCTGGGAAGCCCACAGGGAGGTCACTATGAGTCGGCATTGACCCAGGGCGGTGAGTTGTTTGTTTGTTTGTTTCATCAGCTGACTGTAGAAAATCCTCTTGAGGCCAATGTGTAAACTGAAGGAGAGGTAGGCATTGGTGCAACAATATTGGGTGATATCCAAGGTTGGATGCTGTGTTCTTAGAGATTACTTTCCCCTTCTGGTGATGCTTGAGAGTAGTCCAGATAGTCCACTTACACTTTGAGATGAATGGCTATAAAAGCCTGATGATCTATTGACAAAATCCAGCTCACACTGGCCCGTTCTGCTTGCAGCTCACTAAATGGTGAGAAGTTCAGTCCCCAACAGGGCTCCTGAAGCAGGCCAGCAGAGGTTTTCAATGACCTAGAGAGTGAATCTAACAATTTCCAAAAGTTCTAAGCATTCTCTTTTCCCAGCGTACCATGCCCAGTAATTACCCGATTCAGGAAATCCATACTCTATACCCTTGCTGTGATTTGGTAGAGTTCTTTAATGAAGGGGATCCAGACTCTGAATTGTTAGACTGGGAACTGAGCTTCATGGTGTCAACAGTAAAGTTCATTGAGGAGAATGCATCAAATTTATCAATGAGGGGAACTCTCTCTTTTGCCTGGCAAAGGCCCCTTCCTGGGTTCCCTGGAACTGTTCCTAATATGCTGCTGGGATAATGCTGAGAAACTTGAATAAAGCATTGGTCTGCTATGTAGCAATGGCTCCCAAGCCATCTATCTGGCACCTCTGGAAAAGTCTATAACCTTGAGCCTTTGACATTCTGAGCTTGATGTCCTTGCATTGAAAATGTGGTAATAACACCTACCTTGTTGTTGTTGCTAGGCGCCATCAAGTCAGTTTCAACCCATAGCGATCTGTGCCCAACAGAACAAAGCACTGCCCGGTCCTGAACCACCCTCACAAGTGTTCCTGTTCTTGAGTTCATTGTGTCGATCCATGTTGTCCTCTTTACTTATTTATTTGGTCATTCTCCAGGAACTGGTCTCTCCTGACAACAAACAGGTCCAAAGTATATAAGACAGAGTCTCACCATCCTGGCCTCTAAGAGCTCCCTGGCTGTACTTCTTCCATGACAAATTTGCTTGTCCTTTTGGCAGTCCATGGTATGGTCAATATTCTTCACCAGCACCACAATTCAAATGCATCGTTTCTTCTTTGGTCTTCTTTATTCAATGTCCAGATTCCACACATGCAGAGGCAATTTCGCACGCATCCGAGCCTACCTCATGGAGTATGGCTCTTTAATGAATTAACTAAAGATGTTCCAATGGCACGATATCTTCTTTGGAAATATAAATTATCATTGTTTTTGGTGTGACTGAGAGTTCTCTGATGTGTCCTGGTTGGCTGGGCCTCTGAAGATTTACCTCTCTCCAGATTTCCCACTGCCTTGTTCAATCTGTGTATTGGAAACAAATGCTCTTCGACCTCAACCGTACTTGACATTGGTCCCTCTGTCAGAAGCTGTTTGTTGCACTTCCTGAATTCCAGTCTCGGTCTGCTGGTCTGGATTTCCTCCCAGTGGGCAGATCTCTCTCTCTTTTTTTAATATGGAACGCTTCATGAATTTGCATGTCATCCTTGCGTAGGGGCCATGCTAATTGTATGGCCGGATCAATACCAGGCTGGCTTCTAGCAGCAAGTGACCTTGAGTCTTTCCCACCCATGCGGAGATGACCTGAGCTAGCTGAAACAACTAGCAGCAAGTGGCCTTGAATCTCCCACACACACCTGCGGAGCTGACCAGAGCTGGCTAATGGCCCGCTTTGTTCTCTACCTGCCGCTCTGCACCCGGCACCAGCACTGCCCGTTTGGCTCAGCGCCCACTGTGCTCTGGACCCTCCACTCTGCACCCAGCACGGCCCGTTTGGCTCAGTGCCCACTTTGTTCTTGCTCACCACTCTGCACCCGGCACGAATACACCCGGAACCAGGAAGACACCTTACATTCCAGAAACTCGGACATACCTGTCCATATAAGCAGCAGCCCTGTTGCCTGCAGTGCGACTCCCCCAGCCCGGACGTTGTGGACTGTGGGACTTCACCCAGGCAGGGTTTTTTTCTCCCTAATAAGGCCTGTTTGTTCTAATTCAACTGATTTGGTTTCTGGCGCCTCTCGGCTACCTTACACTAATCTTCTCTGGATCGTTCCAATTTTAGTATATGTGCTAACGAAATGAGCACCAGATCTCTCTTTAAACCCCAGCTCCTCTCCTTTGCCTTTCACTTTGACTCCGTCTGCATTGACACGAAGTGGCCCTGCTCTTGGGAGGAGTACCATGGCGTGCACTATGCTCTCGCTGATCTGGAAGCTACTTTTATTATAAAGCCAATCTAGTCTCTGGTTGTTCAAATTGTCAAAATCCCCTGTGATTTGGGTTATTCAACTGCAACGCTTTCTGATATGTATTTTTTGTGCTTGACTGACTCATTTTGCAGCTGAGTATCATTTTCAAGCATGATTTGTTCCTGCCACATTAAATGATAAATTTGTACATGTGAGACTGTAAATCTAATTATTCTTGCTTTATGTAAGCAAATTTGATTTTCTTCCCCTCTCTGGGATTATTGAAAATATTTAATATTGAAGATATTGAAACAGAAGTCTGGATTTGCGAAATGAGTTCATTGATCCGAGGAAGTTTTAACTGGAGAGTTGACAGCGAGTTTGGAACCTGGAGGATGATATCAAGTGTTCCAGAGGGATTTGGCATGGGGTGGGCTGGCAGACATTTTAGATCCAGAAAAAGAGTTGCTGTGAGCAGGTTGAGAAACTGGGAAGGGGCAGGCTAATGAGAGGAATACTATCATCCAATTTGATTGGAGTATAAGCAAAATAAATGACTATAGCGGTAGAATGTATGAAGTGGGGCCAAATTGATGGAGCCTTTGCAAGTATCGATCCTTGAGTCTTGGTGCTTCTGTGTTCATCCTCCATTAAATGATTTCCTGTATAGTAACAATGCCACACATGATGCTTTGTTGTTGTTGGGTGCCGTGGGTCTGTCCTGACTCATCGGGACCATCCGTACAACCGAGTGAAACAGCCCAGAACGGCGCCACCCTCACCATTGTTCTTAGGTTTGAGCGCATGTCGGAGCATCTGTGTCGATCCATCTCATCCAGAGTCTTCCTCTTTCTCATTGCTCCTCTACTTCACCAAGCAGCACGTCCTTTTCCAGGGACTGATCTCTCCGGATAACATCTTGCGCAGTGTCACTACCCTTATGTCTAAGGAACATTCTGGCTCCACTTCTTCCAAGACAGTTCTGTTTGATCTTTGGATAGTACATGGATCTTCCGATATTCTTTACTAGCACTATCGTTTAAACCCATCAAGTCTTCTTCGGGCTTCCTTTTTCAATGTCCAACTCTCATTTGCATATGAAGCAACTGAAGACGCCGTCCTTTGGATGAGGCCCACCTTAGACCTCCCTCAAAGTATCGCCCTGTTTATCTGCACTTTAAAGGGGTTTTATACAGGCTATTTACCAAACATTTTGTACTTGAAGTCACAGTGGGCCTACCAGACTATGGCAGACTCAAAAGGAACATTCTTCTGATCTTTTCCGAATGAATGCCGTGGTCACATTATTCAAACACCCCTCTCTCTTAATGTGAACGGGAGCTCCGTGGGCAGAGCTAGACTGTGAACGTCAAGGTCCATGGTTCAAACTTACCTGCTGCTCCTCAGAAAGAGGAGGCCATTTTCCCTGGTAAAGATGTGCAGCCTCAGAATCCCTGTGGCAGGTCAGTGTGCTTGTGGATTAACTCAGTGGGAGTGGGATTGGTTTTGGTGTTTTAATACAAAACATTTTAAAAGTATGAGTTTATATTTCTGAAGATAATACAAAGCCATGGTCATTTATTTTAAATATAACAAAATATTAATTTAAAAACATGAGATATTACTGTCCAGTTAAACATGGCTGTTAACATTTTGGTGACCTTTCTTAACAATATCTCTTTAAACTTACATACATGCAACACATGCCACACACAACACACATGCGAACATACACGTGACATACATAACACACATTTAACACATGCACACACACATGTACATACAACACACATCAATACATAATACACAAACAATATACACACAGCACATAGAACACAAATCCAACACACACAACTTACACATAATACACATATACAACACAAACACACCCACAGATACAATACATACACACCTTATGTAATTGCACGCATTATATCATGCTCACAACATTCTTTTTAACCTGCTGTTGATGTAATTTTAAATATATAAAAATGTATTAAGCCAATCGCCTATTCTTGAAAAATTTGGGCTGTGTAAAAATGGGAGGTGGGGCCTATAAGCCATGTTATAACGAATACAATAAACCTACCTTTGTATTGGGTTCAATTCATGTTTTTCCTCAGATTTGTCTAGCCCCACCTGTTTGCTCAGTGCTCAGCTGTTTACTCAATTGAGTTGAATCAC
>NW_022103896.1:48685798-48687401 GCF_000313985.2 Echinops telfairi | reverse complement strand
TACAGCTCTACCAGGCCTAGATTTTGTTGTCTATGTTTTTCTGTTTTAACTAATGCAAGTTGCTATGCTACCTTTCTCAGAAGCTTCAGTTAGTTTGCTTCCCTATCAACCAAATGCTAATTTCTTTTTGAGGTGGAAGGTGATGAGCTGTGAAATGCGGTGCTTCCTTTCCCCTTTAGCCCTTTTTTATGATCTGAAAAAAATGAGATTGAATTCCTACTGTTTCTAAAAGGAGTCCTCATGCAGTAGTTAAAGGGCTGGGCTGCCGCCTGAAAAGAAATTCAGTAGCTAGCTTCAATTCAGCCCTGGGAAAAGTGTTTGCATGAAACACTGTGAGTGTTTGTCAGTGTTTATAATGCATTGTTCCCATTAAAGAAACGAATATATAACGCTTGCATTTAAAGTCCTCCCTGTTTATGTGGGATACTATTTGGCTGCGATTGTTAAATTTCAGGAGACCAGAAGAGCATGTCAGTGTATCATTTAAGGGGATTTTTTTATTCACTGACTCCCCTGGGAGTCCGGATGGTGCAGGGCTTAAGGGCTCAGCTGCTAACTGAGAAATCAGTGGTCCATACCTGCAGCTGCTCTCGAGACAATGCTGGGACAGTCGGCTTCTGTTGGGTTAGAGCCTGCAGAGGTGTGCTGCCCACAGAAGACGGAGTCCTGACTCCCTCCTGTGCCTCCTGCACAGCCATCTCGAGTCCTTTAGCATGGCCTCCATTACAGTGCTTTCGGTTTGGGTTTGAGATATTTGTAGTGAATCCCAGAGCCAATCATGGCCACTGAAAATTCTGAAAAACTGGCAATCAGGTTTCAAATCAACTGCTTGTAACTGAGCAGAAAAAAACAAACAAGCAAAGAAATAAAATTTTTCAAAATCACAGACGCAGCCAGTATTTTCAGGACAATTGTTTGTAACCGTAGAATCCAGCCTTTATAGGGAAGGGAAGCTAAGGGGTAGAATATCTGGTAGAAGCTTGAGCAATCCCCCAGAGTAGGGTGGTAGGGCAGAGTCTCAGAAGACAGTGAATTCCAGAGCTGTTTACCTGTTAGAATTCACAGATCTAGTAGAATTGTGATGAGCGCGAGGGCCCAGGAGTGATGCTCACTCTTAACGAGACAAGGTGAAAGTGCTTATGAAAGCATGCTCTGTTCTCTGGCTCAGATTCACGGGGAGCAGCCAAGCGATTTCTGTAACTACGTGCTTGGTACAGAAATGACTATCTTGTACTGACTGGGTACTCTGAGCTGGATGTGGAATATTTAATAAGCCTTACAACACTCTATGGCTTCAGTCTTATCGGCCCCATGTTCAGATGAAGAAACGGAGTCACAAATATGTTCATTGGTTTAGGTAAGGACACACCGTTCCACAGTACTAAATCTTGAGTACATGGTTTCTCGTCTCTCTTTCTCCAAATCCCCATGATAGCATGATGGCTTCTGTTAGCAAAGAGGAAAGAGAACCAGAGATGTTAGGAAATCGTTGAAAGATAGATAATTGATGTGAAAGAATAAACAAAAAGCATAATTGTTAGGTAGCTAGAGGCAGAAACCAGGGGCTGTCCCTCTACGTGCCCAGGCCTGTCTCCCTCCCTCT
>NW_022103896.1:48679441-48684604 GCF_000313985.2 Echinops telfairi | reverse complement strand
AGATCTTGCCTCTTCCCACGTCTTTTTGTTCCCCATGTAAGAGAAACACCATTTGAGCCTTTCAAAGATGGCAAAGCCACTGCTTTGACATAGTGTAAATAGAAAAACACAGAACTCATCAGGAATGATTAGAGAGAGAGAGAAATATTGCTTTCAGCATTGTATAAACCTAGATGGAGGATAAATTGAGAATCGATGACTTCATATTGTGATAATTTTGTTTAAAAGGGTTTCTATTAGTTTGTAGCAATTCTTTTTGACTCATCCCCGCACTATGGTCCACAAGTACTAGTCTCCATACAAAGTACTATAAGAAGTCTGTGCAGGAAGTTCTGACAGGGTTCCTAGGAGAGGAGATGTTTGATAAGACTGCGGCGTTTGACTCTTCTGCAGTGAAAGAGAGCTTAATAAATCTGATTTTTAAAATCTCTTGAAAAATGGTTTCAGATCCCCTTGGTTCATCTACAAACTATGTAACCCATGCCACACTTGTTGGGCTCTGTTTTGAAGAAGAAAAAAATGCTAAGTGGTTAGCCCGCCCGTGTTTATAGATGTTACTCATTAGAGGCTAATTTGCATTCTTAAAGGGTAATATCAATGCATGACCAAAGCCTCTTTTCACATAAGAAAAAGAGCCACAGGGGGAAAATGCTGAGCAGGATGAAAATGGGAATCCATTGTCTTCCATGTAATTGCCTTGACCATGTTTGCAGAGGTGAGGCCTGAGGGTGCTCACGAGATTCAGATTATTGTGTGGCTGCCTCTCTTTTCCTTGTAGCTCTTTGTACAGTTCAGTGCAGAATGCTGCGCAAATCATGATCCTACTGTGTGCTGGATATTGATTTATTCCATCGGTGCTAGCTGAGTCTACCTCCCATCTAGGGCAGCCCTCACTACTGGGGGCACAGTACTGAACAAACCAGACTAGCACGAGCTTACAGGCAAAGAGCCCCGCCATTCTCATCAGTCTCATGAAACTTTAAAAAGAGAACTCTGCTAGCTCATCCTTAGAGACTAGAAAACTAAGGCTCACATGTGCTCAGGATTCCAGGGATGGGGAGCAGCAATGCTGGGTTTGGCCTGTGAGGCCCTTCCTTGCTACACTCCCTCCCCTGTTCCCTACCAGGGAATGACACAGTTTATTGTTGATCCCCAAAGGTCCACCTATGTAAGAATCAGCCCAGTGAAATAGAGATGAGGCCCTTCTATGGACCCTGGTTAAGACTTGGGGAGTACTACACACAGTTGCCAGAGCTCCTCTCTCAGCTCCTTGAATCCTAACTTTTTTTTTAATGTAGCAGTTATGCCCTTGCCTGAGAACAAAAAGGTTGGAGGTTCAAGTCCATCCAGAGCCAACTCAGAAGAAAGGTCTGGTGATCAACTTCCCAAAACTCAGCCATGCCAAGCCCTGCGGGCCCAGCTCTACTCTGACACACCTGAGTCAGAATTGACTCAATGGCGATTGCTTTCACTGGTATTTTTTCCAAAAGAATAGACAGTGAAGTCCCCCAAGTTCAACTTGTCATTTTCAGGGAAAATAAGGGAAATTCTGCTAGGTTTACCCTTAGCAGGCACTTAGCTACCTGGTAACCCAGCTTTGTGTTTACAAATGTAACTCCAGGTCATAAAATCCCACCACTTTCCCTTGGTTTCATTTTATCATCAACTCCTCATTGGATATCATGGCAAGAAAAATCAGCACATATAATCTCTTACTCTGATTCTTACAGTGTAAGAGTTATTTAATCTTTCTTTTGCTCACATATTCCGCACTTACCGAGTTTCTACCATGTGTCTAATAATTCACCGAGCACACAAAAAAATGTATTTCTGACTCAAGGTTTAGGTGGGCAAGCAGCCAGGCAGAGAAAATGCTAAAAAGGTTTTTGTTTTCTTTTAAAAGCAATTAGAGACATGAGATAGGCATGCAGGGAATGTTGTGGGGCCAGGAGGAGGCACAAACATTTAGCAGTGGGATTGGTGACAAGGTGAGGGGAGGCATTTCAGGAGAAGAAAAGACATCCCAACTGATTCTTAGAACCTTAACCAAGTGATGGGCAGCTTCTTAAGGAAGAGCATGTATTTTGGGCAGAGAATGGCAAGTGCAGCAGCCCAGGAACCTGGAAGAACAGTGTGCTTCCAGTGACCTGTAAATTATCATAAAGCGCTCACATTGTGTGACATTATTCTTGTGCAGGGTCCTGCTACGTGTTTTCCATGCACTATTTCACTGAACCCTCACCAGAACTCTGCGCAATCGGTAGCATTCTTATTTGGATTTCAGAGTTGAGAAAAACAAAAGCCAAATAACATGCCCAAAGTCCCAAAGATAATAAGATAGCTGTGATGGGAACCTAAGTCTTTTGAATATCTGAAGCACACTGCTTAACCACTGCATTCCTCTCTGATAATACTGTGTGGTTGGAGTGTAGGGTGGGAATGTTGAGGCTGGAGAGGAGGGAGGGGAAGGGACTCTACTGGCTTTGTAGTCACATGTGATTATATTAGCTTTGCCGACTGTCATTAATACATTTTAAGTGCCCCCTTCCTTTGTGTCCTTTGATCCAGATTACAATCCCAGTAAAAGCACTCCGATGAGCCTCTGGAGGATTTTAAGTAGCTATGGACTTAGATGTGCATTTTGGAAGGCTCACGCTATTGAAAGTGGTTAGACTGAGGCTAGGATAGAAGCATGGTGAGACACAATTGAGGAATGATGCTTAGCTTATTCCTGAGTTTGTGTTTTACATGGTGCATAGATGATGAGTACCATTATTCACTAAGATCTGGGATACAGGATAATTTGGGAAAACTGACAAATTCATTTTTAGAGATGTCTAATTTGTGATCCTTAGGAAATATCCACGAGGATATGTGCACCGGGCAGGCTGAGAGTTTAGGTCTACTGGTGGGGAGAGCTGAGCTGGTTTCACAGCCGCCAGCCTACAGAATAACCAATTGCCATCTAGTGGCGCCTGATTCATAGCGACCTCATGTTGGAATAGATGATTTTTCAGCAGTAGTGGACAATCACTCAGCAGCAGCCTTGTACATTGACCATTGTACCACCCAGGGGCTCCCATTGGTCCATAGACCAGTGGAAACTGTGGAATTAGATAACAGCTTGGGGAGCTAGGGTTGCAGCACAGTGCCACTCACTGTAAAGAAAACCCAAGTCTTCATAACTGGACCGATAGGCAACACCATGAGAAATGCAGGAAAGTTTGAAGTTGTCAGGGATTTCATTTTGCTTAGTTCCATAATCAATGCTCGTGGAAGCAGCATTCAAGAAATCAAACTACATACATGCATTGAGCAGATGTGGTGCACAGGACCTCTTTAATGTGTTGAAGAACACAGATGTCCCTGAGAGGGCCCAGGAGCTCCTGACTCAAGCCATGGCATTTTCAATCATCTCACATACATGTGAAAGGCGGACGATGAATCAGAAAGGCCAAAGGAGAATTGAAGCATTTCATTATGATGTTGGTGAGGAATATTGAAAGTACTGTAGGTGGTCAGGAGCACAAACAAATCTGTTTATTTTTTCCACCCCTCATCTTTCCCCTCCACTCCTGGTATTGCTATTCCCACTCCTTTTCCTGGATTCTGTGTGTCATGAGCTCTTATCTGTACCTGTGTACCTGCTCTGGTCTAGCCAGCAGTGGAAGGCAGTACTGGGGTCATGATAGTGGGGGTGAGGAAGCCTCAAGGAACCAGAGGAATATTGTGTGTTTCATCAGTGCTATATTGCACCCTGGTTGACTCATCCCTTCCCTTTGACCCCTCCGGGAGGATGATGGCCCATTGTTTACAGATAGGCTTTCAAAACAGATGTGTTTTGAATGAAGTCCTCCAGGAAGGATGTTGAGTCTTCATCTCAAGTACTCGGGACATGTCATCAGAAGAGACCAGTCCTTGTAGAAGGACAGCATGCTTGGTAAAGTAAAAGAGGCTAAGACCATTGATGAGATGGACTGACACAGTGGCTGCAACAATGGGGTCAAATACTCCAATACTTGTGAAGGTGGTGCAGGACGGGGCTGTGTTTCTTTTGTACACAGACTCGCTGTGAGTTAGAATAATGGCGTGGAAGAGTAAGGAGAGGATGAAGAATATGTACAGAAGCAACTTCTTAGAAGCCAGGATAAGAGGTTGAAGAAAGAAGTTAAAAATAATGGAAGGTTATGCAGTAAGGAGCCCCGTGTCCATGGTGGTAAGCGTTTGGACTGCTAATGCTTGAACATGGAAACTGCCTTCTTCCAGAAAAATGTACAACCTCATGATTCTAGAAGTCAGAATAACTCTCTGGCTGTGAGTGTGGTGATTTGTTTGTTGTCATTGTTTTTCTGATTCAGGAATTTCACAGGAGTGGTGACCACCACTGCCTACTGCCACCCTGCCTTCCAGATGCTGCATCATGCACTTGTCCTGCTGTGAAGTCTCTCTGATCCTCACAGATGCTGCTGGTGGTAATAACAATAATGACTAGCCTTTCAGGAGTGCTCTCGGTGTGAAGTTCTTGCACACCATACTTTATCTTTGCCTGGGGATAGATAAAGATGGGGCACAGTACCTGGAGCAAAGCACCAGGGCAAGGGAGGCTATGGGGAGCTTAAAATGTTTGCTTTTTTCAAAATAGAAGAGCTTGAAATTGAACCAAGCCAGTAGAGTGTTTAATTTGATCCATGAAGGGACATAACATAAAAATTATATCAGGCCAAAATACCTCCGAGGACGAGAGCCATTATTAGTAAAAACATTTTAGCCCACGGCACTTATTATTTCTGAGTCCTAATTTGGCCATCTGCTTTTACATAAATGGTCGTGCACAGGAGCTATTAGTGGATAGAAGATCTCTGCTCTCTCTCCGCACTCAGTGCAAACATTGGGCATCATACTTGTCTCCCCACGTGGTGAGCATGCATTACAATATTGTCTCCTCAAGTATGTGTCTTTCACCAGGGCAGGGACCAGTCTTTTCGATCATGTTCCAGCTCTGCCTATCAGAGCAATGTTTGAATAGAATGAACTTTCAAACAGACGTTTGAACAGTTAACTTTCTCTTTTTTTAATCATTTTATTAGGGGCTCATACAACTTTTATCACAATCCATACATACATCAACTGTGTAAAGCACATTTGTACATTCATTGCCCTCAT
>NW_022103896.1:48676734-48677760 GCF_000313985.2 Echinops telfairi | reverse complement strand
TTCAAGGACTGTTTGTTGGCCTTTAGGAGTGTTTTCCAGTCCAGTCTGTTGGGGCACCAAGCCCTGGCCCCAAAGTCTATTTTTGATATTCCCTGGGACTTCGTTGCTCTGTTCCCTCAGAATTAACCTTTTAAATCAATTATTTCCCCTGCCTAACCCACTCCCATCACTTAACAAATAACCCTCTTTATAGGAGAGATTTGGGCTACTGACCAGACAGCGCTGCTTAAAAAAAGTCAGGTGGTTGGAACTGCTCCTATTGCAGCCTTTGACGATTCTGTGCCGTGCAGTTCTACTGTGAAGCAGGCAAGGTTGTCAGGAGCGGAGATTGACAGAACCGCAACAGGATAATGGGAGAAATCTAGGCTGAATCTGAGCAACAGAAATGAAATCTAACTAACATGGAACACAGGTAGAGAAGACATTAGTAGAAGGACCTGGGGCCATTCAGCAAGTCCATAGGCAGACTGAAGATCAGGTTTGGAGATGAAGCTGCAGAAATCAGAACCCAGGCTCACTCACCAGACTGGTTAGCTGCAGATTCCAGCAGCAAAGTACCAGTGGGAATACTGGTTTTTTTCGACAACTGAAAGCTGTCTTGCCTTTGTTCACTGCCATTAATAAACTTGCAGTGTTTCCTTCATTTTGTGTTCCTTGATTCCAAATTGAAGTTCCAAATGGAGCATCCTATTGTCTGGGCCCATTGGCACACAGTCAACTCCAGCTCCTATTGCCCCAGTAAGACAGAGGAAAACTACCCCATTGGGTTTGCGAGGTTTGCACTCTTTGCAGGTGCAGACAGCATCGTCTTGAATGGCTGGAGCATGGCTGTACACGAGGCTGCTCACTGAAAAGTCAGATGGGTTCACATCCATCTGCTCTTTCACGGGAGAAAGTTGCAATAGGCTGCTTCCACAAAGATTTTAAGCACGGGAACCCAACAGGGACAGTTTTACTCTGCCCCCTGAGTCTGAACTGACTTGATGGAAACAGGTTGTGTGTGTGTGTGTGTGTGTGTGTGTGTGT